>NC_142530.1:28397964-28720464 GCF_964205215.1 Stylophora pistillata
TTTAATGTTAAAAGCAGAATTCCTGCATGAACGCGGACAGTTTCCTCCTTAGACCGGCAATAACACTCATTTATTTTTTTGTCTCTTTATCTATTTCTCATAAAGTTTGGATTTTTGTATCAGTTCGTTTGAAGCTCATCGGAACTACACTGGTGAGCTTTTTCATTTAGGGTGATCGTCTCATCAGCAAACATGGGAGACTGTCTCGATTTCGTTAGATTTTGTTTTTCATTAATTTCGGTAGCTTTTACATATTACAGAAAATATGCATAATCACTGAATTTTTAACCAACAAGAACTTCGTTGAAACAGAACCCGCCTTCCTTCACCCCTCCTAGAAAACACCATGTACGTAAAGGCTTTCGATGGCCCAAAACACGTGACTTTGCGAGGTGCATTGAGA
Source organism: Stylophora pistillata (assembly GCF_964205215.1). Classification (NCBI taxonomy): domain Eukaryota; kingdom Metazoa; phylum Cnidaria; class Anthozoa; order Scleractinia; family Pocilloporidae; genus Stylophora; species Stylophora pistillata. The sequence continues at coordinate 28,398,368 of NC_142530.1, forward strand.
AGGGAGGGGTGGGTGAACTTAGATTCTAAGTTGAGGAACGTGTTTCAACACTTTTTCCAAGATCGTAGCTTTCAGTCTATATAATCTTGCCAGTTATGGCCACACACTGTCTAGTCCAAAGAGCAAGGATTAGGGTTGAGTTAGGTTACGTTAACCTCGAGTTTTCACCTAAACTAAACGTTTAAGTGGTTGCTTTTGATGGCTCAACAACAGCTTTGATAAAGATAGCATCGTCTTTGATAAACTCGCCGGACTCAAGCATTTCGTGTGGCACGAAGCACGGGTTACCAATGCCGAGGTTTTCTTTCATCGTAGGTCGGTTAAACACGACTTTTATGTTCGGTAGAGATCGATTAGGACTAAGCTGGTGCGTGCGATGCGCCTTCTGCTCACCTTGATCTATGAGGTAAAAAGTTATCTTTTGCTTAAATGGCCAGTCAAGTAATGCGTCATAATCCCCCTTCATTATGATAATGTACAATGATAGATGCGTTGATTTGCCACGATCTCGGCCCTGTAGATAGGCTTTTAATCTCATTTTGTATCCGTATTGGCACGTGTAGAATGGTGGGCTGAAAATAGCCAGGTCTTCGGGTGAGGCGACGGCCAGTTCATACTGTTGATTATAATTGCTGATTTTCCAGATGAACACGCCGTTTGTACAAGTACTCCGGCTCTCGTTTTCGCGAATTTTAAGAAGAGCTAAGCTCAGATGTTTGTGAACCGCAGTCTTAGAATGGTCTTCGAGAATGTCGCGTTTTCCCTGGAAGAACGGATATAGAAAAAAAGCAACTGAGAGGTCATGTAAGAATCATAAACTAAATAAGAGCAAATCAGATGATAAATAAATTTTCTACCGATTAATCAAGAATTTCAGTCTGCGTTGATAGCCGTAGGCTGTCATCGCGCCAAGTAGAACATAAGGCCTGATTTTATTTCAGGTTGCGAAGAAGAAGTGTGTCTCGTCAAATTGTATTCCACAGTACTTTTCGACGTCTGCCGCGCATACTTTACTGAATGCAGCCCATCAAAAATAAAAAAAATAAAAAACATACGAACAAAGAACACCAACCTTAAATACGCAACCAATGTCTTGATAAGGACACGGGTGGACTGCCAGCGGACACTCAGTCAAATGAAAAGACATCTACGGCAGATAGAAGAGGCCAAAATTAAAATTTTAAAGAATGCTTTTTCACGGCGATGGTTACTAAACTAGCTGCTTTAATCCACATAGGAATTCAACAACGCCTCCCTTGAATGACCGCTGAACAAATACGGCAAAACTTATTTACCCCATGACATAATGAGAGGAACTAGAAATCGATATAAAATTATCTGTGCTGTTTTCTGCCAATAGCCAGTGGAATTGCTTTGTTGTCTCCCAAGCGAACAATTCTGAATGAGCATGTAGATTGTGTACTCCAGAAAGGGATATACAATTCCTCGGGGTCTTTCTCATAGACACCGCGGAATTTCTTCTAAATTCCATATTTCAGAAACTAGTTCTTCTCAAGCTAAAGAAGTTAAGGAGAATATCTGGCAAAATATTCTATTCAGTCATCTTACCATTCATATTATTTCCTGCAACTTACTTCCTCTCGAGGAATTTCCTTAACTCCACACTTGTTGACGCACTCCAAAGGGATTCGTTTACATACTTTCATGTGAACCTATTGTTTTCCGGAAAGATAAAGTAGAAGAAAGAGAGACAGTTTTTCAACAACTTTTCCTTGTTTCTTTCAGCTTCTTGTGGGCTCTCAATGCGTCCAGACGATAGAAAAAGTGGGCGGACGAAACGCAAAGCAGAAAAGGGAGGCGGGGGAGGGTCTGCCTTTTTCTTCCTCAAACGCTCAGAGTATTTCCTGCAAAGAACCCACTACAGGTTGGTTTTATAACTTTCACAAACATTGCTCCACGATGAGTTCCGATCTCAATTGAAAAAAATACCGCTAAAAAACTCTGATATTTTCTTTTACACCCTGATCAAGCAACACAATATTGCATGGGTGTTTGCCAGGAGCAACTGAGCTCAAAGTCAGATCCCCACAGTTTCCTGGTATGACGCACAATGTGAAACTGTAATGAAAGAAGAAATATTATAGTCAAATGTAAGTCACCCTAGTCAACCTCCGCACCAATCGCCTACGAATGCGTGCAAAGGTTTCTACAAAGAAACGACAAGCCGTTCTCACCTTACTATCTTTATACGTATACATTTCTGAACAAAACTGGCACGACACTACTCTCCAGCGGCACTTTGATACAAGATGATACTGAAGCGTTCGGCGAGGCATGAGTTCATTGCATTCCACATTTGTACAATGGACATCTTCGTAGGCACAGTTTTTCATGTGCTCCTGCAGGAAAAAAAGGACAGAATTATATTTATTGTACTGTGGTAAATATTCAGTCGGTTGGTGAAGTAGTGGATGGGTCGATCTGTCAGCGGTCATTCTGTTGGTCGGTCTGTGGAACTGTGGGTCCGGGTGGGTTGGTTGCATATGGTGAGTCAGCCCAGCAAGTCAGTTGGACTGATTGCAAAGTGCAGTTAAAGCAATTACTGATAGAAAAGTTTGAAAAATAAGGGATTGACGGGGATTGCACTCTCTCTCTTAAGGATAGTGGCTGGACGCTATTACTTACTGAGCTACGAAACCAAATGTTGGGAATGATGAGACACATTTTTTGTTATTGTTGTTCCTCGCAATGGAAGCTGATCATAATAAGGGAAAATTAATTATATTTCAAATAGGATGATAAAAATAATCGGATCCGGACGATAAACAGTTAAAATCAAAGATCAAAGGAGTTGGAGTTAACAAGGTCTGAAAATGGGTTTGGTTTGTGTTTCCAGAAACATCTTTAGACACTACAACGGATATTTTACAAATTTGAAACCGAAACGTTCAGCTACATCCAGGTTTCTTCAGATAAGAAATTACAGTTATCTTAAATATGGTTGAAAACAAAAAAATCAAATATGTTTTGTCTAAGATTTGGAAGTTGTTAAAATGAATTATAAAAGACGACATTGTGATTTAAGGGCGCTTACCAATATTTGCTCGTGGTGTAAATGAAGCATTATTTAAAGAGGTTTTATGTGAACTGGCCAGTTACTCGAAAATACTAATAATCGATAGTCAATGAAAACCGCGACGATTCAGCTATCGGCAACAAAGAGTGCTAAAGCATGAAAAGAATTAGATTTTCCAAAACGACCTTAAAAAATCTCCTTTGAATAATGAAAGTGTGTTTTGTGGTATCAGATCTCTTGCTACTGCTCAGAGACATATGTTAGTTGTGCGATAAATTGGGCGAGTTTTTAAATGAACGCGTGTGAAAATACTGGCGATAAACTGTAAAGCAGAAAGAGACACACAGCCCCGCGTTCATTTATTAACCCTTATCGTGCGGCTCCCGGAATATTCCGGGCGCACGTGTTCGTCCATGTGGACGGGTCCCGGAATATTCCGGGTTTCCGAACATCATCTTTTTATTGGCGGAGAAGTTCGGAATATGTTGGGCTTATATTGGTTTATGGTCATGGGCCAACCCAAGGGACATAAATTAAGCATCCGACAGAGTTCCGAAGACCCGAGTAGAATAAAAGAGTTAATTAGCATGAAATACATTTTGTTGCGCGGTAACACTGAGAAACAAAGATGGCGGCCAATATTGTATTTGTTGATGAAGGAACTATTGATGAAGTTGTCGGCGGAGAGGATAGCGATTTAGATGAAAATACGGATAATTCTGAAAGCAGTGAAGAAGAAGATGACAGAAGAGAAGAAGACAGTGATGGTGAGGCGGACAGCGAAGAAGAAACCGAAGAAGACAACTGGGTCCTTGGCGATCGCATCCCGCGAAGGCTTGACTTCACAGCTGATCGAGGGTTGAATGTGGAGCTTCCTAACAATCCATCATTCTCTGACTACTTTCATCTCCTCTTCCCCGAAAACCTATTCAACGAGATTGCATCCCAAACAAATAAATATGCTACGGAAACAATCGCATCTTTACAGCGAAGAGGTCGTTTACCTCAGCACTCGAGATTTAGAAATTGGCCTGAGGATGGTGTGACAGCTGGTGAGATAAAAGCTTTTCTTGCCATGATTATTGCAATGGGCCTGGTGAATCAAGAGAATATCCAGGATTACTGGTCCATCGACGAGGTTTTATCAACTCCCTTTTTCCCTCAAATTATGTCAAGAGACAAATTTATGAACATTTTAACATTTTTTCACTTGTGTGATAATGATGATTATGTTCCTCGAGGACAGGAAGGGTATGACCCAATAAAAAAGCTTGGCACTATATACAGCGTTGTCACTGGGAAATTTTCAGATGTCTGGAAGCCAGGCAAAAATATTTGCATTGATGAGGGAATGATTCCATTCAGAGGAAAGGTGCATTTCAAAGTGTATAATCCTGACAAGCCAGATAAGTATGGTGTTAAGTCATACCAGTTGTGTGACTCAAGTAATGGATATTGCTGTAGGTTTGAAATTTACACTGGTGTAAACCCAGAACCACCCAGTGCTAAAGGGAAGACATATGACTTAGTCATGAGGCTCATGCAACCTTATTTGAATGTGGGTAGGTGTTTGTATGTTGACAACTACTACACATCACCTACTTTATTTGCTGAGCTCTATAGGCAGAACACTGGGGCCTGTGGAACAGCCAGATACAGGAAAGGTATCCCCCAGCAATTTAAAAGGGCACAAGTGAAAAAAAAAGGTGACAAGTATGTTATGAACAATGGAACTTTGCTGGCAGTTAAATTTAAGGACCGCAGAGTTTTCCAGATGCTGTCATCAGTTCATTCTGTTGTGGATGTAGAAGTTGGCCGAAATCACCCTGGAACTGGCCAGCCAATAACTAAACCTGAGATTATCCATGACTACAACAAGTTCATGGGAGCAGTTGACAGATGTGATCAGATGGTGGCCTATTCTTGCTTCAGGCGACGCACCATGAAATGGTGGAAGAAAGTGTTCTTCCACCTGTTTTCCTTAAGCATCCTAAATGCTTACATCCTGTACAAGCAAAGAACCCGGTCACCTGTGCTGCAAAGGACTTTTAGAAGGGAGCTTGTGAAGGAGCTTGTTAGGAATTCTGGCATCTCCCATTCTCTCACTCCGAGAGGCCGCCCAAGGAGGTCAGCTGAAGGCTTAACCCGTCTTCAAGTTGGAGGTCACTTCCCAGAGAAAATATTGGGCACTGGGAAGAAGTCCAACATCACCCGGGCATGTGCGGTTTGCTTTCCTGCCCAAAAGAAGATCCTAAAAAGGGCAGGAGAGAAAAGGAAGAGGCCAGGAAAAGAGTCTAGCTTTCAGTGCAGTGTCTGTAAAGTAGCCCTCTGTATACAGGACTGCTTCCAGTTGTTCCACACTGTTCAGGACTATGTTGCTGCCTACATTCGAAGACACGATGCCAATAATGACAATGAGGATGCTGAAACTAACTGATCCTAACCATTATTCATCTTTTGTTTGGTTTTGTTAGGTTTTGAAGTCAATTCAAACACAGAAATAGATAAATTTACAACATAGACCCCAACAACTGAGCTGACTGTTTTGAACTAATTCAAAACCAAGCAATGTACATAAATTCCTAATTTTGATTATGTGTTGACTTGACAAGTATGCAGTCTTGCTACTGTATTGAGAAAAACAAATGTTGTCACAGACACAGGAATTGTTTTATTAAGCTGGTGGACTAGGGCTTAACTCTGATTGCCATTTTAGGCTTGTACAGATAATTTTTGGAAGAAATTAATATGATTTGTTTTTTATTAATGTATAATTTTTGTCAAGTTTTTCCAAAAGCATGATTTCATAGCTAAAATTTTAAAAGCAAAATAGGTTAAAAGTTTATTGTAATAGAATAATCAGAAAGGCAATTTCCTAAGCTTTAATTTGATATATAGGTTGTTGGGATTTGATGAAATGTAAAGCTCTCACTGCTGATGAAAGGATCAACTGTCATGTATAAGTGTGTTACTAAAAATAAAGTCAGTTTAGGGGATTGTAACCTGAACTCGAACTCAGCATGATAAGGGTTAATATTTCAAAGGAAACTCCATGCTGAAACCACGAGAGTCGATTTAAAACACGCGTTCGATATAAAATATTTACAGTGCAACGCCTTTTATGATGCAGAACATATGATTCGAAGACTACACCAAATTAAACGTGTTAACACTTTCACCAGATGGTCGTATCATTCATAAGACGATATATCAAAACATCAATCTAAACCACAATTTAAACAAAGAAAATCACCTTGAAAAATTGCTTTGTCTGAGCCGTTTCTGAAGTAGTTCTTAAGCTTGTTTATTGTTGAGATCATTCGACTATGGAAAAGTATGAGCACTCTTTTATTAGTAATTCAGTTTTCTTTCGTGTTTGCTTTGTTCTGAGAATTGACAATTAGTAAAAAGGACGATCAATTCTGAGAGGAGAGCGCGTCACATGAAAATTACACCTTCCAAGAAGTAAACAATATTTCCTTTAGGCATAATCTATATAAGAGAGATAAAATTTTAGATGGGTGGGATATTCATATTTCCACATTTTACCAGAAAGAGAGAAAACCACATTTCATCCGAAGTTACATTCATCCTAAGATTAAATAATAATTACATTGCTGAATGAAACAATAAACCGCCGGAAAACATCTCATAGTTATTAAATCCCCGTCATCTAATTCTGCTTGAAGAAAGACAATTCGTGGCATCTTTTTTGTTTACATCTTTCGACCAGCAGGACGAAACAATAAAAAAAGAGGGAAATTGACATCTGTAAAAGGGAAGCACTCATATGCCGAGACACGTGATCTTGAATCAGAAACATGCAGCTGGGTCGAGGAGAGCGGGTCGACGAAGAACAGAAAATCTATATTCGCGTGCGCCATACGTCAAAGTCTCAGTAGAAATACTTACTTTGGATGTAAGTTTGGAGAAAGTGTACGCCGCAGAAAGCTCTAGGAGTTAAAGATGCAAATGTACTTAAGAAGAAATTGAGCTATCAGTTTTGAGACAGTACTGATATGATTCTGAAAAAGCGCTTCGTACAAAAATCATGAACAAATTTTCTAGACTTCCTGATAGGGCAAGCGTTCAACTAGACAACAACAACAACAGCAAAACAAGACAAAAATAAAGCAAGTAGATATCTAAAATATTCTCTGATCTTACCTCAGCATAAATTAGATCTCCAGTCCAGTCACATTTTCGTTTCCAATTAGCACATTTTACTCCAAGTGATAGAACGGCTCGCTTTGCTGCCTTATCGACGAAGATCTGAGAGGAAAGAAAAAAAAATAAGAAAAATAATCGTCGATGTCTCAGATAAGAGTCATTTATTGCTCAGAAACAAATGTAATAGTCGGTGATCTTTCTGCGCGCCCAATAAATTGTAGAACCTCAAAGACCCCTATTTTACAAAAACTTTATGATTCACTATGTATCTAAAACACTTCACGTACAACTGAATCAAGCGCTTGTTGTGTCCGTTTTTGTCATAGCTTTCACTGTTGTCAATGGCAAATGGCATCGAAATGTTTCAGTGCGGCCACGCGAAATGAACACGAAACACTTACGATAATGGATTTCAAGAATTCAAAAGGATAATGAGACAAACAATTTTTTTTGCCTTTTAACATTGCTGCAATAAAACTCAAAGTACTTACATACAAATCTTGTTAGCTTTACTTGAAATTGGAACAACAAGTCAAAATATATGTAGTATATTCTGACGCTGAATTGAATTTGCGGTTTGCATATATAACGGCGACGTGGGCGCGATAGTGATGTTGACCATTCAGGTCAGTTTTTGCAGCGCAAAAAAGGCTCTCGCCGAAAACGACATAGAAAAAATAAACGTTAAAGCAACTACTTCGTAAGTAAATTTTTAAAACGCGCAAATTTCGATATTTCATTTGAAAGGAAAATTTGCAACCACTGCGATATTTAGGACGAAACCATATTACAACAAATTGCTTTCTGCGATATAAATTGAAGCAGATAAACACAATACATAAAATTACGAAAATAAAAAAGTTATTTTAATCACCTTCGAAGACGAAATTGGTTTTCTATCCAGAGGGCACAAACATGGGCTTCCTTGCCTGCAGTTTTATCAACGGAAAAGAAAATAATCACTCGGCTCATTTTCAAACATTCGCACTATAACTTCGTGCCACAAAAGGTTTATTACATATTTCAAATGATGAACAACAAATGAAATTTTATCATCATACGCAGAAATTTCCATGCCATCGTGTGAAACTCTGCAAAAAGTGACATTATCCCTCGAACCGAAACAATCGAAAATACTTGGTTACACCAAACATGACTTCATGCAGTCACTTTAAATATTATTTTCTTCAAGAGCTTCCTGGTGTTCCTATTAACCGCGGCAGAGGATTTTCAAAAAACAGCAGCTTACCTGCGTTTTAACTCTTGAAGACATGATTGACAAAATCGATGGCCACAATCCTCGATTTGAACCGGATCGCGAAATGCTAGCTGACAAATTGGACATTCGTATTCTTCAGGAACCGGTAGAAGAAATTCTGCTTCGTAACCTCCGGTTACCCTATCGACCATGTCCGCCATGTTTTGACACACTTACATCCTATTTTTGAGCTGTACAAGTTTCATTTTTCCTCAAGCAATGTTTTCTATTCCTTAATGCGGTACCGAGCAACACCGACGCGAAATTTATTTCGGCATACAGTTGATCCAGCGTCAAAAGAAAATGCATAAATAATAATGAGCTTACGCCTGACTGTTTATTTTTGTAATAAAAATACATCTGCCTCGATACAGGCCTGGTTTGCCAAGAAACGCCGAACGTCAAACATTAAAACAACACGACATTTCAAGTCCATTATCAACACATTCATGTTTATCTTGATGTTACATCGGGTCTTATTAAAGTAAATATTCAAATTGCTTGGAATTGAAATTGAGAAATGAAGATATTTTCGTCACTCATAATAATTTTGGCGCACAAAATATTAAAAACATTTTCAAATTTTTTAATCCAAAGTAAAAGGCATTTTATATTCACCATGGAGATCGGAAAAACGCAGATTTACAAACAAAATAGAGCGACTAGTGTATTAAATTTGAACGATGGGAACCTTAATCTTCGCCAGTATAATAGTTTTATTCAGAAGAAATATAATTCACAGACCTCTTGCGGGTGTTACGAAAACTAAGACCCTCGAAAACTAAGACCTAAGACCTAAGACCCGTCTTAGTTTTCGAGATTACGAAAACTAAGACCCCCTAACATTGAATCCGTCGAAATATAAAGTCAAATTGTAAGCAAAACAGGTCTAATCTGTCAAATTATCTCCTGTCCGATCCTTTCCTCCGAGTTTAAGGTCAAATTTAACGGTAAAGTTAGGGGTCTTAGTTTTCGTAATTTCGAAAACTAAGACCCCTCTCGGTTTTCGTAATTATGAAAACTAAGAACCCCATCAAACCATTCTGTAAAAATTCTACAGAGTCGTATTACTACCGTTCAAAGACTATAATTCATGAAACAACCAAAAACTACTATCATATATACGCGTGCTAGGCGATTCGCTTCTTCGAACAATTTGCAGACATATATTATCAGCATTGTGGCTTTACAAAGATGAAAGCCATACACTACCTACGTATAATTGTTCACTGAAAATATACCTTACCCCTATTGGTCTTTGATTTTGTTGTTTATCCTTTAAATCATAAAATTGGCTTTCCATTGGAGAGGCATGTTTTTCTTCGGGATTCTTCGTGTCTCTGCGATCGAGATTGCGTTACCTGTAGAGCTGAAGAACGTAAGCGTACGCGGTATGTTTTAGAGCGGAAACTCGGATTGAGTCGTTCGCATGCCTGATCTACCTGATCATCATGTATGATAGCAGTTTTTGGTTGTTTTACAGATTCAGGAGCCCATGGGCTCCTGACAGATTATAGTCTTAGAACGGTCATAATTTGACTTTGTAGAAATTTTACAGAATGGTTTGGTGAGGGTCTTAGTTTTCGTAATTACGAAAACTAAGAGGGGTATTAGTTTTCGAAATCACGAAAACTAAGACCCCTCAATTTACCGTTAAATCTGACCAAAAACACGGTGGAAAGGATCGGACAGGAGATAATTTCACAGATTAGACCTGTTTTGGTTACAATTTGTCTTTATATTTCGACGGATTCGATTTTAGGGGGTCTTAGTTTTCGTATTCTCGAAAACTAAGACGGGTCTTAGGTATTAGGTCTAAGTTTTCGATGGTCATAGTTTTCGTAACACCCGACCTCTTGCAAGCGCAGGGCGAAGAAAAAATCTCAGTTCCAGTGAAGAGTGGAACCAATTACCGGTGAAATGTTCTACTATTGAGCAAGAAATAAATGTGAAAAGAAAAACTGTAACCTATCGTTGCATGGTATCATTCTTTAATCAATGTTCCCGAAAAACAACGCTAAAATGTTCAGTAACTGGCAGTTCTCGGGGCAGATAACAACCACTTGGCTTCCTTTGTAAATCTCTTGAAGTCCTAAGCTTTTCAGAAAATTTCTTGTCCTTGAAGGACTTTTCCATAATTCTGACAAAGGCTTCTCGCACGGATCTAGGCTTTTCCATGGCGAGCATATGCAACCCATCTGCGTGTAAAACTATAATACAAAACAAACAAACAAAAATTAGAGAAGATAATTTTTCTATTTGACTGATAACAACAATGATAACAACTGTATTGGTTACATTCGACAGCTTTCAAGTGGTTTTCCAGTTGTTCAACAAATCACAAAACAAAGTCCGTACACGCCCATTTATCCGTACCGAGCAACGTCGGTCATTAAAATGGGTTACCGATTAGCATAGCAGTGAAAAAACATTTTGAAGGTGCCTGTCACCACAATATAAAAAGTCAAAGCTTATATTTACATAAAAAAATGCCTCAGACTGACAGTCTGAAAGCCGAAACCTTCCGTTAAAAAAAAAGAAAAAAAGAAAAAAAAATTTTGACCAGACAACGCCAGATTGACAAAACCGATGGCACCAAAGCATTAGAAGATCTTTAGAAGCTGTTTGTTACCGAAAGCGTTGCAAATTGTGTATCTATTTATTGTGGAGGAGTTCTTGGGATGAAAATCACGTACCAGTTCTTGTAGAGAGGCTACTTCTGTAGCAAGAAGTTGGGAAACGCATTTGCCCTGCTCTTCTGTTACCACACCTAAGTGAAGAGTTTAAATCAGTTTTCAGTAACTCGCAGCGCGTATGGCTTTTTACAGCAAATAAACCAGTTTCAAACAGTTTAAACAACACCATCTTCTTAAGTTCTGTGTGGCCAGAATGCAAGTAGCAATATTTCAAAGGAATACCGTTCTGTAACCTATTTCACAGGTTAGGGCAGACCGGTGAAGGTAGTCGTTGGAAAAGATTCAGACCAGAAGAGTTTAGATTTTTAACTCAGGCTTGCGCCGGTTGTCATGTAATCGCAAAGTTTTAAAACTGGGTTTGTCACCAGGTGGATACATTTAAAAATATTTGAAAATACAAATTAAGTTACACTGGTGGTTAAAAGTTGTTTGCAAACCTGAGTCAGTGGCCGCTAACCTCAATTGATCTAGCCCTTCACTTCATACCGCAATTGCTACACAATATAGGTAGCTTGGACTGTTCCAAGACATACCTTTCACAAGCACTGTAAGAAGAGCTTCCAAAATCCGCAGATTTTCTTGGCAATTCTCTGGTTGAAATACCACTTGCTCTTCATATCTGTCGCCATCATCACCCTCCTGTGCTGAAGTCAAGATAATACCAGCCCCTCTCAGAAATGAGGCCAGGATCGATGGACTGCACATCAGATATGGAGGGGGGTTAGAAATCAGAAAGGACAGATCAACTAGTCGAATGTTTCCTTCCTCTTCCGTCTGTAAAGAAATTGCACTATTGCATTACACAAAAGTTAGTTAAAAAAAAGTCAGTCCACAACTTTAGCTGCAATCCAGGACAAACCTCTTGCAATCGAGAGAGATAAATAAACATTGATGAACGCTGTTTGAGAATTACAACAAATAACAGCATGGCTGAATTGTTCATTTATTTCAAAAGAGTTCATCCATTCACCAGACACTTTCCAGACATCAAGGACACTTGTTAGCCACTTTATTCCCATTACACATTACATCACAGCTTAAAGAGTATAAAAAAGCCTGTAATGTAATTGCTGAAAGCCAGTGAAACCCACTCTTAGCCACCTATCCCAGCATCTGTTGTACAAGCTAAACCGCACACAATATTACAATATTATAATATATGATTACCTGAAATTTTTTCATGGTTTCAAGCAAAAACTCTAGAGCCACCTGTCTATCAGCTATTTCAGGAAAACTAAACAGTTTTCTCAAGGCAGGCTGCCAGAAATGTTTGGTTCTCATGACTTGTACTTGGGATGTCAACCAGGTAACAAACTCAAAATCAAGTTCTAAAGTATCAGATGAAAGTGTACGACTTTGGTTAGTTCTTCCCTGTTTCAATAATGAAAAGTTACCCAGAATTTTCAAACAGCATGACTGCAAAGTGCAAACACTACACAACCAAATGATTATTAGCACCAGTATCGTCAAAATGAAGTAATATTGAACAAATAATGTGTGTTGGCCAGTTATCAAGTTTTCTGTATTGCACTGGCTATGATATCCCCCAGGGTCTTTATAATTTGCAACCACAGTGCCCCTTGCTGTAAGCCTTAGGCTCACATATGGGCCCCTTGGAAACTCTGCCTGATCTGAGAGCAGTCAGTCAACATCCTATTAGGAAGGGAAATTGAAAACAATCTTCAGCCAGGCCCTGATTGTAGATGGTGAAAAAAGATACTTTTACAAGCCACTCAGAAAATACAAGCTTATCTTAAACATCATGTCTCATAACAAAATGCAAAGGTACACACATGAACAATCATGTATCCTCAACTGATGGGATTATGGGCACTAGTTATATGGTCGTATTTAACCACAGGGGGAGAACTAGGAAGGGAACTTTTTTCACTTTCACTGCTCAATATTTGCAGCCTTTCTGAACCTTATCCTGCATACACAAAATAAACAACTCAGTTTCATAAAAAAAAAAAAAAAAGTCTTTTTATAGGATTACACAATTACTGGTGAACAAGTAGTTTCCATTGTGGTCCTTGCAAACAAATGAAACAAATGGTCTAAATTGAACATAACATCATTAAGAACATCATTAAGAACCCCAACCAGCTGGAGGCAAACCAGTTGGCTATTTACAAGCGTGGCCAAGGATCTGAACTCGGGGCTACCGTGGAACAGATCAGTGGTCAGGGTGGGATTCGAACTCAGGAGCAGCGGATTACAAGTCCAACACTCTAACCACTCGGCCACACTGCCTCCTTATAGTTTCATAGGTACTTGAGCAAACACAATTAAGGCAAGTAGAATGCCTGGGAGTGCATACTAGATTTTAATGTATTTTTGGCTGTCCTTCAGCTCAGAAATGAAAGCAATTAATGAGTTTACCTTGAGCAAAAAATGTTTTTTCATCCCAATCTGTCCTGAAAGGATTGGTTGAAGTAAGTTTGACATCATATGCAGGTATGCCGAGTGTTCCACCACAAGTCAGTGGGATGCGGCAGATACTAAATGCTCTTGGACCTCTCACATCCACAAAAACACAGCATTCATCCAAAGACTTAGTGCAAAGTTCTATTTGATTTTCTAGTGATGATTTATCATTACCAAGCCATGAGCTTGATCTGTATTCTACAGCTGGATAGTAATGAAGTCTTTCAGAGTAACATACCTGCAAACAAAGTGAAGTTTTCTGCGAAAAGAATCACAGCTATCATAATGGCAATGCTAAGTTGGATCACATGCTGATTACATAAACAGAACACAAACAGCCGCACATTTGTGAAGTTTTTGTCTAATTTTTTGTTTGCATGTTGTTTAAAATGTAGTAATAAATTATAGGCTCTTTGCATATAGCGATCATAAAGAACCTTCTTTTCTTACTTTTCAGGAAATCTTCCCCTGAGAAAAAGCATATCTCGAGACATTGATTTTTTTTTCACATTTAAGGAACAAGTATATTTGCTAATTGGTGATTATAACCACAGGGGGCCAATACAATCTGTTTGTGTAGCCGATTGTTATTTCATAGTGAATGTACCAGATTTACCATTTGCCTTACCTATAGTGATATATTGCTGACTATGTATATAAATCAATGAGAAATAAACGTTGAATTACCTTACCTGTGGTGTATGTTGTCCTTTTGCCTCAAAAATGATTTTTTGAGCGATTTTGAAGGAGTTTGAGTTTGTCGTCAATGTAATACATTGAAGAAAGACAAGGGTGGAAACTTTTGTTTTGAAAGGGTTCAAGCGCCAGAACGACTTTTCTCCCAAAAATCACATCACTCTGCTTTCAAACTTTGCAGCATTAAGGTCAAAAGATTCACGATTCTCCTTGTACCTTCCAATCGAAAATCCATCCAAACAGACTGGAGCTAGCCCTCGAAGAAAATCAAAATCCCACAGTATTAAAATGTCTGGGATGTGTAGCAAGATTCTCATGTGCCAGCCAGAAACCGTCACACTGATTGCCCTTTTCTGATTGGATGACGTTAAACGATAACTAAATGCCAATGGTTCCCCACCCTTGTTAGATATTGTGAATTGGTCATCGTTTAATGTCGTCCGATCAGAAAAGGGCAATCAGCATGACCGTTTCTGGCTGGCACATGAGAATCTTGCTACACATCCCAGACGTTTTAATACTGTGGGATAATTTTTGATTTTCTTTGAGGGCTAGCTCTGGTCCGTTTGGATGGATTTTCGATTGGAAGGTATGAGGAGAATCATGAATCTTCTGACCTTAATGCTGCAAACTTTGAAAGTGAAGTGATGTGATTTTCGGGGGACAAATCGCTCTGGCGCTTGAACCCTTTCAAAACAAGGTTTCTACCCTTTTCTTTCTTGTATGTATTACATTAACAACGAACTCAAACTCATTCAAAATCCCTCAAAAAATAATTTTTGAGGCAAAAGGACGACTTTACACCACAGGTAAGGTAATTCAACATTTATTTCTCATTGATTTATATACATAGCAGTGGCGGATCCAGGGGGAGGGTCCGGGGGTCTGGACCCCCCTATCAGACCTGACGCTTACAACTTTAAGACTGAAATTCTTACATCGACAGGATCGTAAATCACTTTTTAACTGGCTGATTTTTTAAATTAATGAATCCAGTTAAACGATAAGCAGCCAAGGAATTATAACGTGCAACAGTGACTGGTGGGAGGGGTGAAGTAACTAGCCTCAAAAGAGTCCAACAGTCCTTTCTGAACCAAAGTTTGGACCACCCCAATCAAAAATTCCTGGATTCGCCCCTGCATAGTCAGCAATAAATCGCTATAGATGAGGCAAACGGTTCACTATAAAATAACAATTGGCTACACAAACAGATTGTATGGGCCCCCTGTGTTATAACCTGTCGATAGCCTATCTGAGTCGCCTTTCGTTATCTTTTAGCCAATAGTGCACTGACTATCAGCCCACCATTTTTACAGAGAGCTGTCCTTCACAGTTACCCAATAGACTCCAAACTTCACCTTCTTTCCTTTTCACCAATGGTTTCCCTTCATATTACGTTCTGCATATCCTAGTTAACTAGTTGTGATCATCCTCTCCATTTTAATCCCTGGGTTGCCAGATTCACTTATCACCTACAGTTTACCCTGGGTATACATGCAGGCCCACTCAACTTTGTTCGAGTTTAGAATTCATTTCTATTACTTGGGGCAACACTGCATGTAACGACGCCGTAAGATTGAATATGTCGGCCACATGCTAGCGATTTATCCTTGGAATTACAAGAGAGCATGAAGAGCCCTCTAAGGAAAGGCCACCAACATATGGACCTTATTATTTGGAAAGTGTCCTATGAGAAAGGCCACCAAATCAGAGAATATTGGCTGGAAAATTAAATAAACTTATTTAATTGCACTCCCTACCTTATAAATCACGTATATGTGTGTTTTCCCCATAAGCTGAGAACGCTCTTGATCAAATCTTGACTTGTTAACTCTTGCAGTAAGCTTAACAGGGTCCACATACTCAATTTGCGTTGTCCCTAAATCGATCCAGCTAAAAATCTTTCCTTCTGGACGACCAACAAAGTCATCAATAAAAAGTTCACTCACACGGCGAGTAAATGGCTGCCTTAGCGTAGTTAAATGTCTGTTTACTTCTTTTTTTGAGCTACTATGAATATGAGGCTTTAAAACATGCCATAAATCGCTCGTCTCATCCGCAAAGATTTCCCCATTCTTACGTAAACTTCCAACGCATTCGAAAGTATCACGACTATTCTTGACAAATACCGACAAAAGTTCGAAAATCCCCTTCTTTACTATCTGAGGAACCGCATAGAATTCTCCATAACCAGGAAATAGCTGTGAGACAATGTTTCCCAAAGCGTTTCTTTCATAAAGTTCCCTCGACTTATCGTTCATAACCTCACCTACTAAGCAAAATTGGCCTTTGTTTACCTGGTTGTTATCGTCCGCCATGTTGTTACTAGGTCTGTCACATGCACAGGATTTCGTGACACGCGAATTTGGTCGAGAAGCGGTGTGTGTGTGTGTGTGTGTGTGTGTGTGGGGGGGGGGGGGGGGGACTCTCATCTGCTCTCTGGATTGGTCGGGGAAAAAAGGAAAATTTCAGTTCATTGTTTTTAGCACCTAATAGATAGTTGCACTTCTTGTTCTAGATTGATGATATTCACAATGGAACCAACTGATAATCAATCCACAGTTAACTGGGTAAATGTTACAACTTGCATACTTATGGAATTTTCTTGAAACTAAAGACATTTTTTTGGGGAGGTTGTCTGTGTCATTTTTCTTTTACTTGTCAAAATCAAAAAATAGCTGAAAGACAGACACACTATTTCACAGCAATAATTTGTGTTCTTTTTTTTATTTCAGCTATTTTACATAATTCTATTTACATCCATAATTCTATCCCCAATAAATTCAATTCATGTTGGTGCCGCTTTCCGCAAGGTCAGATACCCACTGACAATGTCCATGGGCAAACTACGAATTGAACCAAATTCCATGGAGTTGTTGTATTGTATCCCAGTCCTGGGGTCTTTGTATTTAGCCTGAAAGCACAAGAATTTAATTTATTACACTTGACAATACCTTGCAGCCTGAAATTTTCGCAGGTTTGACTTTTCTGATTATCTACAATCCCTACTTATAATGTACCATGAATAACATCCCAAAAGTTAAGAGAAATTCGGCATGTGATTCAAGTGTTACCGTAATTCCCTCAGTGTACAACTCCACAAATTGAAATAACTTTTTTTCTCTTTTAAAATGTGCTAGTGCTTCGGGAGAGAGTTAAGAAACTAGATCCCTACAAAACTTTCAGTTATCTAGTTCTACAAAGGTTTTTTCTTGCAAAACACAAAACAATAACAGTACAAAAAAAAAATAAAAAATGATCATGACAACACAAGGTAAAAGACTATGCTTCATCAAAGACACAAAACCCAAATAGAACATACAATCAGACACCGTCAAAGTAAAACAATTCATCTGAAAACTAAAACTCACTATACCTCACATAGCGATCACACAACAGTTTTATTTTACTTCCTTTCACCCAAGACCATAAAATTTTACTCTCCATCACCTCTTCTATCTGACTTATTCAGGCATGATGACAAGGAATTGTTAAAACATCAAGATTACCTAATACCTACAAATGGGAATAATTCAAATACCACTTACTGGCAAGCCAGAGAGGTCAGCATACTTTTTGGCAGGTTTGAATGAAGGTGGGGCATCTATGCTGCCGTCTGGAGATACAAGATGTCTATAATTTTATCCAGTTTAACCCTACATGCACCCTAAAGTTTAAGAAATACCTCTTATTACTCTTATGAACTAAATTTGAGGTATGCACTGTAACTTACATGGCAGGTTTTCAGCTCAGAAAGCCCAAGTGTGAAGGCCATAAATCCAAGAAGAAAATATTATAACATTCTCTAACATTTACTAAGATATTTATCATAATTTTATGTATGTTTGGATTCAACAAGGGTCATAGCAACGGGTTGGTTAGAACCGATCTGTCCAACAAGAGTGAATGGAATAAGTTTTATATCAAATTTCATTAACTCCTGAATGTTTGGATATTTGGAGCTTTTTTAGCTTCACCACAGTTTTCTACATAAGGTGACTTGGAATATGGGTTGATAACCGGAGTTGAGTGAACCAATCAGAACACTAGAAATGCAATATCCAGAGTTTAAAGTTTAACCACAAATAATAATCATAACCTGTGTTACTTACATGTTGGATCATCTTGTTTCCATGGCAGTCCCCTTTCTAATGTCATTATTTGTTTTAAATTTTTCCAGATCTTTTTCTTTCCTGCATTGACCCCGGAGTGCTGAAGTATAAACAGAAACCATTAATTGGATAGAGTAGCATATAACCCCATACATTAATTATGCATTCAGACTAGTAGACTTTGTTTTTAAACTTTTGTCGTGAAAGACAACGAAGTGAAATGCATAATTAATGTATGGGGTTATATGGTACTCTTTCCCATCAATTTAATATTATTAAATTAATGAGGGCCACTAGTTACTCAGTTGAAGCACTGTCCCGTGTTACCTTCGTTAAATGAAGTTGATTGATTGATTGATTGATTGATCATATAGGTCTTTGAGAAGAATAAATCAATACAGCAACCAAAATTTATCATTTATTCTTTGGACGAAAATATTGGTAATACATTAACCTAAGTTACCTCGAAATTAGAATCTTTGAATACAAACTGCCCGTTTGGCTGTGTACCGGCCTCGCTGACAGCGCTGTATGAAGACGGACTACTTGATGTTGAATCTAACTCGTCAGCTACACAGGGCTAAAACAAAAGAAAACATTAAAAAACTGAAGTTAAATGCTTTATCACTAAATAAACTTACAGTTAAAGGTCTTTTTCGCTTGCTTGGAGGTGCAACAGCCGCAGCTGGGCTGGATGAACGCTTCGGTTTTTTACTTCTACTCGAAGGCCTGCTTGACGCCATCTTGTGTAACATGAAAACGAGACAACAGATCGTGTTTTGATGAAGTGAAAACGAGGTTATCGTGAATTTTCAAAATGGCGCCTGGGTGAATATGTTGTTGTCAGTGGAGACGGTTATCGCTATTACAATTTTTCAAACAATTTAACCATGTAATACTCTAAGTTTTGCATTAATGAGTGGAAGGGATCTCAGGAAGTTTGTGAACTTTCACAGAACTGCCATCGGGGCTGCAGGTAGAGACAAAATACCAGAATTGGAAATAAATCATTTCATTTTGGAAATTTATTTCTGTATTTTTACAATGATTTCATGATTTTATAGTTTTAGGATATTTCCGGTCTTTTGTAATGTATGCTTTAATTTTTATTTAACTGATTTATTTCTTTGAGAGAAAGTCACTGGTTTATTAGTCCTTTTTATACTAGCATGTGCTAATTAACCCCAATAAATAATTTGTATACTTACTTATTTGGCGATTGTAAATTTTTAATGTTATTCAATGTTTTAGCAATGGTATAGATGTTCTTTAGATGCAAAGAATCTTTACTTTTGAAATGTTGGTTAAAGTAACAAGTAGTCATGAAGTTCTGAGATAAGATAATTTTTTTTTCTAAGTACAAAAATATGAAGTTATGTAAATGTTACTGATTTTGCAGATAGTTCACTTGTAAACCGCTTTATAGAAGGACATGGCAGTAATCAGTATAGACCAGCTGATTATGACAAACTTCAAGCTATTGCTCAGCTTAGAAAAGCTGCTGGAAATAGAACTTTGCAAAAAGTAGAAAGGATAACCAGAGCTACTAAAGAGAAAAAAGAACAGAATCTTCTTCAGCAGCACAAAGCCTGTTGGTCAAAAGAAAAAATAAGACTTCACAGTTTACAGCGGAAACTACAAAGTGAAATTGATGCACTAAGACCTGGAAGTCCTTTTGATTACAGTTCAATTAAGGAGTTCTTTCAAGATCTAGAAATTTATGAGGAAGTGCTCAGTGAAGACAGCAATGAGTTTAAGAAAAGCACCATTCAACCATTATGGGATTTAAGAGAAGACTTGCAATTCTGGCTTGGAGAGAACAGAGACAGAATTGTGATGGGTGAGTCAAAACCTTTAATTTCTTATCATAATCAAATTTTCAGAAAGCGCAAGTTCCCTTGACATGGTCACATTTCAATTTTCATCCTGTTATGTTTCAGTCTTTCATTTATCTTTCAGGTTTATTATATATCTTTTGTTCTTTCTACAAGGTCAACTTGAAAATAGGCACTCAGTGGAAGATTGTGAATTAATTCATTTGGCAAATACAAGGATTGGCCTTTGAAGATTGGTTAAAAATGGCTAAACCTTGGGCTGATTTCATACACGAAGAATGATCCTACTAACAGTTGGCAATAAAGAAACTGTTAAGCTGAGCTTGCTCAGTCGATACCCTTATCTCTAAGACTGCTTTTGATAATCTTATTAGGGGTTGCTGACAAAGAACATGCAGATGTGCTCAAAATTGTGGAATCGGTCAAAATTCAGCAGTGCACAGTATTAGAAAAACTTCAAATGGAACAAGAACAGCTTGAGCTGGAACTGGACAGTTTATCATTACATGAAATTACAGGATTGGGAGTGGTGTCTGATGTTGGTATTATAGAGACAGGCATTCCTGTTGAAGCATTTGATTTGGAGTGCCCTGATGAACAGTTGAAGGAAACTGTTTTGGAAGAGTTTCTTCTTCTGGATAAGAAATATGAAGCTCAGTTAGAGTACCTAAATCTTAAATATCAATATGTCAAAGAGTAAGTACAGTAAATTCTTGAGTTTGAGGCAGGTTTCATACACCTCCCACATCACTTTTGGACAAAAAGTTGTGTCAGGAGATCTTCTTGGTTGTAGTTCTGGCTCCAGAATTTCTTAAATATTAACTGATGTTTACTGGACAGGTTAACATGTATTATAACCCACCCATTAATTTTGGCGCAATTTTATTGCATACTTTACGTCATGTGGTGCAAAATCACAGGACAGTTATCACGCAATAACCCCTGTCCATCTCGATATTTGTCCTCCAATTTTTGTCGTGAAAAAGAAACATAGTCAACACAATAATTCCATTCTCCTATTTACATGAAAGGAAATCAAACTCATTTTTTTTTTGCTTGCTTGCTTGCGTCAATCACGCGCATTCGCCATCAGATCACCACTGGCTTTTTTACTGTGTTTACGCGCAGTTTAATTGCGATGTGAAAATTAATGGGAGGGATATAAAATAAATAAACCCCGTTCTGCCTTGCTGGTATGTCGGCTGATAATGTCCTTGGGTGAGAGATTGTCCTCAAAATTTCATATTTTCCCTCGAAGCTTTGCTTCTTGGCCAAATATTCATTTTTCAGACAATCTCTCAGCTGTGGACATTATCAGCCGACATACCAGCCACCCGAAGGGGTTTATTTACTAAAATAATATTATTTTTGCCACAACTGTCACCTCACCCTTGGACCATCCTTTTTTTTTTTATTTAACCCTTTAACTTCCATGAGTGACCAAGACAAAATTTCTCCTTATCATATCAATACAATATCAATGCAATATCAAACAAAAAAGTACTGAGAATAAAGGAAAAATAAAATCAGGAGATTATCAGTTGACCCAATACCAAATTCTCCAAACTTACAGATAAGATTTGTTTTGCAGACAGTAAGGAGGATTGCTAATAAGATCTTAATAATGAAATCTTAATAATGAGATCTTACTGATGAAATCTTGTGTTTCTCAAAAAAACACAATGCATTGACCCATCAAGAATTCTTACCTTGAAATTCGAGAGCTTACCAGTAACAGCCATGGAGATTACTTCTTCTCAGGTTATTGGAACATCAGTAAACATAAATTTTCCATTCAAAACTGTGAAGTTGGCACGTAAGAGCTAGTCAAGATTGTCTCACAAATTCTCAGCACTCTTTGATTTTTATAGACTATGAGTAGTACATTTCCTCTGCTGGGTGGAATGCTAAGTTCTTATTTGGTCACTCATTAGTGTTCCCCACACTCCATGGTCACTGATAACATTTAAAATACTCCAGGGTAGAGAAAGGTACTGCTGGAACATGTCTAGTTACTAAAAAGAAAAGATATAAATTAAAAGTGGCATTAATATTTAAAGTGTAACTTAAATTACTTTTTCAGATCCAGCAGTGGAGGTTGGTCAAAGCATGATCATTTACACTTTGTTCATCTAATGGACCAGTATCCTCCTGAGATGCCAAACAGAAGGATGCTTTATATTGACAGGATGCTAAGAGAAATCTCACATAAGACCCGCTCACAGCTGGTATTAATTTCCTTTAATAATAAACAATAACATGTCCATAAGATTTTGGTATGGAGAATAGATGCAAGTCATGTTGTGATACTCACTGACAGTCACAATGATGAAATGGGTAAATTTTAAAGCTATGTTATATATATTTTAGGTTGAGCACGAAGAATGGCTTCTTGCACACAAATTTTACCAAGAGCAGTTTTCCAGCACACTTCGTGCCTGGGCCCATGATAGACAAGACTTACTTATCAAGGTCAAGGTAACATTTATCGATGCATGGGCAGCTTATGAGGAAGCTGCAGAGAAAGCCAAAACAAGGAAAAAACAGGAACACATCTGCCAAGAGCTCTATAAGAAGGTTGGTCCTCAGCAGTTCTTTGGAAATTTCATTTGAATTTAGTATTGGTAGGAAACACAGGGACAAGACTTCAGAACAATGTGGCAAGGTGATCATAGTGAAGTGGTGAATGATGCATGTAAAAAAGGAAAGAGAGACCCAGTTCATAGGTAAGATTCTGCTTTTATTTCCAACCATTTCAAAATCTGTGTTGAACTTCTTTCAGGTACTTGCATTCCGTGAGCAGAAGCTTGAAGCACTAAAGTTGCAAGCAGTTATTGCTGCAAAACAGCAAGAGGAAGAAGAAGAACAGCTGAGAGCTGCAGAAGAGAGGGAAAGAAAGTGCAGAGATAAAAAACATAGACAGGTATGAGTGGATTTGGAGTTTTATTATAATTTATATTATATATTATATTTATATTTTAATTTTTATTATAATGGATTAATGCTTAATTAAGAAATTATAATTATAACTTCTTTTATCACTTCCCTGTATGCAATCCCACATGGACAGTCATGCTTGGATTCCACTGCCTACTCAGGCAGGTTTTTTTAGGCTTTTCCAGGTATTATAAATCTGGCAGAAAAGACTGTGTAGATAATAACAGTAACTCAGTAGTGTTTGCTTTTTATCAACATCCTTCTCTTGCAAAAAATGCAAATAAATCACTGCTCAATTCCAGCTAAAATCATGACTCAGTCCAATGCATATTTGACAGTAGCCCATAATCACTTCCTAAAGTTGGTAGTGAAGTAATTCAAGTTGTACGTGTAGTCATCTCAGAATTATTTTGGGTGAAAATTTCATGTGTGATGCAGTAAAACCTTTCTTACAGATCCAGGAATTTAAAGACTTGAAACAGAGGGAAAGAGAGCTTTCAGCCCAAGAGGAGAGAAAAAGACTGTCAGAGCTTCAAGAAAAAATGGCAGAACAAGCTTTGTGGGATAGAGAAAGGTGCAGTGTGTATCTTTGAATGTTTTAGAAAATATAATGATTTAAATCATTTTAACTCCAGCGTTTGATACATGTGAATTAGCTGGTTAGCAGTTACAATCCTTGACAAAAGTTTGGTCTGCAAAAGCTCACTTACATAGCTTAGTGTATGCGCCCAATTAGCTTTAGTTAGAAGCTATTTGTCTTTGTATGTACAACTTATGTTGAGATCTTCACCTCCAAAAGCTTTCTCACTATTACAAATTCTTCATGTCATGTAATTATTTCAGGCATAGGCTAGTGAAAGTTTGTCTTTTTTTTTAATTTGATGATTCACATCACCTCTTTGCTACAATTACTTAGTGTCTAATTTAGCCGATAGACAAGGAACGGGAGAATTGCAGAATGAAAATTCTCATTATTGACTGAGCACCAAATATTCTTCAGAGTACAGTACCGCAAGGAGCAGTTAAAACTGCAGGAAGAAGAAAAGCAAAAAGCCAGAGAGTTGGCTCTTGAACAAGAAAACGAAAGGCAGCGACGTTTGGACAAACTTAGAGCACAGGCATGTGTGGTTGTGTTGTTGTTTCATTCTAATCAGTAACTTAAAAATGAAAATGACAAAGTGATCCTCACAAGTGAAATAAAATTGAAGAAATTGTAAAAAGAGAAACTTGAAAAAGATTTAGTCTAAGACAAGGCTGGAGCCTCTGTCCCCTCAGATATGAGGAGAGCCTTACTTCTTGCCTCTCTACAAAAGTGCACGTTTGGAGCCAGGCAAATTTCATTTATGTGTGGCCTCACATTATCGCTTAGTAACAGTTATCCCCTCTATTATAAAAAGTCATCATTATCTTTTATCTTTCAGGTGCAAGTTCATGTAGAAGATGATCCAGAGAGATTGTACAAACAAACAGAGGTAAGCGGTGAAAAAAAAGTTACTAGAGGAGTGAATCATGTTGGAAATAAAAGAAAACGTGGATAATTTGTCACAAAGAACAATTCTGAGTCCTATGTAAGGTGTTCATGTGAGTGTAGCAAGCGTGAATGCAAGATTATGTAACACTGCAAAACTTTTGTGTGCTTTGGGTTGTTAGTTTTTGGCAGTGGGCTATCAGTTTGTAACTCCATCAATTGCATTCATCAATCATGTCCTCTGTTTCTTCTGGTAGCAAGATTTAGCAGAATAAAGCCTGTGAATTTGAAGCAACCATTAATATACCTATTACACCACTTTATGTGAAGCTTGTAACTAGTTAATTTCTTGTCATCAGTTGAACACTTAGGGGCAACACCTGAACTGCCTCAGTGTTCACATGAATCAAAGCTAGACACTACATAACTTTTGTTTCCAGACCCAAACATCTTCATGGGTCACTTGAACAAAATAAAATATCCAGTACTTAGAACCAATGTTTGTTTCTTCTAACTATTAGGCATCTCAAGCACGCATGGCCAGTATGTACGAGGAAGAACTTGACCTTCAGCAACCTCTCTTTGCTGTCCATGGCTATGATGAAAAACAGGTCAAATACACTTGATATGACTGTATCATTTTCATCTTCATGTGCAAAATTAAGACAGTGAGAAACAAACTCTTATTAAGATACTTTACCCTGAAAGAACCATCCCAGATGGAAAGTTCCATTACCAGTCACAATTAAAATCATGAAACTTTGTTGCTGTTTTTAGGTGGCTGCAGACAGAAGATTGAAGGTTGAAAACGCACTTAGAGAAGCGGGCATCCATCACACTGACTATGCAAGACGGATCATGGCCTCTATCAAACCCCCCCAGGAGCCAAGAAAGGACCAGCATTCAACTGTGTTCAAGTATGCTTCAGTTTTTAGAAATAATTTACAACAGAGTGGGAGGTTCTTCATCCAGGTTTTGAGCTTTGCAAATTACACCAAAACCAATTTTATATACTTTTGACCACCCCTCTCTGTCTTCCTCCTTTTCTTCCTCCTTTTCTTCTTTCAGCCAGCATCATGCCGGGCCACAACAAAGCTTTTTCCAACACTTATGAGATTTTTTATGTTACAACTCAAATGGACAATGATACACATGAAGATTTGAGAAAATGTCCTTGAAAGTTTTAGAGGCCTGTTTTATGAAATGTCCACATTAGGGCTAACTTCAATTTGAGTCGTTGGGTAAAAGCAGCATATCAGAAGACATTGTGGAAAAAAGTTTTCATGATAAAAGTACATTCAAGACAGAGGGGAAATTATTTGAGCAAGAATTTGCAGTGTGCATTTGGGGAAACACAATTAGGTGTTTTTCTGTAACCATAAAACAATTCTGGTTGTATTGGCATTCTCTCAGCCAACATTAAAGACAGTGAAGTACAATCCCATGGAGTATTCAAATGACAAGGAATCTTTGGTAGCCTTTTCAAGGCTGTGCTCTAAGAAAAATTGAAGGGAGCCCACTGCTCTGAAACTGTAAAATCCAGGGTGCCCAGCATATACTTTTTATGAAAAAACTAAGATTCCTGAGTCGCCCAAGAGCAAAAGTAATGTGCCAGGGCCACCAGGCACTGCTAGACCACAGCCCTGCATGTGATTGTTGACAAGCATGGCAAACATTCAATCAAGAGTCCTTGGAACACTTAATTAACCTTTACTGAGATAAGTGTTTATTTTGCAGAAATGACTGATGTATGCTTATAAGCAGAAGTGCTTTGTGAAGATATAGTGGATAGTGATTTATGCATTTTTAGTAGACATAGAGAAGTACCTATTACTTTAGTTTTTCAAAAATACAACATTTTATGCCAAGCTGTACGCTTGAAAGAACATGATATTCATGTCAGTGGATGGATACCAGTACTAATTATTTATTGCCTGTATGAACTCATAAAAATAATAAAATTACAAAATTGTTTCCTCTTTTATGTTAAAAGGATCTTATTTATAATATTCAGATCCCTTAAAAATCCTGTCAAGCCAAATGCACTTGTGCCTCCCTGTAGATGTCTTGTAAATTCATCTAAGATGCAGCTGCACTTCAAATTTGCAATGTAATTGAATGACTGTTGTTGTTGTTGTGGAAAAATATGAAAATGGCTACAATGTCTTACTCAAGTTGTCCACGAGAAGAGTTTTTCTTTGCAACTAAGGTCTTTCAAACACATGTCCTGTAGTTTTTCTGCCTCCTGATAATGTCTCCACTGTCCATGCGAGATGCTTTGTTGCAAAGGACACTCACTCCCAAGGTAGTTTTCTTCAGTGTTCATGCTTGGAACATTAAAGGCCACTGATGGTTGGTGTACAAAGAAGGTGGCTTTAAAGTCTCCTCCTTGCGATTCCTTCAGTAGATGACACAGTTCATACAGACATCCAGGAAGAATTGGACCAGAAATCTCCAGGCTACATAACTAGAAAGAGACCATCACAATTAGAGCACTTTTTGTTTAAGATTTAAAAACCCAAAACCAAAGTAACCATAGTGGGCATTATTGCAGCAATGAAAATATCTTAACCCTTCAAGGTCCTTTAACCCTTAAGAGTGACTAGTATCTCAGTGGTTTTAAAACAAGCCGGCAACTGCCGGAGTTCTGTCAGCTACTTGATTGTATGTCACTGGCTACTCTGGTCATAACAGTCTGCTCGTGACAAACAATCTCAGCATTATCAGAGCCGCCTACTTTTCCAGAGTCAGCTGCCTACTTCAAAATATTTTGAAACCCCTGGTATCTAATTTCTCCTTACAATATTACTCCTGAATCACACATTAAGGTCATGAGAATAAAGGAAATGATCACCAACTAAAGAAGCTCTTCATTGTTAAACAAATTCTCTTTGTTTAACACCTTAAGAAACATATAGAGAACAGTATGGAGAATATGTACACTGATGTAAAGGGTTATAGAACCAATGAGAATTCACAATAAACTAAGCAACCAAATTATTAGAAGTGTCTGTAAATAAACAACAGTACTTGTTGTAGCATGTGTACTTGAGCAGTACACCTCACTCTCACAATGCTTCTTTCTACCCAGGGCCAGGTTGTTATAAGTCCAAAGAGCACCACCACAAGGTTAAATTTTAATCTGGGTTTCTTTGTTTCTTTATTCAAAAGCCTTTTCGGATAATTCTCTCTGTCCTTTTTAGGGGGATTGAATCATAACATTGTAGACAAAAGGAATGGTACTAAATTTTCTTGTAAAGCTTTCAAATCTGAAATTAAAGTTTGCTGGTTGCACTTTGCTATTTCTACTTAAAAGCAGTTTGCTGGATCCTATACCTGTGTCATAGCCTTAGCTTGTTGATGCTTCATAGTCCCCTGGTTTACCTTCAGACCCTTTAGAGTGGCTCCCTCAAACGCAACAGGGGCCAGCAATGTTGGCGGCACCTGAGCTTGTGGTCCAGTGTTGGCTGTCAAACTCTTACAGTTGAGTAGGAAGTTAAACAATGCAAGAGTATCACTTCCTTTCACTAACACAGTAGAAGTTGGATGTTGATCTAAAGTTCTTAGGCTGTTCCTCTGATGTGGTGTAACAACTTTAGGTTTTAAGAGTGGAAACTGTTCCTTATCAAGTCCCATGCTTTCTAGCCACTCACACTTGTTGCTACTCTCGTCATCAGAATCATCCCCAGACTCAACTCCTTCCTCTTCGTCAGAGTCTTCATTCTGAGAATCAGACCCAAACTTTTTCTTTTCTTTAACCTCCAAATGTGGCATGGTAAAGTTAATTCCTGGGATCGGAAAATATAAGATTGTTGAGAGAAAATTAAATTTAGGAGAAAAATATATATTTTTAAATAGAATAAGATGGTAAGTTTTGAACTTGGTAAAGAAAAAGAGAAAGATTTTCTTTGTCTTGTCACATGCATGGGAAAAAGAAAAATTCTAAGTGCCCATGAGGAATCAAACCTCAGACCTTCGGATTCAGCACTCCAATTTTCTACCACTGAGCCCAAGAGACTATGGTGAGCAAGGACCAGTACGAAGTTCATGAAGGACACACATACTGCTGGGATCAGCAGTGTTAACATTCCTTATCCTAGTACTAAGAGAAAAAAATCCTTCTCTAAAATAGTATTTGCAGGGAAAAATTACTGATTTAGTGACTGGGCATTTTAAGTGGGAGATCACATTTTATGCATCTTATAAACAATTTAAAGCAGTAGAGTGCATAACATCAGTTTTCCCAACCCCTTGGAGTTTCGGTGGTTATGTGAACAAGAAAAGTGTTCAATTGCTTTATAAAACATAAACTTATCAGTAACACAATAAATTCTTAAGTGTCACATCATAAATTCTTGTCGATCTAAATAAACCTATTGACCGATGCAAGTGCACACAGCAGCTCAGTTGTTTTATTCAAAACCAGTTGCAACCTTGTCTGTGGTGGTAGGTACATGTAAGCATATTTATTCAGGGGTTCAAATTACATTACATAATTGTACTGCTAGTAGCAGTTTTCATCCAATCACAGCTTAAACAAAAATTACCCTAGTTACCCATATGCAAAGGCACAAGGTTATAAGCCTAAGTTTGTAACCATACAAGGTTATAAGCATCTGATAAAGGTTTTCAATTAAATATTTCTGCAATGATTAGCGCGCTCATCGGACTAAATCTGTTCAGTGATGTAGTCTTACCTTCACTCCTCAATGCATCCCGAAAACCTTTCGTGGTGGGTGTTATAAGGACTTGAACTGCATCATCCCTGTTTATTCCAGCTGCCTGAAAAAGCATATTGGTCTGATTTGCAACTAGATAAAAATAAGGACAAAAACCGACGCGTACCAAGTTAAAAACAGAGCGAAAACCGGACACCCAGTCATGGTGAAGAGAAGATGCCATTTCCTCTGTGATTTGAAATTGTCTTTTCGAACTCGTTTTACCATCGGTTGATTTGCGTGGAAAAAGTTCGAGCCACGGCAGAGAAGGGTGCATCCAAACTTTGGTAAAGGAACAAAATGATTCAGGATAAGAATTACCGTTTCCATTGGAGTCGATTTCTTTTGTTTGGCAACGAACAAAATTTGACATACCAGCACCTTCGTCAAATGTTTTCAGTGTTCCACACCAATTAAACGTCTTCGAAGACGTAAATCTTACTTTAGTTTTTAAGCTCCAGTCTAAAGGAAACATTTCTGAGCCATCGTTCTTAGTGATCGTCTCTTCAGCTTCAGCTGGTTGAGAATCGGCAACGTTAGTCTCCCGTCTTTTGTCAGATGTATTTTGATGTTGAGATTTGTTCCATGTTTCACGAACAGTGTTTGTGGATCTATTTTCCTGATCCTCGTCCAGTCCATCGAGGGCACTAAACAACCTGCATTCTGACGTTTTCTCGTCTGAGGTGAGGTTTGCCTTTTTCCTCGGAGAACACCTAAACGGATTCGCTCTCTTTAACGACTTTAACCCCTGGGAGCGGCCATCTTGAATTCGTCCATTAATAGGTTTTAAAGCGTTTGAAGTCCGTTTTGAGGGGTTTTGTGTCAATTTCTTCTTTTTTATCTTTAATTTTATAACTCCGGAAGGTTTCTCGAGCTGAATAGGTTCAGCTGCGTGATTTTCTTCCATGTTAAAGAGCGACAATTATTTCCTTACAAAATTGCTTCCGACGAAGCACGGTGGTTTTTATAAATTCCGCGCCAAATCATCACGTGATATTTACCTTACTAGTACCAAAGCCTTCTCTCTTTTAAAATCTCTTCCAAACATTGCATTCCAACCAAGATCTTTTTCAGTGGCCGCCGTCACAATACAGGCTGTATTCTGAATTGGAAACAAACTATCAAGACAAATGTCTCCAAGTAAAAAGTTTTTCTCCGGATCCTTGTGGAGTTCTTCTAAATTTCCCATTGCTGTCTTTTAGGATTTGGGGTCATTTTCCGTCGTTCAGTCTATTAGGATTTGGGGTCTTACCACCGTTCCGTCTTTTCGTATTTAGGGTCATTTTCCGCCGTTCCATCTATTTGAATTGCCAAACCTAAATACTTCTACACGTGTTGAGTATCAAGGAGCACTTCGGTGTAAAAGGGACTGGAAGGACGCATTTGGAATGTAGTTTTCTAAAAAAAAAATGTATTTTATGGCAAAAACCGTTCTTATGCTTTATCTCCCTTTTGTATTAATCGCCATACTTTATGTCATCGTTGCTATTAAAATCAAATCCCAGAAGACTCTAGGCAGGCAATCAGCCTATACAAGAAAACAATACTTAAAGAGAGACAAATGTGCTGATGATGTCCGTTGCCATCGTGTTAGTGTTCGCAGTATGCTAGCTGCATCTTACCATATTTTTGTTTCTTTCGTATTTTTTCATCGAATATGACCGTGACACAGTCCTGTAACTTTCTTTAATTCGGGCTTTCGGCCATTTTCTGTCCCTTTTAAACAGTGTTTTAAACCCTTTCACCTGTTTTATCTTCAGTTGAAATTATTGCCAAGATCTCAAGAATCTTATGAGCTTCTTTTTGTGTTGATTGAAGGCTTATATGTCAACTTGCTTAGTAGTATTATACAGTAAAGAGAGGCCCAGAATAAAATTTTTATTGAATAAAAAAAGAATCGACTGATAGCTTCCATCAGACTAAGTACTGTCTACTGGAAAATCTTTTTATAACACTTTTGTCGTCCTTTTCTAACGATACTGAATGAAAACGTAGACCGCGGTTGTAAATTGTATTCAACGGTACATTTGATTGGAAAAACATGGATTTCACTTGTTACAATCAGTAAGTAAAAATCAGGCTCAAGTATTCGAAGTAAAGCTTCATGAAATCGTCAACAATTTTGATAAACTGACATATCAGGTTGTATGTGTTTGTAGCCTCAACTCTTTCAATTATGGAGAACTACAACATAAGAAACATAGTACGCATCGTCTTATTGGTCAATTTAGTTTCCGAGCGGATGCTGTTTTAGGTTATGGAGCCCGAATGCATGTAGCTAGTTATGTCACAAACGCAACAGAACACATTTTTTCCGGGCTCCATTAAGTAATAAATACACTTAGAGTACTTAGGATGTTGGGAGATCACGGGGAAAGCTTACAAATCACGAGCCGAAGGCGGCGAGTCATTTATAAGTTTTCC
This sequence comes from Stylophora pistillata, assembly GCF_964205215.1. Lineage (NCBI taxonomy): Eukaryota > Metazoa > Cnidaria > Anthozoa > Scleractinia > Pocilloporidae > Stylophora > Stylophora pistillata. The sequence goes on from NC_142530.1 coordinate 28,430,146, forward strand.
TCGTGTTCTCCCAACATCCTGCGTGTATATACCACGTTCTAGGGCTCGGAAAAATATGTTCCATTGCGCAAATAAAAGACGCAGAATAGATATTGTAACATATCATTTTAGCATGTACAGCAATGTGTGATAATGTGTTGTTTTCCCTGAGCTTAATAAGGGCGTATTATGCAACAATGTTTTGAATACTCATAATGCATAACTAACATAATTAGCATAATTAGTATAGTTAATTGACAATGAATGTCATCTCAATTTGCCTTCATTTTTCAAAACTTGATGGCACACTACTTGTAATACTGTACAGCGGAATACCCAAAGCTGCCTATTCTCCAACCTAGAAAAGTACGCCGTAAATTAACACATTTCTGATCTTATTTGTTGTCACAGTTATTCCTTTCTATGGAGAATGAAAATTTTGAGAAAGAAAACCAAAGGATCGATAGAAATCACCTCTCATCCTGAAGTCTAACGAACAGTGCATTGATAATAAATGTTACAGAAAGTCAACAAAATTTCAATGCGTACTTATGACACAAACGAAATAATGGAAGCCATTTGGTGGAGATCTTCTGCTAGGAGTGACAAACCATCGAGAAGCAGAAAGTGGTCGACCGAGGGGGCCTGTAACCAGGTATGTATGACCGCAAACGAAGTGTAGGCTCAAAGCGTGTCCGACTCCCGTGGACACACCCGTGTGATTCTCTTACCTGGGACAGAGCCTAAAAACATCTGCATATTTCACCGCTTCTCTCTTTATTCTTGGTTTCTCGATTAAAAAACTTATAAGCCGTTGCTCCCAACAACTGTGAGAACCGAGTGCGTTTGGCGATGGGCCGCAGATAATTTGGTAACTCATTATCTCCTAAATATATTTGGAAGATTTCTACGGCCTTTTTACGCAATCAAGGCGAAAAATTAATTCCCTTTACTTGCGGAAATGATATAAACGATCTTCTCCATTTCCAGAACTACTTAGATGACACCAACAAGAAAAGAAGAGTTGTAATGAAGTGTTACTTCTCTAGGAAACGTTTTAAAATGCTTCCGTTTAGTGAATGAAAAGCGAGCGAGAAGAATTAGCGCGTATTGCTAAATGATAGCAGTTTTTTTCTGCTTTTCGAGGGCTCATATCTAACTTTAAAGAAAGAGATCGGCTAAAACAAAAAAGGACATTACTTTTTGAATGGAAACGGATAGAAGTAAAATATGTCTTTTACTGACGTGACTGATAGGAGTTGTATTATACAACTTGGTTAACACAACACGATACGCTGCACAGTCTATTTGAAGAAACAAGGAGTATTAAAGAAGGCCAAGAAGATAAGATCATGTAAATTCTTTGTTTTGTTGTTTATGAACGTTAAACGGAAACTTTACAGCCGCAAATCGCAAGAAAACATATTCAAAATAAACGCAGGTGTTTTGGTAGACATCCGTGGCGACTAGAAAGTGATCGTTATAGTGCACTGAAGGTAAAACAGCAAATAATTTTGTCGTTTGACTGAATGGTTTGCTTTCCTTCATCACCAGAAGAACTTATATTGCACGTGATCACAACGTGTACATGATTGACGGCCCTTTCCTTTTAAAGCTTCCTACTCAGTCAATAATTTAACAAATTGCACGTGGTCACATGAATCTAAGGGAACAGATGATCGTTTACAAACCCTTAACTAATAAGGAATACTGGAGGAGGACAAGATGTGATCGTGTGCAAGTCAACCATTTGTCCTTCCCCCTCAGGCACAGCGGAACCTTTATCTGAATTTCAGTGTTCCATTGACTTCAGCAGCTGTGTAATTCTGTTCATTTTGGAACATGTTCTCTCAGTCACGAAAAAAAAGAACTGCGACAACAAAATGGGCCCTTTTTGACACAGTTTCCTAAAAATTCAAAAGATTTTCTGAAAATATCCAAGTCGTCTCCCGAACAAACACAAACACACAAATTTTGGGAAATGGATACTAACTTTCTTTAGCATTCAACTGATAAGGGATTTTCGATGAAAATATCGTCGGTGTACAGGACCTTGTAAAATTTGTTTCCGTGTGTTAATTTTGCGGCGCCTTATTGATTACTACTTCAATTCTGCGTTGGAAAATACGTCAATTTTTTTAACTTTTAAAACTGAGTGGGAAGCTTGATAAGGTCAGTAGTATGATAATAATAATAATAATCGACTTTATTTAAAGAGGGTATACACATAACAGCTTACGCTGATAAACCAGTGGCCCTCAAAACTAAAGTGAGTAAGTAATACATTCTAAGCCATAGAGAATAAAAATAGAACTAACTAGTCCAACAATGTAACTATTCAAAGATTATAAATACAATAAAACTAGATTATAATACAGCTTTAAAAGAATCAATGTCTCTATAAGAATTTATAAAATAATTCATCAAATCATTCCTAATAGAGGAGATGCTACGTTGTTTCTTAAGCTCATTTGGAAGACTATTCCATAACTTAATACTACTAACAACAACAAACATATGAAACATATGTATGAACTGCGGTTATGAAACGTATATGTGCACGATCCTTCGCAGTAAAGCACTATTTGAGCAATAGTGAAAATCAGACCTGAAAAACATTTCAGGCCTGTACGGGATTCGAACCACTGACCTCTGCGATACTAGTGCAGCGCTCTACCAATTGAGCTAACAAGCCAACTGAGAGCAGGCCATCAAATTAATTCGACATAAACCCGTAGATGATAAATCAAACAACAACAAACACATGAAACATATGTATGAACTGCGGTTATGAAACGTATATGTGCACGATCCTTCGCAGTACTATTTGAGCAATAGTGAAAATCAGACCTGCGAAGGATCGCTAGCATTGTGTAAGCTGAGTGCTTTCGCTGGACATGTCTCCACGGCTGTGTCAGTTCAGAGTCTGGTTCTGATAGCAGTCGATCGATTTGTAGCAGTGGTATTTCCCCTCCGCTCCCCACTGATCAGTTCAAAGTAGTGCAAGTTCCTCACTATCGTCATTTGGATCGTCGCCATGACATTCCATTGCCCATACTTGATTGCCATCGGAGTTTTCAAGTATCCAGAGGGGTTTTGTCAGTGGCAGTGGGATGACGTATTTGGAGAGTCCTCATCGCTAGAAGGCTACATTTTGGGAACGGTCATTGTTGTCTTCTATGTCCCTTTGGTTTCGATCACCATACTTTACGTCGCCATCACCTTAACAATTGAATCCCACAAGATTCCAGGCGAGCAATCAGCAAACGCAAGAAATCCGCGTTTGAAGAGAGAGAAAATTGTTCTGAAGATGTCCGTTGTCGTCGTGTTAGTTTTTGCAGTATGCTGGCTGCCATACAGTATCACGGTCTCAATCTCCTTTCCCTTTTCATCAGATAGCGCCGTGATATCATCTTGCAGTTTCCAAAACTCTATAGCTATCGCCATTTTTCTTGCTCACTCATACTGTCCTGTAAACCCTTGTATCTGTTTTATTTTCAGTGGTAATTATCGTCAAGGTCTTAAGAATTTCCTCAGTTGTTGTTCTGCGGATGAGGTTGCTTAGGTATCGTTTTCACCCCAGCCTTTTGCATTTTGTTCAAACTTATCCAAAGATTGATTTGGCTTGCTATACCGATTGGTTCTTTCTCCCTAAAAATAAACAAACTTACGATGTAGTTGGTGCGGCGTGAAACAGCTATCAACTGCATGACTCACTGTTTAGTGAAAATAAGCTCTGCCTTTATAATTTCTGACCTCGTCAAACTGCTCTAAAAATTCCTTTCCGTTTATTTTATTTTATCCAAGCGTTAGCGTCAAGTTCTAAGTAATGTCCTGAGCTGCTTTAAGGGGAGTCTTGTTTTATTGCGCCCGAGAATTTCGAGCCTAGCTTTCGATAAAAGTCAGTGGAAGCGGAGTTCAACGTTTTCCCTCTTTTTCGTTTATCTTTAATCAGCTGTACATGCAAAATAACTTTCAAATGTTATTGAAATAAACTGGGATATCTTTAAAACTCATTAACCTCAGTTGTTTCGCGAAATTCGTGAATAATATTAAATTAAGACATTTACTTACATCCTGTACATAGTTTATCTTAATAATTTGGATATATCAACAAAGTTGAAATGGTAAATTGGCCACCATAACGATTACAAAAGCTGACATTTCTAGCGTTAGCCCTTCGTCGGAGCGAAACGTCAGCTTTTGTAATCGTCGGAGCGAAACGTCAGCTTTTGTAATCGTCGGAGCGAAACGTCAGCTCTTGTAATCGTTACGGTGGCCAATCTACCATTTCAACTTTGTTGATATATCCAAATTATTTCGTTACCCCCACCGACACAGCCCCAAACAGTTTCTTTCGAAACTATCATCATTTATTCATTAGTTTATCTTATACGGAGAGAAACTTTGTCCAACCGTTGTTTGAACTCTAGATCTGGTTTCAGGATTTCCGGTTCTATTGTGAATATTGTAAACTCTACTTGCATGCAAATAAAAAATTTTCTGATGTGAAAAACAAATGGTATAAAGAAGCTACGAAGGCTGGTTTTGAGTTTAGCCGGATCACTGTTAGTCTTTTCTATGCTGGAAATCGGAAAATTTGAAACTGAAAAAGTAATAAATAAATAAAATAAAAGGCAATCTAGAGGAGAGAAACTCGCCTCTCTTCATGTAGTCTCCCTCGCAGCCGTTTTTTCGGATGTCACGCAACGCTCCCCCAAAAAGAACTTTCTGGTGAAGCATTGCGTGACATCCGAAAAAACGGCTGCGTGGGAGACTAAATCTAATTTGACTCGTATTGAATAATAAAGAGCTCAGGAATCGATTTAAACTAAGATAGCTATTTGATAAGCGTCTACCCTGAAGGCTCTAGAATTGAACTGTCAATCACCAAAAGCCTCAAAATTTAACCCGTAGCCGACAAAGTTCCCACAAAAAAACGGTTGTCAACTGTCAGAGCCACCTCCACATTGAGACCCTTTCACAAGAGATTTATGCTTTGAGGTAGGAGAACTCTTTTGTAACTACATAGTTGGGTGGTAGACAAAGTATGATATAATTTGCAGAGATTATGGAAAAGTTTTTACTCAACTCAATCAAAAAGCGGTACTGAGCAATTGTTAAGTTTGTCCACACACCAGGATTCATATTTTCCATATTCACATCAATACAAAATTCTCCTTAAAATTGATTCTACCTCACATCGCTTCACAGTCTGTTCCCATCTTTCACACTTTTACTATAAAAATATCATGTTTTCACTCGTTTTCCATACAGCCTTTACTTGGCGTACTAGACGCCAATTCAATATCATTAACGGCTTAAGGCCGAAACGTTTTCAACAGAAAAAAAAATACAATTAAGACGAGATCAGCGTAAATATTTCCAAAACATTACTCGATAAACTGAGACTACGTTTACACTAGAGGAAATTGTTCCGGATTCGTGATGAATCCGAAACGTTTTAGTACCGGATTCATTCTGCCGTTTACACGAAAGTGGACGAATCCGAAATAAAAACTTCTCGGTTTGGTCGTGTCTCCGGAGATTTTGAATCCGGAATTTAAAGTGGGAACTTTGAATCCAATAACTTTTGAATCCGGAAAGTTTTGTCGTGTAACCGCTTTTTTCCTCGAATCCGGATATTATTTCCACCTGCAATCTTTTGAGTTTCCGGTGAAACCAAAATGGATCTGGTGCTAACATTGCTGGCGGTCTCCGGTTGCCTAATCTTGTTGCAGGTTCAGGCGATAAATTTTATCATGTGTACCGCAGTATTTCTAAAGAAACGAAAATTATTATTGCAAGGAAGTTTAACGTCAGCCACACTTAATCGGCGACGACGTAGACTGCTTGGCATCTGGATCTACTCTAGCCTTTTTCTGTGGCATCTGGATCTACTCTAGCCTTTTTTGGGGAAGGCATTTTCACTTTGATGATCGAACGACGAAACAACACTGGGCTTGGTAACCATTTCATTTCGAATGTTCCCAGAGTTGTCGTTGTGTGTAAACGGTCAGGAATCCGAACATCCTTTCAGTGTAAACGCCTACGAATCCGAATACTCCAAAATTGATGAATCCGGAAACATTTACGATTCCGGATCTCCTCTAGTGTAAACCTAATCTCCAAATGTGTAATCCGAATCTCCTCTTGTGTAAACCTAGTCTGATCAGAGTCTTTCGGCCAGGACGTATTGCAATCACGAAGTCGAAAGAAGAATAAAACTGTGATGAAGTATTTAACCGGATTAATTTTAAATGGTGTCTCTTTTGTTATCACATTTGTCTGTTTAGTGTGAATAAAAAAAAGACTGGAAAAGAACGAACTTTTCTGTCTTGACATCTACGGAAGAGTAGATAGCTGTCTTTCCATTCTTTTAACTGAAAAGTCTATTAACATCTTCAGTTAACGGAGTGCTTTCAACAAGTAAGTCTAGTGAAATGAGTACAGTTAACAAGTCACAAACTGGTGTTTTCCTCAATAGACGTTCCTCCTTTGCGTTCGTAAAATTTATTCCACGAAATGGTTGTAAGACCCAAAGCAAGCAGCGAATTTCTGTTTCTATGGAAATCGACGAAAGGGAAATTACTTTTTTAAGGGAAAAATAGAGTTAAATATGTCTTTTACTGACAACACTGATAGGAGTTGTATTATACAACTTTGTTAACACAACACGATACACCGCACATTCCATTTGAAGAAACAAGGAGTGTTAAAGAGGACCAAGAAGAAAAGAGAATTGTAAATTCTTTGTTTTGTTGTTTTTGAACGATAAACGGAAAAGCAGCAACCGCGAATCGCGAGAAAACATATTAAAAATAAACGCAGGCGTTTTGATAGACATCCATGGCGACTTGAAAGTGATTATTATGGTGCACTGAAGATAAAACAGCAAATAATTCTGTCGTTAGACTGAATGGTTTGCTTTCCTTCATCACCAGGAGAACTTATGTTGCACGTGATCACATCATGTAAATGATTGACGGCCCCTCCTACTCGTGCAGTCAGTAATTTAGCAAATTTTGCGTGATCACAAGAATTTAAGAGAACAGATTATTGTTTACAAAACCCTTAATCAATAAGGAATACTGGAGGAGGACAAGATGTGATCGCGTGCAAGTCAACCATTTGTCCTTCCCCCTCAGGCACAGCGGAACCTTTATCTGAATTTCAGTGTTCCATCGACTTCAGCAGCTGTGTAATTCTGTTCGTTTTGGAACATGTTCTCTCAGTGATAAGAAAAAAACTTACCACTAAACATAAAATTAGAAATCGGCTTTTATTCAGGCCCTGCAACAACAAAATGGGCCCTTCCTTTCTGACAGAGTTTCCTAAATATTTGTAAGATTTTCTCCGAATATCCGACTCGCCTCCCAAACTAACACAAAGACGCAAATTCTTGGAAATGGAAACTAACTTTCATTAGCATTAGACTGATAAGGGATTTTCGATGAAAATATCGTCGGTGTACAGGACGTTGTCACACTGTTTTTCCTTGTGTTAATGTTGCGGCGCCTCATTGATTGGTACTTTAATTCTGCGTTGGAAAAGAAGTCAAATTGGTTAAATTACTAACTGAGTGGGAAGCTTAAAAAGGAAGGGGCCGTCAATCATTTACACAATGTGATCACGTGCAAGTGAGCCGACTATTTTTGAACCTAAGAAACACTTAAACTTAAGTAACTAGGCTACTGAGTAAGTTCCAGGCTGGATTCAACTTACGAAGACACAATAATTGAAATGTCGTCGTCGCAGGACAAAACACTGTAGTGTTCCAGCTGTCAGTATCTGTAACTGGGAAATTTCTGGCGTCGTTTTCTTGTCATTTCGTTGACAGCACTAATCATAATAATAATAATAATAATAATAATAATAATAATAATAATAATAATTAGATTGACTTTCGACTTTTGAAAACTCTCCCCTTTCCTATCATATGCTTAATTGAAAAAAATATATCGATCATATTATTCAAACAAAAGCTATTGAACTCCCACTGTGGTTACCTCCTTCGAGAAAGTCCCTTTGGTTTCGATCACCATACTTTACGTCGCCGTCGCCGTAACAATTAAATCCCACACGATTCCTGGCGAGCAATAAGCAAACGTAAGAAAACAACGTTTGAAGAGAGAGAAAATTGTTCTGAAGATGTCCGTTGTCGTCGTGTTAGTTTTTGCTGTATGCTGGCTGCCATACAGTATCACGGTCTCAATCTCCTTTCCCTTTTCATCAGATAGCGCTGTGATATCATCTTGCAGTTTCCAAAACTCTATAGCTATCACCATTTTTCTTGCTCACTCATACTGTCCTGTAAACCCTTGTATCTGTTTTAATTTCAGTGGTAATTATCGTCAAGGTCCTAAGAATTTCCTCAGGTGTTGTTCCACGGATGAGGTTGCTTTGGTATCGTTTTCGCCCCAGCCTTTTGCATGTTGTTCACCCTTATCCAAAGATTGACTTGGCCCACTATGCCGACGTAGTTGGTGCGGCGTGAAACATTTATCAACTGCATGACTCACTGTTTAGTGAAAATAAGCGCTGCCTTTAAATTTCTGACTTGGTCAAACTGCTCTAAAAATTCCTTTCATTTATTTTATTTTATCCAAGCGTTGGCGTCAAGTTCTAAGTAATGTCCTGAGCTGCTTTAAGGGGAGTCTTGTTTTATTGCGCCCGAGAATTTCGAGCCTAGCTTTCGATAAAAGTCAGTGGAAGCGGAGTTCAACGTTTTCCCTCTTTTTCGTTTATCTTTAATCAGCTGTACATGCAAAATCACTTTCTAATGTTATTGAGATAAACTGGGATATCTTTAAATCTCATTAAACTCAGTTGTTTTGCGATATGAAATCTCATTAAACTCAGTTGTTTCGCGAAATTCGTGAATAGTATTAAATTAAGACATTTACTTACATACTAAACATAGTTTATCTTATACCCAGAGAAACTTTGTCCAACGGTTCTAACCGTTATTTGAACTCTAGATCTGGTATCAGGATTTCCGGTTCTATTGTAAATATCATAAAGTTTTGAAAGCTTTAGACTCTACTTGTAAATAACGAATTTTCTGATATGAAAAATAAATAGTATCGAGAAAGCTACGAAGGCCGGTTTTGAGTTTGGTATCACTATTAGTCTTTTCTATGCTGGAAATCGGAAAAATTGAAACTGAAAAAGTAATAAATAAATAAAATGAGAGGCAATCTAGAGGATAGAAACTCACCTCTCTTCATGAGCCCCAACGAACAGAAGTTTTTTACAAAGCCTTCAGTAAAATGTCATTGTATTGTGGATAAATGTCACAGAGTCCATCAAGACGTCAACTAAATTTCAACAAGTTCTTACTAATGAGACGACCAAAATAATGGAAGCCATTTTTAGGTGATCTTCTTCTAGAAGTGATAAACCCTTGAGAAGCAGAAGGCAGCCGATCGAGGAGCTTAAATGCTCTTAGTTCTGCCGATTTCATGGAGAATAGATCGAAAAGAAGGAGAAACCCTTACTTTCAATGATGTCTCCGCTTAAAAAAATTTCCAAGGTTGAAAGAGAGTTCTGGAGGGAATATCAGACACGGCAATTAATATTAGCTATAGTTTCCTTCAAATTTCCGCTTTTTTTCGATTTTTAGCCGATTATTTTGCATATAAAAAACCAGGAAAGATTTATTGCAGCTCGACGTTTGGGAATCATCATGACTCCATTATCAAGAGACTAGTTAAATAGCATCCTTCGTGGACCTCACCAAAGCTTTCGACTTTAGGTGAGCAGAAGTGGGCTCTTCCAGATCCTGCAGAAGATCGAATGTCCTCCCAAACTCCTGGCAGTCATTACCTCCTGCCATCAGGACATGCAGGGCACAGTTTGCTTTGATAAGGCCACCTCTGGCCCCTTCCCACTCCGCAGTGGAGTGAAGCAGGGTTGCGTTCTAGCACCAATCCTGTTCAGGATATTCTTCTCGATGATCCTCCAGTACGCCTTCGCCGACTGTGGTGATGGAGTCCACGTCCGTACGAGGCAAGATGGCAAACTCTTCAACATTTCCAGACTCCGCGCCAAGACCAAGACCTAAGAGGTGCTGATACACGGGCTGCTGTTCGCAGATTACGCTACTTTAACATCTCACAGCGGGGAATGTCTCCAGCACCTGGTCGACAAGCCTTCCGCTGCCTGCGGGGAGTTTGGGCAGACAATCAGCCTCAAGAAGACCTACGTCATGGCGCAGAGTGCCGAGTCTCCTCCTTCCATCACAATCGGGGACACTCAGCTCGAGGTCGTAGACGCCTTCACCTACCTGGGCTCCACAGTAACAAGCTCAACATCTTTCGACGCCGAAATCAACTCGAGAATCGCTAAGGCTACAGGGGTCATGGCCAAACTCAACAAACGAGTGTGGAACAACAGCCTGCTGAGCGAAAGGACCAAGGTTTGCGTCTACCAAGCTTGTTTCCTGTCGACTCTTCTCTATGGCAGCGAGTCTTGGTCGACCTACGCCGGACAAGAGCGTCGCCTCAACAGGTTCCACCTCCGCTCACTTCGACGCCTTCTGCGCATCAAATGGCAGGATCAAGTCCCAGACACTGAGGTCCTTCCGCGTGCTGATCTCTTGAGAATACCTTCCTTGCTCATTCAGAGACGCCTTCGTTGGCTTGCACATGTCCATCGCATGGTGCCTCAGCGCCTGCCACGTGAGATTCTCTACGGAGAACTACACGACGGCCCCCATCGAGCCGGCAGACGTCTGCTGCGCTTGAAAGACACCATAAAGCGCGACCTCAAAGCAGCTAACATTGACGCAACCATCTGGGAGGACACTGCTGTCGATCGTAATACCTGGCGGCACAGTGTCAAAGCTGGAGCCTCAAGAGCTGATGAGGACGGCAGAGTCCAGGCCATATTGAAGAGAGCGGCGAGAAAGCAACACGCGGTCTCTGCGCGCGCCCCATCTACCTACGTCTACGCAAACTACGTGAGGGACTGCCACTCCAGGATCGGGCTTCACAGCCACGCGAGATCCTGCCCCGCCCGCCCTGTGTGCTAACCATCGCTTCCTCGAGACGAGGATTCCGAATAGTTAAATAGCACGCAACTGAGGAAAGGTACAACGGATAAGCATAAATTACAATAAACGGCCTAAAAAAACTCCTTAGCGCGGATGGAATCTGTTTGCATGTTCAGTGTTGGTTTACGCATGCGAATGTATCACATTTCTTTGACGAGGCAATCAAATTTGCTGCTATATTTCGTGATCATGTGAATTGCTTAATGAAGCGTTCAGGCATTTCACTATTGTGTTGGAGGTTATAATGTTTGTAAATCGAAGATGACTTTCAAGTGGGCCCTTTTACGCGCTCGGGTAAGTGACCACGTGTATAACCCACATACCCTGAATCACATATGTTACATTTAAACTCATATACGGGACATTGTAGGTTGACAATAGGGGGCTTAATCTCGTGTCGCTTAAGTTGTTACTCGAGCTTAGGGCTTAAAAACACTGGTTGAACAGTGAAGTTCAACTTGGAACTTAGATTGTTCAGTAGTTCTTTAGCATAACTAACTGAAGACTACTCTCACAGTCATCGATGGTACATCAGGTGATGGGCAGGGCTCTTGAGATGAAATCCTTCTCTCAACGAACCGCTTAATTGTAGATTCAACCAGTGGCTTGGGGTATTTCAAGTTATGAAAAACCCTTCTAAGGTATGTTTTTGAACAAAAAAAACGTTTGCTTTGCAAGTTAAACTTCTTATCTTTTGGATATGATGATGGGGAACCGAATCGATGCAACCATTTCCTCGTAGCAGACTAAAGAAGCCATGAACGTAAGGCCTATTTTAAGAATAAGAGAAAGAAGAAAGTGTAGCTATTATGTGAGGTTATTAAAATGAAAACGTAGCGTCTAAAACCAGTTTTTTCTCACTTTTCTTTCCATTGTAATGCGGTTCGAACTTGACTCTATCTATTTTGATGATGGGGAACGTTGAGTTTCTGGCAGTAATGGCTCAAAATGCGAAATATTTTTTATTTCCCCATTATTTCCTTTATACTTCGCAGCCATATTTAATCCGTATTTCCGCACTTAACACTTGCTCGTAGCCATTTTGGCAGCCATCTTGTATAGGATTTCTGGCTATGGTAACGTTCCTTTTTTCTGGACATGATCCTTTCTTTACGCCTGGTGAATGACAAGAATGAAAACTCCTCTTTTGAAATTAGAGATCTTCGTCTCTTTGTAATGCGTTTGCATCGGCGTCAAGCATCAATTTCCCTGTTAAATCTCTCGCTTTTGTACGTTTTTGTGTCAAGAATGCAATTTCTGAGTCTGACATTTCAGCCGTGAATTTCATTGTACCGCGGCGAGTGGCTGTTTGCCTGTCTTACAAATGATTATATTTTGTGTCTGGAAGTGCTCCACAGACAGCAAACACCGAATGCATGGAACTTAACGAAATCCTAGCGAATGAGTTTCTTTCCTTACTCTTGGTTTCTCGATAAGAGAACTTGTGAACTTTCACTCCCAACGGCAATAAGAATCGAGTGTGTTCGGCTGTTCGGGGATGGTTCGTAGGTAGCTTGCCAAAGATATTCTATGTAGAATTGATACTTCCTTTCTAGGCGACCACCGCAAAAATAAAGTAAATAAATTAACTGAGATAAATAAGTTGTATGCCCGCGAACAGTTATACGCAAAAATTGTCTTGCACATATAAACATATCGACAAATTAACTCGACTTCAGTCAAAATTATAGTGTGACCGCTTAACGCAGGTTCCATAGACAAATGGTATTAAAAACAAGGGTTAAAAATTTCATTTTATGCCATAGTCGACCAGTTAATGCACAAAAACTTGTTCAGAAAGATACTACTAACATTGATTTCGGGAGATAAACATGGATCAAATTTTCTAAAAATATTTTTCCTATATTATTTGAGAGATCCGCTTTGAGAGACTGTTCAATACAGGTAAAGGCAAAATACAACCGTTGGGACTCAATAAGGAATTACAGCTGTAAATGGGTAAAAATTTGGAGACTTTGAAAACCGATGATACCGTGAAGCTTGATAAGGCTGAAAGGGCTGTCAATCATTTACACGATGTGATCTCGTGCAAGTGAGCCGACCGCACCGTTCCTAAGAAAAACTTAAAGCTTTTTCTGGTTTTGTGCCATCGCCTAATCAAGCCTGTTAATTATGTTCGGTGCAAAACAAGTTCCCCGCGTGAAGAAAAAAGCATACCTTTTACCACGTACATAAAATTAAATATCGGCCTTATACTGTCCTAAGCTCTTCTTTTTCATAATAAGTTCTTGCAAATTTGTAGAATTTTCAACAACAAAAACTCCAACTCATCTACTGAGTAACGAGGCTACTGAGTAACTTCCAGGCTGGATTAAACTTTCGATGACACAAAAATTGAAAATGAATTTTTTATTGATATGTCGCCGCACGACAAAACATTGCAGCGTTCCAGCTTTCAGCATCTGTAACTGGGAAATTTCTGGCGTCGTTTTCTTTTCATTTCGTTAACACGCAGCACTAATAATACTCAGATACCATGAATATATGAAGTTCATATATTTTGAACTGCGGTATTAGACACGTATGATGCACGATCCTCGCAGTAGATAGCGCTATTTATGCAATAGCGAAAATCAGACCTGAAAATTAATCCCGTACAGGCCTGATTTTTTTCAGGTCTAATTTTCGCTATTGCATAAATAGCGCTATCTACTGCAAGGATCGTGCATCATACGTATCTAATACCGCGGTTCAAAATATATGAACTTCATATATTTCATTGTATCTGATTTATCACTTTCACGGGTTTATTACGAATCAACTTAACGGCCTGCTCCCAGTTGGCTTGTTAGCTCAATTGGTAGAGCGCTGCACTAGTATCGCAGAGGCCAGTGGTTCGAATCCCGTACAGGCCTGATTTTTTTCAGGTCTGATTTTCGCTATTGCATAAATAACGCTATCTACTGCGAGGATCGTGCATCATACGTAACTAATAATACTAATAGTTAGATTCACTTATAACTTTCGAAAATTCTCCCCTTTTCCCATCATACGCCTGATTGAAAAAATATATCGATTATATTATTCAAACAAAAGCTATTAAACTCCCACTCTGGTTACCCCCGTTGGAGGAGATTCCGGGTGTAGACTGTCAATTATCTCAAATTTTTAGGTATGTTTATTAATTAGGCATGTTTTATACATCTGAAATTCACAAGCTATGTTTTTTTTTTCTGGTTTAAGCAGAATAGAACTAGCCAACGCAAAGCTGCTTGCTAAAGACAAACCTGATCTCCTGGTGCCGGAAAATGTCTGTAAACGTAACCGGCGTAACGATGAATGGAACACAGTCCATGCCGACTTGCTTCGACCCCACAGCAGAAAAAATTGGTTACACCTTTGCTTACTGTCTGCTAACTGTTGTGTCACTGGCTGGAAATACCTTCATTGGAATTATTGTCTATAGGACTAAAACACTGAGAACACCAATCAACCTTTTGATTGTAAACATGGCCATGTCCGATCTGTTGTATCCTATTTTCTCCTTTACGGGGAACTTGACAGCAATTTACACGGCCAGCAAGTGGCTGATCAGTGGTCCCCTTGGGCAAGCGTTGTGTAAGCTGAGTGCCTTCGCTACAGATGTCTCCACAGCTGTGTCAGTTCACAGCATGGTTCTGATAGCAGTGGATCGATTTGTAGCTGTGGTATTTCCTCTCCGCTCCCCATTAATCAGTTCAAAACAGTGCCGCTTCTTCATTCTTTTTATTTGGATCGTTGCTATGGCAGTCCATTGCCCATACTTATTCGGCGTCAAAGTTGTCGAGTATTCAGACGGGCTGGTTTGTCGGTGGCAGTGGAATGACGCATTTGGAGAGTCATCATCGTTAGAAGACTTCATTCTGGGATTGATCATTGTTGTCATCTATGTTCCTTTGGTTTCGATTGCCATAATTTACTTTGCCATCGCCTTGAGAATTAAATCCCAGAAGATTCCAGGCAAGCCATCAGCAAACGCAAGAAATCAGCGTTTCAAGAGAGAGAGAAATGTTCTGAAGATGTCCGTTGCCGTCGTGTTGGTTTTTGTTGTATGCTGGCTGCCACTCTCCATCGTGGGCATTTTCTTTTACCGTTCTTCAGACAGCGCCATGATATCATCTTGTATTTTCCAATACTCTGGAGCTATCACCAGTTTTCTTGCTCGCTCATACTGTGTTTTAAACCCTTGTATCTGTTTTATTTTCAGTGGTAATTATCGTCAAGGTCTTAAGAATTTCCTTAGTTGTTTTTCTACGAATGCTGTCCGATCTCAACCTTAACAAGAACATGTTAAGCGCTATTGATCAGCACATGTAAATATGCGCCAATTAAATTAGTAATAGTTAGTTAATAGTTAGTTAGTTAATGGGGCTGCTTAGTTATCGTTCTCAGCCCAGCCTTTTGCATGTTGTTCAAACTTATCTAAAGGTTGACGTGGCTCACCATACCGATTGGTTCTTTCTCCCTAAAAATAAACAAACTTACGACATAGTTGGTGCGACGTGAAACATCCATTAACTGCTTGATTCACTGTTTAGTGGAAATAAGCTCTGCCTTTATAATTTCTGACTTGGCCAAACTGCTCTAAAAACTCCTTACATTTATTTTAATTCATCCAAGCGTTAGCGTCAAGTTCTCAGTAATATCTGGAGCTGCTTTAAGGGAAGCCTTGCTTTATTGCGTCCGAGATTTTTTAACCTAGCTTTCGATAAAGGGGAAGTTCAAGGTTCTTCCTCTTTTTCGCTTATCTATAATCAGCTGTACATGCAAATTAATTTATCAAATGTTATATTGAATGTTATTGAGATAAACTGGGATATCTTTAGAACTCATTAAATTCAGTTGTTTCGCGAAATTAGTGACTGACATTAAATAATTGGTCTTATACCAAGAGGAACTTTGTCCAACGGTTCTAATCGTTGTCAGTTTGAACTCTCGATCTGGCTTCAGGATTTACGGTTCTATTGTGAATATCATACGGTTTTTAAAGCTTTAGACTTTACTTATAAATAGCGAAGTTTTTGATCAATATGAAAAACAAATGGTATCAAGAAAGCTTCAAGGACTGGTTTTGAGTTTGGGATCACGATTAGTCTAATAAATACCAGTAAATAAGATTATGATAATCTAGAGGAGAGAAAATCACCTCTCTTCATGAAACCTAGCGAACAGAAGTTTTTAAAAAAAAACTTTGGTCACATGTCTTTTCATTGTGAATAAATGACACAGAGTGCATCAAGATGTAACCTAAATTTCAACAAGTTCTTACTAATGAGACGACCAAAATAATGGGAGCCGTTTTGCAGCTATCTTCCTCTAGGAGCGACAAACCCTTGAGAAGCAGAAGACAGCCGACCAAGGAGGCCTGTAACTATAAGGACATGTCCAACTGCTGTGAGTCTACGATGGGAACAGAGCCCAAAACCACCTAGCATTTCACCGCGCATGTTAACCTTTAAAGGCTTAGTATGAGTAGATATTAATGATAGATTGGGTCTTGAATGTGCTTGCGAGATACTTGGACACTGAAGGTACAGGAGCGATAAACGCACGCGTAATCGACCTCGTTTGCGCACAGGTGGCCCAAGCTCTGTCACAGGCTCTTTCACAGTGAATAATTAAAGAGTTTGTATAGTGGTTTAGTTGGACCATAGTTAATCGAGGGGACTAACTATGGTCGAATAACGAGTAACTATGGTTGGACTTGCTTTTGAGCTCCGTAAATGTAAAGTTGTGTGAAATAATCAAAGAAATAAAGTCTTACCTTCATAGAGAGTAGTCTGTGTTGTTCTCCTCGCGATTTGAGGCCGTTTTGATGTGTTTGAGCTTGACGCCCTAAATTACCGTGCTTAAAATACGGGAAGGTCGGAAACCTCTGTTGACACATGCGCGCCAAAATCGCTCCAAAACAACACTTAATACTTTCCCTCGAATCAAAACTCGGCAGCACGAAAGCCAAATAGTTTCCCTTTAAGTTCACTGAAAAGATCCCACAAAAGTCGGTTTGTCGAGCAACCAATCCAGCGAGAATTTCAAATGAACGGCCGTTCGGAATTCTTCTAATGCGTGGAAAGAACTTCTTGTGCAGCTGAGAAACCGTTAATGCGCGGTCAACTTGGAACCTAGTCAAATCTCTCTCAACGGGTCCTCCACATAGTAGTCTAACACCAACTCTTCACACACACTAAGGTACCCCGGGTAAGAGGATATTTGTAAAAATCCATTGAAAACAGTGAAGATGGACAGCATCGACGATCTAGTCAAGTCGATGAGTTTTGTTGCTTAGAATGATTAGGTAAATTAAAATGTCTAGCGACTGGTTTCGAAGTGTCCTTGTCATTCCTTTCCACGTCTCGAAGGTGTTCTCGGAATCGGTCACCTAGTCTTCTGCCTGTTTCGCCAATGTATATCTTTTTGCAATAAGTGCAAGTTATGCAATAGATTACATTGGCGGAGGTGCACGTGAAGTGATCGGTGATCTTAATGGATCGTTTAGGTCCCGATATTTTATCAGTGTTGTGAATGAAAGGACACGTTTTGCATCGTGCGCGAGCGCATTTAAAAGTGCCTGGTTGGTCATTAGTCTGAAAAGAACTTCTGACCAAAACATTGCTTATGTTTTTGTCGCGTTTGAATGAAATGAGCGGAGGCTGCGAAAAGATAGTGCTTGTCTCTGGATCGTTTTGAAGTAATTTAAAGTTTTTAAGAATGATGGATTTAACTTAGTGGTTGTGAGGGTGAAACGTGAGAGTGAATGGAATGCGGTCGGAATCTTCCTTATGCGACGTTTGTAGTGCTGAATGTCGATCATTAAGTTGGGCGCGGTGGTAACCCGCTTGAACGACAGAAACAGGGCAACCACGTTTATCGAAAAACTGGCATATTGACTCTGATTTGTGGTGGAAATCAGAGTCATCACTACATAAACGACGAAGTCTTAGAAACTGAGAAAAAGGAGTGGAATTCTTAACGTGAGATGGATGCGAAGACGAATATAACAAGTAATTATGCGAGTCTGTAGGTTTGTAATACACACTAGTGCATAAACCGTTACCTTCAATTGAAACTTTGATGTCTAAAAAGGATAAAGAATTATCAGAAATTTCCCATTATCACAACACTGATAAAATATCGGGACCTAAACGATCCATTAAGATCACCGATCACTTCACGTGCACCACCGCCAATGCAATCTATTGCATAAGTTGCACTTATTGCAAAAAGATATACATCGGCGAAACAGGCAGAAGACTAGGTGACCGATTCCGAGAACAACTTCGAGACGTGGAAAGGAATGACAAGGACACATCGAAACCAGTCGCTAGACATTTTAATTTACCTAATCATTCTAAGCAACATATGGCAATCTGCGGTCTTTCCTTACACTTAGGTAGCACGGAAAGCCGTAAAAATCTTGAACAAAAGCTCATCTTTCAAACCGGCAGTCTAAATCCTACTGGGATCAACGAACGCTTTTCATTCCACTAATTTATTCTTGTTTTTCTCGTTGCCATGTTCCCACCAATAACGTAGCTCCATTTTCTGCCTTTAAAAGCACACTCAACCCACAATTCCTCTATTCGCTCCGACGAAAGGGCTAACGCTCGAAACGTCAGCTTTTGTAATCTTTACGGTGGCCAATTTACCATTTCAACTTTGCTGATATATCCAAATTATCCCAGCGGTTGTATTTTGCCTTTACCTGTATTGAACGGTCAGTCAAAGCAGATATCTATAAAATTGAATCCCCGTTTATCTCCCAAAATCAATGCTAGTAGTATCTTTTTGAACAAGTTTTTGTACATTAAATGGTCAACTATGGCATAACATGAAATGTTAACCCTTTTTTTGTAATACCCCTTGTCTATGTAACCTGTGTTAAGCGGTCATCATATAATTCCGTCTGAAGTCGAGTTTATTAGTCGATATGTTGATATGTACGAGACAAATTTTGCGTAGAATTGTCCACGCGCATACAACTTATTTATCTATTTATTTGTTCATTTATTTATTCATTTACTTTATTTTTGCGGTGGTCGCATAAAAAGGTAGTATCAATTCTACCTAGAATATCTTTGGCAAACTATCTACAAACCATCCCCGAACAGTCGAACACACTCGATTCTTATTGTCGCTGGGTTCACAAGTTCTCTTATCGAGAAACCAAGAGTAAGGAAAGAAAACCATTCGCTAGGATTTCGTTAAATTCCATTTGGTGTTTGATGTCTGTTTTGCTGCTGCACATGGGGTCTGTGTGACGCTTCCAGACACAAAATGGGATAATTCGTAAGACGGGAAAACAGCTACTCGCCACCGACGATACAATGAAATTTACGGCTGAAATATCAGACTCGGAAATTTCATTCTTGCCACAAAAGTGTACAGAAGCGAGAGATTTAACGGGGAAATTGACGCTTGACGCCGGTGCAAAGGCATTACAAAGAGACGAATACCTCTAATTTCAATACAGGAATTTTCATTCGTGTCATCACTAGGCGTAAAGAAAGGACCAGCCTAAAAAGTAGAAGCGCTACCGTGTCTTATAAAAACAAATTCGACACGCGCAACGTTTTATAAGAACGACAAGAGTTTCAAAACACACCAAAAGAATACCCAGGGTAACTTAAAGCAAGCACTCTATTCATACAAAGGTTCTGTCGAGAAATGAAAGGAAAAGAGTCTAGCGATTGGCTTCGGACCCAGCGCTTGAGTGCCACTTTACTATTTGCCATATTTCTGTTGATCTTTGCACATTTCCATTTTTCCTCAAGCAGCCCTCATTGAATGTATAATTCATGCATAAAGATAAAACCATGAATAATTGAAAATTGCGACGAAATTATTGGAAATGTTAACGACACTCGGTTCGCAATCTGCGCATCAATTATCGTTTATTACTGTGAGGGTCGCTTTCATAAATTTCGTTGAAATTTGGTTAATTTCTTGATCGACTCTGTGATATTTATTCACAATACAAAGAAACGTGGCCAAAGGTTTTGTAAACAAACTTCTTTTCGTAAGGCTTCATAAAGGAGGGTGATTTTCTCTCCTCTAGATTATCTTTTATTTTATTTATTGATTTATTTTTTTCAGTTTCAAATTTTCCAATTTCCATAGAAAAGACTAATCGTGATCCCAAACTCAAAAGGTTGAAGGCTTCTTGATACTATTTATTTTTTATATTGATCAGAAAATTAGTTGTCTACCAGTAGAGTCTAAAGTGTTAAAACCGTATGATATTCACAATAGAAACGCAAATCCTGAAACCAGAGTTCAAACAACGGTTAGAACCGTTGGACGAAGTTTCTCTATGTATAGGATGTAAGTTAATGTCTCCAACTGATATCATTCGCGAATTTCGCGAAACAACTAAGTTTAACGAGTTTCAAAGATATCCCAGTTTATCTCAATAACATTTAAAGTTATTATGTGGTCATCAAACGGAGTACCAGTGTAAAACGTTTTAAGCGTTCCCTTTTTAAAATAATTTTAGATAATCAAATTCTTAGCAAATTATTCCTGTAATTTTTTTTTTTTTTTTTTTTTATATTTTTAAATATTTTATGATGTATATAGGTTAATTATTTTATTTTAATTATTCCTAATATTGTTACGTTTGTTACAATTCCTTTTTTTTTTCCGAATTTTAATTTTCGAGGGCCATTAGTTTATCAGTTTCATTACTGTCACATGTTACCCTCGTTAAATAAAGTCTTACTTACTTACTTACTTACTATTTTGCATGTACAGCTGATTATAGAGAAACGAAAAAGAGGCTGAAAACCTCGAGCTTCGCTTCCACTGACTTTCATCGAAAGCTAGGTTAAAAACCT
This sequence comes from Stylophora pistillata, assembly GCF_964205215.1. Taxonomy (NCBI): domain Eukaryota; kingdom Metazoa; phylum Cnidaria; class Anthozoa; order Scleractinia; family Pocilloporidae; genus Stylophora; species Stylophora pistillata. The sequence goes on from NC_142530.1 coordinate 28,451,014, forward strand.
CGGATTCAATAAAACAAGGCTTCCCTTAAAGCAGCTGAGGATATTACTGAGAACTTGACACTAACGCTTGGATGAAATAAAATAAATGCAAAGAGTTTCTAGAGCAGTTTGATCAAGTCAGAAATTATAAAGGAAGAGCTTATTTTCACTAAACAGTGAATAGCTTTCCTTCAAATTCATATAATCGATTTTTTTTTTAAATTAAGGGTATGATCGGAAAAATGACAATTTTCGAAACTTCTAAGTTATTCTCGTTGTAACTATTATTTGATTTTTATTAGTAATTTTAACGAAATGGTAAGAAAACAACTCCAGAAATAGCCCAGCTACAGATGTTTACTGATGTTGAAGAACAGTTGACAGCTGGTACGAATGATCACGTATTAAAGCAAGCCAAAAGATCTACATATTCTGTCCTGCGGATGCATTTCAAGCAATTGATTTTTTAATTATGTTGCCATCGAAAGTTTAATCCAGCCAGGAACTTACAAAGTAGCCTCGTTACTCAGTAGACGGGTTGGATTTTTTTTTAGAAAATTTTATGGGTTTTCAAGAACTTCTCCTGAAATAGAAAAGCCTAGCACAATATAAGGCCAATTTTAATTTTATATACATGACTAAAGGTTTGCTTTCATTCTTCACCCGAGGAACATAATTAACAGGCGTGATAAGTCGATGGGACAAAGCCAGAAAAAGCTTTAAGTTTAGCTTGGTACGAAAACAGTCGGCATACTTGAACGTGATCATATCTTATAAATGATTGACGGCCCCTTCCTTTTCAAGCTTCCCACTCAGTTAGTGGTTGAAAAAATTTGACGTCTTTTCCAACGCCCAGAGGGTAACCTCCAGGCGAAAAGGACTCTCCAAATGCGTTATTCTACATCTATTCATTTGTTTATTTATTTTATTTTTGCGGTGGTCCCCCAAAAAGGCAGTATCAATTCTACATATTACATCTTGGGCAAACTATTTACGAACCATACCCGAACAGCTAAACACACTCGATTATTATTGTAGTTGGGAGTGAAAGTTCACAAGTTCTCTTATCGAGAAACCAATAGTAAGGAAAGAAACTAATTCGCTAGGATTTCGTTCAGCTCCATTCACTGTTTGCTGTCTCTTTTGTTGCTATACATGGGGTCTGTGTAACACGTCCAGACACAAAATAGGATAATTTGTAAGACGGGCAAACAGCCACTCGCCACAATACAATGAAATTCACGGCTGAAATATCAGACTCAAAAATTGCATTCTTGACACAAAAGCGTACAAAAGCGAGAGATTTAACAGGGAAATCGATGCTTGACGCCGGTGCAAACGCGTGACAAAGAGAAGAAGACCTCTAATTTCAATACAGGAATTTTCATTCTTGTCATCCACCAGGCATAAAGAAAGGATCGTGTCCAAAAAGGAGACGCGTTACCGTCCGTACCTTTTAAAAACAAATTCGACACGCACAACGTTTAATAAGATCCTCTTGCAAATTTCGCACGTTGCTACATCCTTCTACAACACACTTAGTCGGCATATTTTCGGACAATATCGACTACAACATGTTATAATTGATGTGCAGGTTACCGGCTGAGTGTCAGCGACACTTCCAATAATTTCGTCGCAGTTTTTAATTATAGATGGCTTCTATTCTTTATGCATGAATAATACATTCAATGAGGGTTGCATGAGGAAAAATGGGAAACTGCAAAGATCAAACGGAAGTTTGGCGAATAACGTGGCATTAAAGTGCTGAGTCCGAAGCCAATCTCCAAATCTTTTCCTTTCGATTCTCGATCAGAGAAATTAGAAGCCTCATAACCATTGTATAAATAGTGTTTGTTTTAAGTTACCCTGGGTATTCTTTCGGCGTACATTGAAACAGTTGTCGTTCATATTAAACGCAGATGAATAAAGGCTGAAAGTTTCTAAAGAAACTGTGGTGCTGCGTCGGTGGGTGCAACAAGGTAATTTGGTTATATCAACTAAGTTGAAATTGTAAATTGGCCACCGTAACGAATGAAAAAGCTGACGTTTCCAGCGTTAGCATTTCGTCAGAGCGAATGGCGGAATTGTGGGTTGTATGTGGGTTTATATGCAGAAAGCGTAGCTACGCCACTGGTGGGAACATGGCGACGAGAAAAACACGAATAAATTAGTGGAATGAAAAGCGTTCGTTGATACCTGTGGGATTAAGAGTGCCTATTTGAAAGATAAACTTTTGTTCAAGAGTTTTGCGGCTTTCCATGTTGCCTAAATGCAGGGAAAGACCGCAGATTGCCATATGTTGTTTAGAATGATTAGGTAAATTCAAGTGTCTAGCGACTGGTTTTGATGGGTCCTTGTTTTTCCTTTCTATGTCGCGAAGGTGTTGTCGGAATCGGTCACCTCGTCGTCTTCCTGTTTCGCCGATGTATAACTTTTAGCAAAAGAGAAGATATTTGTTTACAAACATTGTCTTTGTTATTAAATGTTCAAAACTTTAAACAAAAGAACTCTTTGTTTCACTAGCCAATAGTTCTCTTGTTGGCATATTAACCAATAAGGAATACTGGAGGAGAACAAGATGTGATCGTGCGCAAGTCAGCCATCTGTCCTTCCCCCTCAGACACAGCGGAAGCTTTAGATGGATTTTTTCCATCGACTTCAGCAGCTGTGTAATTCTGTTCAGTGTGGAACATGTCCTCTCGGTCACATAAAAAAAACTTACTGCTAAACCCGAAATAAGAACTCAGCTTTTTTATTTCCCTGCGATCACCAAATGGATACTAACTGTAATTTGGCTAATTTACTTTCGACTGTAAAGGGATTTTTAACGAAAATATCGTCGTTGCACAGGACCTTGCAAAACGTTTGCTTTCCTTGTGTTAATATTGCGGCGCCTTATTGATTATTAGGGACTTTAAACAAACCACGACGGCGACAGCAACGAGAACGTGGAAAAACAATAGATCTAATTGGCAGAACAATAGCTCAGCAGGTGCGTTTTAAAACTTTGTACATATCGTAGCCGTCCTTTGCAAAACAACAACGTGAAACCACCAAAATTTGCGTCGTCTGCGAAGCGAAACCGCGGCGGCAAATTATTTTAATTTACATTTGGAACTCAACACTACTTTTATGGGTTATGTTGAGTTTGAGGTGTGGTACCCTATGAGACAGTAAACACATGCAGCCATTCATTTTCGAAATTCTAACTAAAAGTAGAAACTCATTTTTTAATCGACGTCATCCGTGGCGTTGCCGTCCTGACTGCTTAAAGTCCCTATTACCTCAATTCTGCGTCGGAAAGGACGTCAAATTTGTTGAATTACTAACCGAGTGAGAAGCTTGATAAGGAAGGGGCCGTCAATCATTTACACGACGTGATCACGTGCAAGTGAGCCGACTATTTTCGTTCCTAAGAAAAACTTAGAGCTTTCTCTGGTTCTGTGCCATCGATTCATCAAGCCTGTTAATTATGTTCGGTTCAAAACAAATTCCCCCTGTGAAGAAAAAAAGCATACCTTTTGCCATGTACATAAAATTAAATATCGGCCCTATACTGTCCTAAGCTCTTCAATTTCATTATAAGTTCTAGCAAATTTGTAGAATTTTCAACAACAAAAAACTCCAACTCATCTGAGTAACGAGACTACTGAGTAACTTCCAGTCTGGATTAAACTTTCGATGACACAAAAATTGAAAATGAATTTTTAATTGAAATGACGTCGCACGACAAAACATTGTAGTGTTCCAGCTGCCGGCATCTGTAACTGGGAAATTTCTGGCGTCGTTTTCTTATCAGTTCGTTAACACGCAGCGCTAATAATAGTAATGGTTAGATTCACTTATAACTTTCGAAAACTCCCCCCTTTTCCCATCATACGCCTGATTGAAAAAATATATCGATTATATCATTCTAGCAAAAGCTATTAAACTCCCGCTCTGGTTACCTCCGTTGGAGGAGATTTTGGATGAAGGCTGTCAATTATCTCAAATTTCTAGGTATGTTTATTAATTAGGCATGTTTTAGACATCTGAAATTCATAAGTTATATTTTTGTCTGGTTTAAGTAGAATATAAATAGCCAACGCAAAGCTGCTTGCGAAAGACAAACCTGATAATCCTGGTGCCGGAAAATGTCCGTAAACGTAACCGGCGTAACGATGAATGGAACACAGTCCATGTCGACTTGCTTCAACTCCACAGCAGTAAGAATTGGTTGCACCTTTGCTTACTGTCTGCTTACTGTTGTGTCACTGGCTGGAAATACCTTCATTGGAATCATTGTCTATAGGACTAAAACTCTGAGAACACCAATCAATTTTTTGATGGTAAACATGGCCATGTCCGATCTGTTGTATCCAATTATATTCTTTACGACGAGGTTGACAGGGATATACAAGGCCGGCCACTGGTTGATCAGTGGTCCCCTTGGGCAAGCCTTGTGTAAGCTGAGTGTCTTCGCTGGAGATGTCTCAACTCTTGTGTCAGTTCAGAGCCTGGTGCTGATAACAGTGGATCGATTTGTAGCTGTGGTATTTCCCCTCCGCTCCCCATCGATCAGCTCAAGGCAGGGCTGGTTCTCCATTATCGCCATTTGGATCGTTGCTATGGCAGTCCATTGCCCATACTTATTCGCCTTCAAAGTTGTCGAGTATTCAGACGGGCTGGTTTGTTGGTTGCAGTGGAATGACACATTTGGAGAGTCCTCGTATGAAGGCTACTTTCTGGGAATAATTATTGTTGTCGTCTATGTCCCTTTGGTGTCGATTGCCATACTTTACTTCGCCATCGCCTTAACAATTAAATTCCAGAAGAGTCCAGGCGAGCAATCAGCAAATGTAAGAAAACAGCACTTGAGGAGAGAGAGAAAAGTTCTGAAGCTGTCCATTGCCGTCGTGTTAGTTTTTGCTGTATGCTGGCTGCCATTCAGTATCCTGGCCCTCTTCCTTCTCTTTTCATCAGACAGCGCCATGATATCATCTTGCAGTTTCCAATACTCTCGAGCCATCGCCTTTTTTCTTGCTCAGTCATACTGTGCTGTAAATCCTTGTATCTGTTTTATTTTCAGTGGTAAGTATCGTCAACGTCTTAAGAATTTCCTCAGTTGTTTTTCTACGAATGAGGCTGCTTAGGTATCGTTTTCGCCCCAGCCTTTTGCATGTTGTTGAAACTTATCCAAAGATTGACTTGAATCACTATACTGACTGGTTCTTTCTCCCTAAAAATAAACAAACCTACGACGTCGTTGGTGCGGCGTGAAACATTCATCAACTGCGTGATTCACTGTTTAATGAAAATAAGCTCTGCCTCTATAATTTCTGACTTGGTCAAACTGCTCTAAAAACTCTTTGCATTTATTTTAATTCTTTCAAGCGTTAGTGTCAAGTTCTTATTAATATCCTGAGCTGCTTTAACGGGAGCCTTCTTTTATTGAATCCAAGATTTGTAACCTAGCTTTCGATAAAAGTCAGTAGAAGCGTAGTTTGAAGGTTCTTCCTCTTTTCCCTGTATCTATGATCAGCTCTACATGCAAAATAACTTTAGAATGTTAATGAGAAACTGGGATATCTTTAAAACTCATTAAACTCAGTTTTTTCGCGAAATTCGCGAATGGTATTCATTGGAGACATAAACTACATCCTGTACATAGTTTATCTTATACCAAGCGAAACTTTGTCCAACGACTCTAAACGTTGTTTAAACCCTGAGTTCAGGATTTCTGGGTCTATTGTGAATATCATACGGTTTTTAAAGCTTTAGACTCTACCTGTAAATAACGAATTTTCTGATCAATATGAACAATATATAATATCAAGAAAGCTACGAAGGCTGGTTTTGAGTTTGGGATCACCATTAGCCTTTTCTGTGCTGGAAATTGGAAAATTTGAAACTGAGAAAAATAAATAGATAAATAAGATAAAGGATAATCTGGAGGAGAGAAAATCACCTCTCTTCATGAAGCCTAACGAACAGCAGTTTGTTTTACGAAACCTTCGGTCACATCTCTTTGCATTGTGAGTAAATGTCACAAAGTCCATCAAGATGTCAACTAAATTGCAACGAGTTCTTACTAGTGAGACGACCAAAATAATAAAAGCCATTTTGTAGCGATCTTCTTCAAGGAGTGACAAACCCTTGAGAAGAAGAAGGCAGCCGATCTAAGAGGCTTGTAGTCAAATATACACGACTGGAAACGAGGGGCAGGTTAAGGACATGTCTGACTGCTGTGAGTCTACAATGGGAACAGAACCCAAAACCACCTGGTATTTCACCCCGCATGTCATTTAACTTTTAATGGCTTAGTATGAGTAGATGATAATTAAACAAAGCCATGATGACGACTTCACGTGTTCATTGCTATTTGCCTTTTTGTGGGTAGCTTCTGACACCTATCGCCCATTCACACCATTAAAACATTTTTATTTAAACTGAATAAAAATGGGGCTAGGACAAAACACTGACCCCGGGTCAACTGACCCCCTACTGACCCCCGTTACTGACCCCCTCTTAAATCCACTGGAGATCATGACTTAAAGCTAACGATACAAAATCATGATATGATAATACACTCACCTCTTAAATTCCAAAATGGCGGAAGATGGTCGATCTGCTTAATACCACGAGTCTGCCATGGTCCAAACTCGTTTTACCACAATTGTTAGTTCTCCTATACTCATAAACGAGTGGCAAATGTATGTATGTATAATGTGTGGTAGGCAGAAAAAAACAACTACATATACATCCCTACAGACCTGTTTCGTGGTTGCCCACTCATCAGGGGATTTTAATGGCAGAATAATGCAATACCATCACTTATATATACTATACTAATTGCTAATTAACATGGTTTATGCAGTGTGAAGTGTCAAGTCAGCTGTTGTGTAGGAGGGCTTTGTTTCTGTGTCGGCGGTAAGAACCGACAACGCAAAATCATCCTCTGGTACAGCCCGCCTTTCACCAAGAACACCAGCACTAACATCGGACATAAATTCCGCGCGCTGATTGACAAACACTTCCCCAAAGACCGACACAGAAACAAAGCCCTCCTACGCAACAGCTGACTTGACACTTTTCACATTGCATAAACCATGTTCATCAGCAATTAGTACAGTATATAAGTGATGGTATTACATTATTCTGCCATTAAAATCCCCTGATGAGTGGGCAACCACGAAACAGGTCTGTAGGGATGTATGTGTAGTTGTTTTTTTCTGCCTACACACATTATACTCGCTCTACTATTTGTATGGAGCACTGTTTCACGGACACGAAGTTTAATCCCTCCATCTGTGTATGTATGTATGTATGTATGTATGTATGTATGTAGGTATGTATGTAGGTATGTATGTATGTATGTAGGTAGGTAGGTACGTCAGTACATACATACATACATACATAGGTACGTATGTATGTATGTATGTATGTATGATGTATGTATGTAATGACCATTTTTTGTCTCAATGCCAACACTTTGGACCTGATTTTGACAAATTCTCCAAGATTGATATCGAATATTCAAGTGATCCAAGATGGTTTTGTATCTGACCATGATCCTGTGTTGTTTGACATTAAGTTGCATTGTGGTCGTTCTTGTAAATCTTCTCCAAGACAAGTTTATGATTTCAAGATAGTGAATCTTGAAGATTTGTATGAGCTCTTTCACTGGATACCATGGAACGGTGCCTTTTTGGAAGATGATGTGAACTCTGCTACTGTTAATGTCACGGACTTGATTTTGGCAGCTGCTGATGACTGCATTCCTAAGTTTGTAGTTAAAAAGAAGCTAAATCCCCCATGGATAACTCGGGAGGGACTTAGGTTGATCAAAAAGAAGAGGAAGTTGTGGGGTAGGTTAAAATCTGAGCCGTCAATTTAACTCCGCGAGAAATTTAAACAACTTAGATCCGAAACTAAGAAACTTATAAGGAGTAATTATCGTGAATATCTTGTTAAATTGTCCGAATCCCTTAAGGATACAATCCCAAGCGTTTTTGGTTGTTTCACTCCATCAAAACCAAATTTAGGAGACTACCTGAGTCGGTTTTTTTATGAGGGAGTCAGTGCTAGAAAACCATCTGAGCAGGCAAAATTATTTAATTTACATTTCCATTCTGTCTTTTCCAAATCCTATGATTTGGAACATGGGGATTCTCATCCAAAGGAAGAAGTCGGTCCTGGTAGCCTTATTTCTGTCGCAACTTGCCCTTGTGAAGTTAAGAACATTTTGGTGAAGTTAAACTTCAACAAGGCAGCTGGTGTGGACTCTATTCCTGCTCGCCTACTTAAATGTATCGCCATTGAATTGGCTAACCCCGTCTTCGGGTTATTTTATTCATCATTTACACGGGCCATTGTCCCTCAACTATGGAAGCAAGCTAACATTTCCCCAATTCATAAGGACGGTGACACAGGTTCAGTTACTAATTATAGAGGGGTTTCATTACTATCTGTTGTTGGGAAGTGTCAAGAAAGGATAATTCATACTGTTATATGACCAGGTGTTTCAATATTTGCATGATTCTCATCATGGCTTTCTGAGAGGGAGGTCTACTGTTTCTCAATTATAATTTGAATATATCAACAAAGTTGAAATGGTAAATTGGCCACCGTTACGATTATAAAAGCTGAGGTTTCGAGCGTTAGCCCTTCGTCGGAGCGAAGGGTGTACATCAGGTGTACCCCAGGGATCAGAGTCCAGGCGAGCAATCAGCAAATGTAAGAAAACAGCACTTGAGGAGAGAGAGAAAAGTTCTGAAGCTGTCCATTGCCGTCGTGTTAGTTATTGCTGTATGCTGGCTGCCATTCAGTATCCTGGCCCTCTTCCTTCTCTTTTCATCAGACAGCGTCATGATATCATCTTGCAGTTTCCAATACTATAGAGCCATTGCCCATTTTCTTCCTCAGTCATACTGTGCTGTAAATCCTTGCATCTGTTTTATTTTCAGTGGTAAGTATCGTCAACGTCTTAAGAATTTCCTCAGTTGTTTTTCTACGAATGAGGCTGCTTAGGTATCGTTTTCGCCCCAGCCTTTTGCATGTTGTTGAAACTTATCCAAAGATTGACTTGAATCACTATACTGACTGGTTCTTTGTCCATAAAAGTAACCAAACTTACGACGTCGTTGGTGCAGCGTGAAATATTCATCAACTGCATGATTCACTGTTTAATGAAGATAAGCTCTGCTTCTATAATTTCTGACTTGGTCAAACTGCTCTAAAAACTCTTTGCATTTATTTTATTTTATTTCTTCCAAGCGTTACTGTCAAGTTCTTATTAATATCCTGAGCTGCTTTAACGGGAGCCTTCTTTTATTGAATCCAAGATTTTTAACTTAGCTTTCGATAAAAGTCAATAGAAGCGTAGTTTGAAGGTTCTTCCCCTTTTCCGTGTATCTATGATCAGCTGCACATGCAAAATAACTTTAGAATGTTAATGAGAAACTGGGATATCTTTAAAACTCATTAAACTCAGTTTTTTCACGAAATTCGCGAATGGTATTCATTGGAGACATAAACTATATCCTGTACATAGTTTATCTTATACCAAGTGAAACTTTGTCCAACGATTCTAAACGTTGTTTAAACCCTGAGTTCAGGATTTCTGGGTCTATTGTGAATATCATACGGTTTTTAAAGCCTTAGAATCTACCTGTAAATAACGAATTTTCTGATCAATATGAACAATATATAATATCAAGAAAGCTACGAAGGCTGGTTTTGAGTTTGGGATCACCATTAGCCTTTTCTGTGCTGGAAATTGGAAAATTTGAAACTGAGAAAAATAAATAGATAAATAAGATAAAGGATAATCTGGAGGAGAGAAAATCACCTCTCTTCATGAAGCCTAACGAACAGAAGTTTGTTTACGAAACCTTCGGTCACATCTCTTTGCATTGTGAGTAAATGTCACAAAGTCCATCAAGATGTCAACTAAATTGCAACGAGTTCTTACTAGTGAGACGACCAAAATAATAAAAGCCATTTTGTAGCGATCTTCTTCAAGGAGTGACAAACCCTTGAGAAGAAGAAGGCAGCCGATCTAGGAGGCTTGTAGTCAAATATACACGACTGGAAACGAGGGGCAGGTTAAGGACATGTCTGACTGCTGTGAGTCTACAACGGGAACAGAACCCAAAACCACCTGGTATTTCACCGCGCATGTCAGTTAACTTATAATGGCTTAGTATGAGTAAATGATAATTAAACAAAGCCATGATGACAGCTTCACGTGTTCATTGCTATTTTCCTTTTTGTGGGTAGCTTCTGACACCTATCGCCCATTCACACCATTAAACCATTTTTGGTTAAACTAAATAAAAATGGGGCTAGGACAAAACACTGACCCCCTACTGACCCCCGTTACTGACCCCCGTTACTGACCCCCTCTTAAATCCACTGGAGATCATGACTTAAAGCTAACGATACAAAATCACGATATGATAATACACTCACCTCTTAAATTCCAAAATGGCGGAAGATGGTCGATCTGCTTAATACCACGAGTCTGCCATAGTCCAAACTCGTTTTACCACAATTGTTAGTTCTCCTATACTCATAAACGAGTGGAAAATGTATGTATGTATAATGTGTAGTAGGCAGAAAGAAACAACTACATATACATCCCCACAGACCTATTTCGTGGTTGCCCACTCATCAGGGGATTTTAATTGCAGAATAATGCAATAGCATCGCTTATATATACTATACTAATTTGGGAAGGAACCAGCATTCGTTTGTCGACGGGACTTGTTAATGATCGCGGACCAATATTCATCAGCAGGGATCGAGTAAGATGAGTAAGTAGTTCATCATAAGGCACTCCCACCAAACTTGTTTATTTTGAAAAGGTCTTAATTTAATTTGACTCGTACCAAATACTAAAAAGCTCAAGATTCGATGTAAACTGATAACATAGCTACTTGATAGGCGTCCACCGTTGAGGCCCTAGAATTGAATTGTCAACCTCCAAAAGCCTTAAAATTTAACCCCAGCCGTCAAAGTTGCCAAAAAAAAGAAAAAACGATTGTCATCTGTCAGAGCCACCTCCACATTGAGACCCTTTCACAAGAGATTTATGCTTTCAGGTAGGAGAACTCTTTTGTAGCTACATAGTTTGGTGGTAAACAAAGTATGATATGATTTGCATGGATTTTGTAAAAGCTTTCTCTCAACTCAATCAAAAAACGGTACGAGCAACTGTTAAATTTGTCCATACACCAGGATTCGTATGTTCAGTATTCATATCAATACAAACTCCTAAAATTGAATCTACCTCACATCGCGTCACAGTCTGAGGGACATTAAAATATCTTTCAAACCGCTATGAATATTGGAGAAATATTTTATAGTTAAGCAAGTAAACGCTTTACAGTAAATTAACTATGAAAATATCATAAGTTTTCCCTTGTTTTCAGGTGCAGAGAAGTGATGGGCCGCAATTTGCATACAGCCTTTACTTAACGCACTAGACGCTAATTCAATATCATTAATGGCTTAAGGCCGAAACGTTTTCGGCAGAAAAAAAAATACAATTAAGACAAGATCAGCGTAAAAGTTTTCAAAGAATTACTCGATAAACTGAGAGTCTTTCGGCCAGGACGTATTGCAATCACGAAGTCGAAAGAAGAATAAAACTGTGATGAAGTATTTAACTGGATTAATTTTAAATGGAGTCTGTTTTATGACCACATATGTCTGTTTAGTGTGAAATCGGAAAAGTGGAAAATAAACTGGAAAAGAACGAACGTTTCTGTCTTGATATCTGCAGAAGAGTAGATATCTGTCCTTCCATTCTTTTCACTGAAAATTCTATTAACATCTTCAGTCAACGGAGTACTTTCAACAAGTAAGTCTGGTGCAGTAAATGAGTACAGTTAACAGTTATAGAAAAGAATTGAAATCCTCTGTAAGATATCCTGGTATCAAAGGGTTAAGTAACCTGTTTTTCTCTTGACACCAATTTTGGTTATGATAAAGTATATATCTAGAGGATGTTGTTAAAGAATATAAGTTCAAATTGTACATTTTGCAATTAATTAATTACCTGTTAAATGAAATCAATATGCATGCAAATCTTTTGTCATGTTTTGGTTAGAAAAGAATTGGTGGTATCCAGAGTTAGAGAACAGGTTGTTAAAGACCAAACTAATCCTCCACTTCCAGAATGTTGGCAAACGTGAATGATGGTGAATGGAAAATTGCCAAAATTGAACTGCTTGAATCTAGCAGCAGAGAGAATTGGAAAAACCATCTTTTGCGGCCTGTTAATTGTTTTCTCAGTGTCTGGAAATTTTTTCATCGCAACAGTTGTCTACAAGACAAGAGCCATGAGAAAGCCCCATCAACTTTTTCGTGGTAAACATGGCCATGTCGGATCTTCTGAGTCCGTTTTTCCTTTTTGGAGTCAGTTTTTTCTTCTTCTAATAAGATATAGATCTTCTTCGCGAACTTCGCACTCAACAAACTGTCTCTACGAAACTTAAGGAAAATTGACACGAAACATTACAATGTTCTTTGAGAACTAATTTACTTACATCCTGTTTATAGTTTTCGTTATGGCAAGTAAAACTCTGTTTATCGATTCAAACCGTTGTTTAAACTCTGGCTGCATGTTTTCTGGTTCTACAATGTATTTTAGACGGTTTTGATGTAATTAGACTCTGCCTGCAAATAAAGAGTTTCCGATCAATTAGTGGTAAAATGAGAACAAATCAAACTGAATAAGAATCCAATACGAAAAATAAATGCAGTCGACTCCCGATAATTCGAACCGGGAAATCGAAAAAGGTTTAAGTTATCGGGAGTTCGAGTTATCGGGAAATTAAAAAACAGAAAACGGAAAAAAGGAAAAATTGTGCAGACTCTTTTTTTGTTCGTACAATATTTCTTTAATCGGATTTAACAATAGATAACTCGAGTGAAAATGAAACTCAAAATTATTAAAGATTTCTTGGAGGTAGTGGGAGGTTAGAGTTATCGAGGGTTTGAGTTACCGGGGATTAAATTGCAGTAAATGTATGACAGAAATCCAGGGAGAAAGGCGTTTTTGGTTCGAGATTAGAGGTTGGCGGAAGGTTCAAGTTAGCAAGCTTAAGGAAACGTTGATGAGTGCAGGTAGTCGTCTTCGGTAAAAGAGAAGGAAAAAATTAACTCTGATTTGACTCAATTTTCCTATAATCCTACAAATATTTTGGACAAAATTGGCAAAAGCTCACGTTTATGGCTAATGTGAACGTTTTCATTTTCAAGTGCAAACAGCTGAAAGCAGACAGCTAAAGGTTCAAAAGGCGCCGTTAGCAATACTACGTAACTTCGCGCTCAATTTCCCTGTTTTAGAACAACTATTTTACTCGTACGTGATGATTCGGAGAACAGCTGTCAAGCTTCATTCAATTTCATGAAATTAGTCTATTTCGGTACTAGCCATTCCGTTATGGGCTCAATTCCTGTTTGCTTTTAGATGTCGTTGAGCTATCTTACTTGGGTAGGAGCCAGCATTTGTCTGTTGAGGGGACTTTTTCAACAACCGCGGGCCAATATTCACCAGCACGGATCGAGCAAGGTGAGTAAGTAGTTCATTATATGGCACTCGCACCAGACTTGTTTATTTTGAAAAGGTCTTAATTTAATTTGACTCGTATTGAATACTAAAGAGCTCAACTATCGATTTCAACTGATAAGATAGCTATTTGATAAGCGTCTACCATGAAGGCCCAAGAATTGAACTGTCAATCACCAAAAGCCTCAAAATTTAACCCCTAGCCGACAAAGTTCTCACAAAAAAACGATTGTCAACTGTCAGAGCCACCTCCACATTGAGACCCTTTCACAAGAGATTTATGCTTTGAGGTAGGAGAGCTCTTTTATAACTACAAAAAAAAAAGAATTTTATTCACTATAATCACTAAAAGTATTTACAAAAATTATGATGAAAAGCTTAAAAATCGAAAACAAATGCGTCAAAATGTCCAGTAAAAATTCCAGAAAAGCTCATGGATACACACTTCTTATAATAATCATAATGATGATCATAATTAAGGTATAAATATTACAAAACAAGTTTAAAAAGTCTCTAACTGAGAGAAAAGTTTTGTAACTACATAGTTGGGTGGTAGACAAAGTATGATATAATTTGCATAGATTATGGAAAAGTTTTTACTCAACTCAATCAAAAAGCGGTACTGAGCAACTGTTAAATCTGTCCAAACACCAGGATTCATATTTTCCATATTTATATCAATACAAAGTTCGCCTTAAATTTGATTCTACCTCACATCGCTTCACAGTCTAAGGGATATTGAAACATCTTTCACACTTTAACTATAAAAATATCATGTTTTCACTCGTTTTGCATACAGCCTTTACTTGGCGTACTAGACGCCAATTCAATATCATCGGCTTAAGGCCGAAACGTTTTCAACAGAAAAAAAATACAATTAAGACAAGATCAGCGTAAATATTTCCAAAATATTACTCGATAAAGAGAGTCTGGGCCAGGACGTACTACAAAGATGAAGTCGAAAGAATAAAACTGTGATGAAGCATTTAACCGGATTGATTTTAAATGGTGTCTCTTTTGTTACCACATTTGTCTGTTTAGTGTGAAAAATAAACTGGAAAAGAACGAACTTTTCTGTCTTGATATCTACGGAAGAGTAGATATCTGTCTTTTCATTCTTTTAACTGAAAAGTCTATTAACATCTTCAGTTAACGGAGTACTTTCAACAAGTAAGTCTAGTGAAATGAGTACAGTTAACAAGTTCCAAATTGGTGTTTTCCTCAATAGACGTTCCTCCTTTGCGTTCGTAAAATTTATTGCACGATAAGGTTGTAAGACCCAAAGCAAGCAGCGAATTTCTGTTTCTATGGAGATCCACCAAAGGGAAATTACTTTTTTAATGGAAAAATAGAGTTAAATATGTCTTTTACCGACAAGACTGATGGGAGTTGTATTATACAACTTTGTTAACACAACACGATACACCGCACATTCCATTTGAAGAAACAAGGAGTGTTAAAGAGGACCAAGAAGAAAAGAGATTTGTAAATTCTTGTTGTTTTTGAACGATAAACGGAAAAGCCAACAACCGCGAATCGCAAGAAAACATATTAAAAATAAACGCAGGTGTTTTGATAGACATCCATGGCGACTTGAAAGTGATTATGATGGTGCACTGAAGGTAAAACAGCAAATAATTTTGTCGTTGGACTGAATGATTTGCTTTCCTTCATCACCAGGAGAACTTATGTTGCACGTGATCACATCATGTAAATGATTGACGGCCCCTCCTACTCGTGCAGTCAGTAATTTAGCAAATTGTGCGTGATCACGGGAATTTAAGGGAACAGATGATCGTGTACAAAACCCTTAATCAATAAGAAATACTGGAGGAGGACAAGATATGATTGCGTGCAAGTCAGCCATTTGTCCTTCCCCCTCAGACAGAGCGGAAGGTTTATCTGAATTTGTTCCATCGACTTCTGCAGCTGTGTAATTCTGTTCAGTGTGGAACATGTTCTCTCAGTGACAAGAAAAAAACTTACCACTAAACATAAGATTAGAAATCGGCTTTTATTCAGGCCCTGCGACAACAAAATGGGCCGTTCCTTTCTGACAGAGTTTCCTAAATATTTGTAAGATTTTCTCCAAATATCCGACTTGTCTCCCAAACTAACACAAAGACGCAAATTCTTGGAAATGGAAATTAACTTTCATTAGCATTACACTGATAAGGGATTTTCGATGATAATATCGTCGGTGTATAGGATGTTGTCACACTTTTTTTCCTTGTGTTAATGTTGCGGCGCCTCATTGATTGCTACTTTAGTTCTGCGTTCGAAAAGACGTCAAATTGGTTAAATTACTAACTGAGTGGGAAGCTTAAAAAGGAAGGGGCCGCCAATCATTTACACAATGTGATCACGTGCAAGTGAGCCGACTATTTTCGAAGGTAAGAAACACTTAAACTTAAGTAACGAGGCTACTGAGTAAGTTCCAGGCTGGATTCAACTTTCGAAGACACAATAATTGAAATGTCGTCGTCGCAGGACAAAACATTGTAGTGTTCCAGCTGTCAGTATCTGTAACTTGGAAATTTCTGGCGTCGTTTTCTTGTCATTTCGTTGACAGCACTAATCATAATAATAAAAATAATAATTAGATTGACTTACGACTTTTGAAAATTCTCCCCTTTCCTATCATGCGCCTAATTGAAAAAATATATCGATCATATTATTCAAACGAAAGCTATTGAACTCCCACTGTGGTTACCTCCTTCGAGAAAGTCCCTTTGGTTTCGATCACCGTACTTTACGTCACCATCGCCTCAAGAATTAAATCCCACAAGATTCCAGGCGAACAATCAGCAAACGCAAGAAAACAGCGTTTGAAGAGAGAGAAAATTGTTCTGAAGATGTCCGTTGTCGTCGTGTTAGTTTTTGCAGTATGCTGGCTGCCATACAGTATCATGGTCTCAATCTCCTTTCCCTTTTCATCAGATAGCGCCGTGATATCATCTTGCAGTTTCCAAAACTCTATAGCTATCGCCATTTTTCTTGCTCACTCATACTGTACTGTAAACCCTTGTATCTGTTTTAGTTTCAGTGGTAATTATCGTCAAGGTCCTAAGAATTTCCTCAGTTGTTGTTCTACGGATGAGGTTGCTTTGGTATCGTTTTCGCCCCAGTCTTTTGCATGTTGTTCACCCTTATCCAAAGATTGACTTAGCCTACTATGCCGACGTAGTTGATGCGGCGTGAAACATTTATCAACTGCATGACTCACTGTTTAGTGAAAATAAGCTCTGCCTTTCTAATTTCTGACTTGGTCAAACTGCTCTAAAAATTCCTTTCATTTATTTTATTTCATCCAAGCGTTAGCGTCAAGTTCTCAGTAATGTCCTGAGCTGCCTTGAGGGAAGCCTTGCTTTAGTGCGCCTGAGAATTTCGAGCCTAGCTTTCGATAAAAGTCAGTGGAAGCGGAGTTCAACGTTTTCCCTCTTTTTCGTTTATCTTTAATCAGCTGTACATGCAAAATCACTTTCAAATGTTATTGAGATAAACTGGAATATCTTTAAATCTCATTAAACTCAGTTGTTTCGCGATATGAAATCTCATTAAACTCAGTTATTCCGCGAAATTCGTGAATAGTATTGAATTAAGACATTTACTTACATCCTATACATAGTTTATCTTATACCCAGAGAAACTTTGTCCAACGGTTCTAACGGTTATTTGAACTCTAGATCTGGTTTCAGGATTTCCGGTTCTATTGTAAATATCATAAGGTTTTGAAAGCTTTAGACTCTACTTGTAAATAACGAATTTTCTGATATGAAAAATAAATAGTATCGAGAAAGCTACAAAGGCCGGTTTTGAGTTTAGGATCACTGTTAGTCTTGTCTATGCTGGAAATTGGAAAAATTGAAACTGAAAAAGTAATAAATAAATAAAATGAAAGACAGTCTAGAGGATAGAAACTCACCTCTCCTCATGAGGCCTAACGAACAGAAGTTTTTTACAAAGCCTTCAGTAAAATGTCGTTGTATTGTGGATAAATGTCAGAGTCCATCAAGACGTCAACTAAATTTCAACAAGTTCTTACTAATGAGACGACCAAAATAATGGAAGCCATTTTTAAGTGATCTTCTTCAAGAAGTGATAAACCCTTGAGAAGCAGAAGACAGCCGACCGTGGAGCTTAAATGCTCTTAGTTCTGCCGATTTCATGGAGAATAGATCGAAAAGAAGGAGAAGCCCTTACTTTCAATGATGTCTCCGCTTAAAAAAATTTCCAAGGTTGAAAGAGAGTTCTGGAGGGAATATCAGACACGGCAATTAATATTAGCTATAGTTTCCTTCAAATTTCCGCTTTTTTTCGATTTTTAGCCGATTATTTTGCATATAAATAACCAGGAAAGATTTATTGCAGCTCGACGTTTCGGAATCATCATGACTCCATTATCAAGAGACTAGTTAAATAGCATCCTTCGTGGACCTCACCAAAGCTTTCGACCTCAGGTGAGCAGAAGTGGGCTCTTCCAGATCCTGCAGAAGATCGAATGTCCTCCCAAACTCCTGGCAGTCATTACCTCCTTCCATCAGGACATGCAGGGCACGGTTTGCTTTGATAGGGCCACCTCTGACCCCTTCCCAGTCCGCAGTGGAGTGAAGCAGGGTTGCGTTGTAGCACCAATCCTGTTCGGGATATTCTTCTCGATGCTCCTCCAGTACGCCTTCGCCGACTGTGGTGATGGAGTCCACGTCCGTACGAGGCAAGATGACAAACTCTTCAACATTTCCAGACTCCGCGCCAAGACCAAGACCTAAGAGGTGCTGATACACGGGCTGCTGTTCGCAGATGACGCTGCTTTAACATCTCACAGCGAGGAAGGTCTCCAGCACCTGTTCGACAAGCCGTCCGCTGCCTGCGGGGAGTTTGGGCAGACAATCAGCCTCAAGAAGACCTACGTCATGGCGCAGAGCGCCGAGTCCCTTCCTTCCTACATAACCCTCCCACTCTATCACAATTGACTATTAATAACACCTCAATCGAAGTAGTAGAAAGTCACAAGCTCCTAGGAGTGCTCATTCAGGATGATCTAAAATGGCGTAGTCACATTCTTAGCATTACAAAGAATGCTGCTCAACGACTTTATATCCTTCGTGTCCTGCGCTTCAATGGCCTTCCACCCAAGGATTTACTTAGTGTCTATACTGCTCTAATACGTTCTGTTTTGGAGTACGCATGCCCGGTATGGCATTCTAGCCTTCCATCTTACCTTGTGGACAATTTAGAACAGATACAAAGAAAAGCTTTCAGGATAATCGAACCACTAATTTCTTACAGAACTGCATGTAATGTTTTGAATTACCCCACACTGGAAGAAAATAGGGAACGTCTTTGCCTCGAACAGTTCAAGAAAATAAAAAATTCACAGTTGTCATCATTAATTCCACTGAAAAGACTAGACGCACACGGCCGCCAGCTGCGCTCCAGCAATAACTTGACTCTTTTTAAATGCAGGACAAAACGATTTCAAATAAGTTTTTTTCCCGCAATGACGTCAAAGCTTAATGAATTATCGCAATAGACTTATATAACTGAATAAAGGCTGATAGTTTCGAAAGAAACTGTGTGGGGCTGCGTCGGTGGGAGTAACGAAATAATTTGGATATATCAACAAAGTTGAAATGGTAATTTGGCCACCGTAATGATTACAAAAGCTGACGTTTCGAGCGTTAGCCCTTCGTTATTGGTGGGAGCATGCCATGCTCCCACCAATAACGTAGCTCCATTTTCTGCCTTTAAAAGCACACACAACCCACAATTCCTCTATTCGCTCCGACGAAGGGCTAACGCTCGAAACGTCAGCTTTTGTAATCATTACGGTGGCCAATTTACCATTTCAACTTTGTTGATATATCCAGACTTATATAACGTTTGTAATAATTTGTTAATAGAATCTTGTGAGACGGTAACCCAGTCCCCCGGCAAAATTTTTTATTTATATACTCTCATTTAATTTGTAAATATTTTTTGTAATTCCTTGTAAATATGAAGTATTTCATTTTAGTGCCGAATTCATATCTAATAAACCATTACCATTACCATTCCATCACAATCGGGGACACTCAGCTCGAGGTCGTGGACGCCTTCACCTACCTGGGCTCCACAGTAACAAGCTCAACATCTCTCGACGCCGAAATCAACTCGAGAATCGCTAAGGCTACAGGGGTCATGGCCAAACTCAACAAACGAGTGTGGAACAACAGCCTGCTGAGCGAAAGGACCAAGGTTTGCGTCTACCAAGCTTGTTTCCTGTCGACTCTTCTCTATGGCAGCGAGTCTTGGTCGACCTACGCCGGACAAGAGCGTCGCCTCAACAGGTTCCACCTCCACTCACCTCGACGCCTTCTGCGCATCAAATGGCAGGATCAAGTCCCAGACACTGAGGTCCTTCCGCGTGCTGATCTCTTGAGAATACCTTCCTTGCTCATTAAGAGACGCCTTCGTTGGCTTAGACATGTCCATCGCATTGTGCCTCAGTGCCTGCCACGTGAGATTCTCTACGAAGAACTACACGACGGCGCCTATCGAGCCGGCAGACTTCTGCTGCGCTTGAAAGACACCATAAAGCGCCACCTCAAAGCAGCTACTATTGACGCAACCATCTGGGAGGACACTGCTGTCGATCGTAATACCTGGCGGCACTGTGTCAAAGCTGGAGCCTCAAGAGCTGCTGAGGACGGCAGAGTCCAGGCCATATTGAAGAGAGCGGCGAGAAAGCAACACGCGGTCTCTGCGCCGCCCCATCTACCTACGTCTGTGCAAACTGCGTGAGGGACTGTCACTCCAGGATTGGGCTTCACAGCCACGTGAAATCCTGCCCCGCCCACCCTGTGTGCTAACCATCGCTTCCTCGAGACGAGGATTCCGAATAGTTAAATAGCATGCAACTGAGGAGAGGTACAACGGATCAGCATAAATTACAATAAACGGCCTAAACAAACACCTTAGCGCGGATAGAATCTGTTTGCATGTTCAGTGTTGGTTTACGCATGCGAATGTATAACATTTCTTTGACGAGGCAATCAAATTTGCTGCTACATTTCGCGATGATGTGAATTGCTCAATGAAGCGTTCAGGCATTTCACTATTGTGTTTGAGGTTATAATGTTTGTAAATCGAAGATGACTTTCGAGTGGGCCCTTTTACGCGCTCGTGTAAGTAACCACGCGTATAACCCACATACCCTGAATCACATAGGTTACATTTAAATTCATATACGAGACATTGTAGGTTGACAATAGGGGGCTTAATCTCGTATCGCTTAAGTTGTTGCTCGAGCTTAGGGCTTACAAACACTGGTTGAACAGTGACGTTCAACTTGGAACTTAGATTGTTAAGTAGTTCTTTAGAATAATTGGCTGAGGACTGGTCCTTGAAGGGTAACACTACTCTCACAGTCTTCGATGGTACATCAGGTGATGGGCAGGGCTCTTGAGATGAAATCCTTCTCTCAACGAACCGCTTGATTGTAGATTCAACCAGTGGCTTGGGGTATTTCAAATTATGAAAAACCCTTCTAAGGCGGTCACATTCCTCCGACAAGAATTACCAGTTAGAAGATAATCGATAAACGCGATCCACGATGGTGCTAACTACGCTGCGCTTGTACTTAATGTCAACATGACTCTGGAAATGTAGAAGGAGACCCGTGTTGGTTCTTTTGGTGTACACCTTGCTTTCAATCTTTGGTGGACAGTTTAGTAATTCAGTTCCTAAAAGGGGAAGGGATTCAGTGTCAGACACATTCCGCTTTGCTGATAAAGTACGAGGGCTCAAAATCAAGAACGGCGAAATTTTAGTTTCCTATGACGTCACCTCATTATTTTCAATGTACTATTGGAGGAAACAATACAGATCTTAGCTAAAAAAGCCTTTGTCCAGGATTGGTTCAACGAGACACACAGCTTGAGCCTCCCTAAATCGGACTTAATCGACCTCCTCCGAGCAGCTACAAAAAACCAGCTTTTCCAGTTTGACGGTGTTTTATACGAACAAATGGATGGAGTCGCTATGGGCTGTCCCCTTGGCCCGTTGCTGCCCAACGTCTTCACGTGCTCGATTGAGGAAAACCTCGAACAACACGGTCAATTGCCGCGGTATTACTGGACGTACGTCGATGACACCCTCACCGTAATGCCTGATAGGATAATCGCTGACCAGTTTCTAGATACCCACAACTCCACCCATCCTTCCCTTAAGTCTATCATGGAAATCGAACAGGGAGGATCCCTTCCCTTTTTAGGAACTGAATTACTTAACCGCGCACCAAAGATTGAAAGCAAGGTGTAAACCAAAAGAACCAACACGGGTCTCCTTCTGCATTTCCAGAGTCATGTTGACATTAAGTACAAGCGCAGCGTAGTTAACACCATGGTGGATCGCGTTTATCGATTATCTTCTAACTGGTAATTCTTCTCGGGGGAATGTGACCGCCTTAGAAGGGTTTTTCATAACTTGAAATACCCCAAGCCACTGGTTGAATCTACAATCAAGCGGTTCGTTGAGAGAAGGATTTCATCTCAAGAGCCCTGCCCATCACCTGATGTATCATCGGAGACTGTGAGAGTAGTGTTACCCTTCAAGGACCAGTCCTCAGCCAATTATTCTAAAGAACTACTTAACAATCTAAGTTCCAAGTTGAACGTCACTGTTCAACCAGTGTTTGTAAGCCCTAAGCTCGAACAACAACTTAAGCGATACGAGATTAAGCCCCCTATTGTCAACCTACAATGTCTCGTATATGAATTTAAATGTAACCTGTGTGATGCAGGGTATGTGGGTTATACACGTGGTCACTTACACGAGCGCGTAAAAGGGCACAGTAGAATGTCATCTTCGATTTACAAACATTATAACCTCCAACACAACAGTGAAATGCCTGAACGCTTCATTGAGCAATTTCACATCATCACGAAATGTAGCAAATTTGATTGCCTCGTCAAAGAAATGTTATACATTCGCATGCGCAAACCAACACTGAACGTGCAAACAGATTCCATCCGCGCCAAGGTGTTTTTTAGGCCGTTTATTGTAGTTTATGCTTATCCGTTGTACCTTTCCTTAGTTGCATGCTATTCAACTAGTCTCTTGATAATGGAGTCATGATAATTCTGAAACGTCGAGCAGCAATAAATCTTTCCTGATTTTTTATATGCCTTTGCTTCAGCAAATCTCTATTGATCAAATGATTATTATGTACGGCGGCTTTTTATCTTTAGGTACCTCATATATGGTAATCAAATTGTGTTAAAACAAAATGGCGGGTGAAGTAAAAAGAAAACAAACTGCTCGAAGGAGCATTTTTGCCTAAGTAATGGCTTCATTTCCTTGCATCTCGCATTTCTGGAAATGCCACTTTACAAATTGAAAAGGCACCGTGTTAAGGTATGCTTTTGAACGAAAAAACGTTTGCTTTGCAAGTTAAACTTCTTATCTTTTGGATATGATGATGGGAAACCGAATCGATGCAGCCATTTCCTCTTAGCAGACTAAAGAGGCCATGAACGTAAGGCCTATTTTAAGAATAAGAGAAAGAGGAAAGTGTAGCTTTTATGTGAGGTTATTAGAATGAAAACGTAGCGTCTAAAACCAGTTTTTTCTCACTTTTCTTTCCATTGTAATGCGGTTCGAATTTGACTCCATCTATTTTGATGATGGGGAACGTTGAGTTTCTGGCAGTAATGGCACAAAATGCGAAATATTTTTTATTTCTCCATTATTTCCTTTATACTTCGCAGCCATATTTAATCCGCATTTCCGCACTTAACACTTGCTCGTAGCCATTTTGGCAGCCATTTTGTATAGGATTTCTGGCTATGGTAACGTTTCTTTTTTCTGGACATGATCCTTTCTTTACGCCTGGTGAATGACAAGAATGAAAACTCCTGTTTTGAAATTAGAGGTCTTCGTCTCATTGTAATGCGTTTGCATTGGCGTCAAGCATCAATTTCCCTGTTAAATCTCTCGCTTTTGTACGCTTTTGTGTCAAGAATGCAATTTCTGAGCCTGACATTTCAGCCGTGAATTTCATTGTACCGTGGCGAGTGGCTGTTTGCCCGTCTTACAAATGATTGTATTTTGTGTATGGAAGTGTTCCACAGACAGCAAACACCGAATGCATGGAACTTAACGAAATCCTAGCGAACGAGTTTCTTTCCTTACTCTTGGTTTCTCGATAAGAGAACTTGTGAACTTTCACTCCCAACGGCAATAAGAATCGAGTGTGTTCGGCTGTTCGGGGATGGTTCGTAGATAGCTTGCCAAAGATATTCTATGTAGAATTGATACTTCCTTTCTAGGCGACCACCGCAAAAATAAAGTAAATAAATTAACTGAGATAAATAAGTTGTATGCCCGCGAACAGTTATACGCAAAAATTGTCTTGCACATATAAACATATCGACTGATTAACTCGACTTCAGTCAAAATTATAGTGTGACCGCTTAACACAGGTTCCATAGACAAAGGGTATTAAAAACAAGGGTTAAAAATTTCATTTTATGCCATAGTCGACCAGTTAATGCACAGAAACTTGTTCAGAAAGATACTACTAACATTGATTTCGGGAGATAAACATGGATCAAATTTTAAAAAAGATTTTAAAAAGATTTTTCCTATATTATTTGAGAGATGCGCTTTGAGAGACTGTTCGATACAGGTAAAGGCAAAATATAACCATTGGGACTTAATAAGGAGTTACACCTGTAAATGGATAAAAATTTGGAGACTGAAAACCGATGATACCGTGCCGCTTATTACAAGTTCGACTGTATCAACTTCTGCTTTTGAAAAGCTTTTATTTAAGATTAAAGGAAGGAGATCAGTTAAAACCAAAAGGAAATTTATCATGGAAATATAGAAGTAAAATATGTATTTTTCGGACATGACTAATTGGAGTCGTATTAATTATGCAACTTTGTTATCATAACACGATACAGCAAAAGGTCCATTTGAAGAAACAAGGAGTATTAAAGAAGACTAAGAAGACAAGTAAATTATAAAATTCTTTATTTTGTTGTTTTTGAACGCTAAATGGAAAAGTAGCAACCGCGAATCCCGAGAAAACACATCATAAATAACCGCATGTATTTTGATAGACATCCATGTGTTGAGGATAAGAAGTAAAGAAACCGACACCACCCCCCCCCCTTCCTTTATAGGCATTTGGTCTCGCCGCGAGGTGTCATGGGAAAAAACAATAAACGCACGAGATTAGGTTTTGGTCCGCCATATTGCGTTGTATGTTTGTCTTCAGTTGCACGTGTACGATTTCGACTTCTCCTTCCGCGGCCGGTAACATTTGGGTGCCTGGCTGGGAGTAGACAAAACGTAAAAATCGAAGCAACATTTTTACGTAATGGTCGGCGGATTGGAGTGAAAGAAGTCGCAGTGCAAAAGTAAATCGATCGAAGGAAACAAGCTCCAGTAGGAACATAAAGAATGGAAATTGAGGAAGTCCAGATGTAGATACAGAGTTATCTCTGCCAATTAGGAGTTAAGGACCAGGAGGAGATCGCTAAAACTCTGGGATGCAATGATGAGAACACGAAGGAAAATAACAGAAAGGAACTTGTAAGGTTGATCGAAGAACAGCTCCAAGGCACTTTGAAAGGCATCAAGGCAGTTAAAATGGAACACCTGGAGGAATTTAAGTTACAAATAATGGAACATACGCCTGTTTGCCCTCCTTTGGAAGTAGTTGAAGAGAAAGCGAAGCCTGGAATTTCTCAACCGCTGCTTGGAGAAGGTAGGCCTAAACTTGAAGATGAAAAATCATCGTATTTTCAACCGAGTGATTCCAAGAGAGAGTTGAAAATTATTAGTCAGATTGGGGAGCCGGGGCAAAAGGACAAACTGAGTTTTGTCAGCTCATGAATGAGACAAATTGAGAGTGCTTTCCAAAAAGGCTACTAGCCTTTAGAAGTAGTGGACGCTGTGGTCAGGTCTATTAACCCAGGGATGAGATTAAGAAGTTATTTAGAAGGTCTGGAGAGCTTGACTCTTCCTTGTTTAAGACGTATACTGAGATCCCACTATCAGGAAAAGAGTGGTACAGAACTTTATCGTCAGCTCTCTACATTAGTTCAAGAGCCCCAGGAGGGTTCTCAGAGTTTCCTCATCAGGGCCCTAGATACCAGGCAGAAGATCCTGTTTGCTTCAAAAGAGGCAGACCGTCTCAATTAAAGTATGACTCAGCATCGGTCAAGGGTATGTTTTTCCACGCAGTGGACACTGGTCTTCAGGATGAAGCCATCCGGACCAAATTGAGGCCATTCCTCCAAAACCCAGAAGCACAAGATGAAGATCTTATAATTACTCACCAAATAAACGAAATTGTTTTGGAAGAAATTGAGAAAAAGTCAAAATTAGGATCTTCTACTCGTCATAAGAATCCAAAAGTTAATGAAGTGCATGCATCACAGAGAAGGGAAGGGGCTGTTCAATCTTCAACATCTGATAAGAAGTTAAAACGTACCGAGACAGGCAATACTAAGGAAGATAATTTTATGGCTGTAGTACAGGCGGTCCATTCTGAACTTGCCACCTTGAAAGGGTCTATTGAGAAGAATCAAGCCAAAGACGAACGTTTGACCAGTACCCCACCAGCATCTCAGAACCAACAATGGTACTGTCGACCCATAGGCTGTCCCAGTTGTCAAGCAAAAGGTAGAGGGGAGTCGTGCGACCATTGTCATTTCTGTGGTAGTAGTGATCATTGGGCTCGAGGTTGTCGGAAGAAGAATAACGGTAACGATAAAGCAGGTTCGGGAAACAGGCGTGGGCTACAACCACGGGACAGGAAGTAGCCCACTCTCATGAAAACGCTAAGTCTCAGAAATGCGTTCGTTGTCAAAGAATTACGGGCAAGGATCAAATGTTCAAGCAGTGTTCAGGTTGCAAAGCAGTTCGGTATTGTGGACAGAGATGCCAGAAACTTCACTGGAGCAGTCACAAGAGACTTTGTCAGGCGATTGAACATCTAGAAACACAGAAACGCTTGCGAGTGGAACGTTGGGATGGTTATGTATTTGCCAGCCATTTAACACCCAAGTAACATGTAGCAGTAGCTAACCTTGTGGGCAAAAAGTGCAAGGTTTCGTGTGTGTTGAATGGAGTACCAGTCGAGGTCCTTTGCGACACAGGTGCACAGGTATCTATTGCGTCGAAAAGTTGGCTTGGAGAGTAACTGCTTTCCTTAAAGCCAAGAGATATTGCAGAGTTGCTTGGAGAGGAAGCGGGACTGAACCTGATAGGAGCTAATGGTGGACCAATGCTGTTTGATGGATGGGTAGAAGTGCAATTTTAGTTAACTTCAGGTGCTCAGTCATCCACCCCACTCACATTGCCACTTTTGGTCACAAGAGACGACTTGGAATACCCAATCATTGGTTATAATGTCATCGAAGAAGTAATTGAAATTCCAGACTAAATGGGAGAAGACAGCGCAGAGTCCCTCGGAGAGATTATGAATTCAGCCTTTAGTAAAGTGAAGCAAGAGAGTGTAACTATGTTGGTTGATCTGGTGCAAAGAACAGGCGTCGAGAGTCTTTGCGTGTTAAGGAGCAGCAAGAACAACTTAACAGTGCCACGTGGGCAGACAGTTGCAGTAGCTTGTCGTGTCAACTGCGGTCTCTTTGAGGAAAGAACACCAGTGCTGTTTGAACCAGCTCAATAGTCACCCTGGCCAGCCGAACTGGAACTGTCTGAACAACTACTTTCGTTGCCCAGAGGATTACCTCGTAAAGTGAATATCGAAGTTTACAATCCCACAAGGCATGACATAATTCTTGGTCGTCGCACACCATTCGGGAGCCTGCGGCTAGTTCAATCCATCACACCCTGGAAGTCCAAAGAAAGGACCTACCACACCCTGAGAATAGGACTTTGACTAAAGAGGACATTGTAGTCTCACCCGAATGTGAAAATCAATCGGTCTCACAAGAACAGGGATTGACCCTGGTAATGAAGAAACCTCGCACTCTGTAAGGACACCACGAGTGGAACTGGGTGATTGGACCGAAGAGCAGCGACAGTTGGCCATCATTATGCTGTAAGAGGAGGCGGAGTCATTTGCCAAAGACGACGAAGATTTGGGGAGTATTAAAAGACTTCAGATGAATCTGACGTTATCAGATCTTACACCAGTCCAGAAGACTTATACTTCGGTACCTCGCCCATTGTACACTGAAGTCAAGCATTATATAGAAGATTCGCTGAACCGAGGATGGATAACTAAGTCCCAGTCGTCCTATGCCTCACCAGTTGTCTGCGTATAAAGGGGGGGAGAGGCGGTGTCGGTTTCTTCACTTCTTATCCTCAACACATGGCGACTTGAAAGTGATTATTATACTAAGGGTAAAACAACAAATAATTTTGTCGTTTGACTGAATGGCTTGCTTACTTCAGCACCAGGTGAACTTATGTTGCACGTGATTACATCGTGTAAATTTTTGACGGCCCCTTTCTTTTAAAGCTTCCTACTCAGTCAGTAATTCAACAAATTGCACGTTATCACATGAATTTAACGGAACAGATGATCGTTTACAAAACCGTTAACCAATAAGGAATAGTGGAGGAGAACAAGATGTGATCGTGTGCAAGTCAGCCATCTGTCCTTCCCCCTCAGACACAGCGGAAGCTTTAGATGAATTTTTTTCATCTACTTCAGCGGTTGTGTAATTCTGTTCAGTGTGGAACATGTTCTCACAGTCACATAAAAAAACTTACTACTAAACCCGAAATATGAAATCAGCTTTTTTATTTCCCTGCGACCACCAAATGGATACTAACTTTAATTTGACTAGTTTTCTTTCGCCTAAAAAGGGATTTTTAACGAAAATATCGTCGGTGTACAGGACCTTGCAAAACGTTTGTTTTCCTTGTGTTAATGTTGCGGCGCCTTATTGATTACTATTTTAATTCTGCGTCGAAAAGGACGTCAAATTTATTGAATTACTAACTGAGTGGGAAGCTTAATAAGGCTGAAAGGGCTGTCAATCATTTACACGATGTGATCTCGTGCAAGTGAGCAGACCGAACCGTTTCTAAGAAAAACTTAAAGCTTTTTCTGGTTTTGTGCCATCGCCTTATCAAGCCTGTTAATTATGTTCGGTGCAAAACAAGTTCCCCGCGTGAAGAAAAAAGCATACCTTTTACCACGTACATAAAATTAAATATCGGCTTATACTGTCCTAAGCTCTTCTTTTTCATTATAAGTTCTTGCAAATTTGTAGAATTTTCAACAACAAAAAACTCCAACTCATCTACTGAGTAACTTCCAGGCTGGATTAAACTTTCGATGACACAAAAATTGAAAATGAATTTTTTATTGAAATGTCGCCGCACGACAAAACATTGCAGTGTTCTAGCTGCCAGCATCTGTAACTGGGAAATTTCTGGCGTCGTTTTCTTTTCATTTCGTTAACACGCAGCACTAATAATACTAATAGTTAGATTCACTTATAACTTTCGAAAACTCTCCCCTTTCCCATCATACGCCTGATTGAAAAAAATATATCGATTATATTATTCAAACAAAAGCTATTAAACTCCCGCTCTGGTTACCTCCGTTGGAGGAGATTTCGGGTGTAGACTGTCAATTATCTCAAATGTTTAGGTATGTTTATTAATTAGGCATGTTTTATACATCTGAAATTCATAATCTATGTTTTTTTTTTCTGGTTTAAGAAGAATATAACTAGCCAACGCAAAGCTGCTTGCTAAAGACAAACCTGATCTCCTTGTGCCGGAAAATGTCCATAAACGTAACCGGGGTAACGATGAATGGAACACAGTCCATGTCGACCTGCTTCAACCCCACAGCAGTAAGAATTGGTTACACCTTTGCTTACTGTCTGCTATCTGTTGTGTCACTGGCTGGAAATACCTTCATTGGAATCATTGTCTATAGGACTAAAACTCTGAGAACACCAATCAACATTTTGATTGTAAACGTGGCCATGTCCGATCTGTTTCAACCGATTTTCCATGTTCCTCGGCTTTTGGTAGGGTTAAACACGGCCGGCTACTGGCTAATCAGTGGTCCCCTTGGACAACCATTGTGTAAGCTGAGTGCCTTCGTTACAGATGTCTCCGTTCACGTGTCCATTCAGAGCCTGGTTCTGATAGCAGTGGATCGATTTGTAGCTGTGGTATTTCCTCTTCGCTCCCCACTGATCAGTTCGAAGCAGTGCCGGTTCTTCATTATCGTCATTTGGATCGTGGCCATGGCTTTCCACTATCCATACTTGTTCGCCTTGAAAGTTGTCGAGTATTCAGAAGGGCTGTATTGTCAGTGGCAGTGGAATGACGCATTTGGAGAGTCCTCATCGCAGAAAGGCTACCGAATTGCTTCAATCATTCTGATCGCTCTTCTCCCTTTGGTTTTGAATGCCATACTTTATTTCACCATTGCCTTAAGAATCAAATTTCAGAAGATTCCAGGCGAGCATTCGGCTAATATAAGAGCACAGCGTTTAACAAGAGAGAGAAATGTTTTGAAGATGTCCATTGCCATTGTGTTAGTTTTTGCCGTATGTTGGCTGCCATTCAGTATCCTGACCCTCTTACGCTACATTTCATCAGACGAAAAAAGAATGATAACATCTTGCAGTTTCCAACAACTCCGTCGCATTGCGTACTTGCTGGCCTGCTCCCACTGGGCTGTAAACCCTTTGATCTGTTTTATCTTCAGTGGCAGTTATCGACAAGGTCTTAAAAATCTCCTCAGATGTTGTTTTACTGATCAAGCTGCTCAGTGATAATTTTCGTCCCAATGTTTTTTTACTGTTCAGTCTTATTCAAGGAATAAAATTTCATTTCCAATGCGGACAGCTAGTTTCCCTCATTTTCAAACTCTGTCTTTTTTCCTGATTTGATCAAACTGTTTTGTAAACTCTTGCATTGATCATACTGTTCATGGAAGATCAGATAACAGTCAAACTCTTAAGAAAAGTTAACTTTTTAGAGGAGCCTCGCTATATGTATTGCATCTGAAATTTTTTTAATCAGCTTTCAATTGAAGTCAGGCAATAAATGGAAACGATTCTTAACGTTTATTTTTTTCTCTCGTTTATCAAATATACATTAAACTCAATGATAGTTAACGTTACTGAGATAAACTGTGTCCTCTATAAGACATGATAAATCCAGTACTTTCCCGAAATATTTGAATAATATCAGCACAGGGATATTTTCATACATCATGTGTATAATTTATCTTAAGGCTACAGAAACTTTTTCTAACGGTTCTAACCGTTGTTTGAACTCTGGCTTCAGGATTTCTGGTTCTACTGCGGATATTACAATTATAGATGGTTAAAACTCTACTTGTAAATAGGGAGTTTTCCGATCGATGTGTAATGAAATGAGAAAACATAAAAACTACTTGAAATCCAAAATTGAAAATAAATATTAGCAAGAAAGCTATAGTTACTGGCTTTGCTACTGCTTCAGCTTATTTGTTATCACAGTTGATTCTTTCTATGGAAATGAAAAGTTCGGAAAAACAAACTCCAACAACCATGAGTTTAAGATATGAGCGCTATATAAATACAAGTTATTATTATTTATTATCGTGGTCTTGGTTGCCACACATTGCTGTTGGGTTCCTGATACTCTACCCATTAGACTCTGCAATGATGTCATCTTGTGGTTTCCAATATTTCGCCATTATCGCTGTGATTATGCTTTTATCAAATTGTGCTATAGACCCTTGTATCTGTTTTATTTTCAGTGGAAATTATCGCCAGGGTCATAAAGATCTCCACAGTTGCTTTGCTGCTGGTGTCACGGCAAATCAAGTTGGTGTTATTTGAGGCAAGACCTCAAATAAACTACTCAGTCAGTTGGGCGATTACTGAAGTATGATGTATATAATTTGTATAGATTTTGTGAAAGTTTTCACTCAACTCAACCGAGAAACGATGCTTGGCTACCATTAAATTTGTCCTTACACATGTTTCATACTCACGTCAATACAAGATTCTCTCTAAAAATTGATTCTGCCTCACATCGCGTCACAGTCTGAGGGAGACTGAAACATCTTTCACACCGCTACGAAAATTGGAAAACTACTTGATACTCATGCAAGTGAATATTTTTCAAGTAAATTAATCACAAATGACAAACATATCGTAAGGTTTCACTCGTTTTCAGGTTTAGAGAAGTGTGGAGATCAAACAGTAACACGGAGATTAAGCATTAAACTGAGTCCGCCGGAAACCATTTCTTTAAATTCTTTTCCCTTAAAAGAACTTTTTGAAGCCTCACATCGTATATATAGAGTTTTGTACATAAAAAAAATAATAAAAATAAATAGATAACTAATAATAATAATAATGATAATATTAATATTATTAATATTATTATTATTATTATTATTATTATTATTATTTATTAGGAGGTGCTGAGGTGCCAAATTGAGAAGTGAGAGGATGAGATCAGAAACCATCGGTGGCAAGGGCGTCTAGTGACTACTAGGCTGGAGGATGAGAGTTTGAGTGCCGATGGGTGTTTCTGGTGGCTCACAGAGTGGAAGAACTGCCCATCACACACAATTGCTGGACTCGTCGAGCTATACGAGCATTTATTGCCAACGCGAGTATACACGAGTCAGAAGACCCACACAAGCGGAGAAAGCGAGGTGAGGTGCAGATTATGCGGCAAGGCTCCAGAGAGCGTGGCACATATCTTGTCAGGATGCAGTGCGCTGGCCCAGAGCAAGTATCTCTCTCGACACGACGCAGCACTGAAGGTACTGTTTTACCAACTGTTGTATGATGAGGGATTTATAGACGAGATACCACCCTGGTACTCACCCGACAAGCCGAAGCCCGTGTATGAGTCAGAGAATGTTAAAGCTTATTGGGATGTCCCTATATATGCTGATCAACAAGAGGTCAGATGCAATAGGGTGGATGCACGCATTGTAAATCATATGTGCAAGAGAGTTGTGACGCTGGAAATGAGCTGCCCGTGGGTTAACAATCGGACAAGAAAGGATGGAGAGAAGACACTGAAGTACGGACCCCTTCGCTGGGAACTAAGGCAGCAGTTCCCAGGCTACGAGGTGAAGCAATATAACATCATTATGGATGCCCTCGGGGGGTGGTCATGGGAGCTGGATGTCATGATGCGCGAGTTGGTGGGAGGCAGAAGCACAGACGTACTGCGAAAGATGCAGAGGGCAGTGCTCTCAGGCACGCTGAATATTGCCCGGACTTTCGAGGTGGCAGTTTGACTTTCTGTTAGAAGGAGGACCGTAGACACAACTGAAAAGCTTTTTAGGATTAGTTAATGTACATTTATTTTTTTACTCCATGGCTCACAGGTTACGGTTTTCGCCCTGTGCTGCCTGATTAGAATGTAGCATTCAGTTGATTTCTCTGCGACATAATAATAATAATAATAATAATAATAATAATAATGATAATAATAATAATATGGTAAGTGTGCTCAAGGATGGCATATCTATAGTCCGGGAAATTACCTTCTCCAATATCTTGAATAACTAGCTCAGAACTGCTGAGGGAAATATAATATGACAGAACGGAAATGTTATACCAGAAAGCGCATGATAAAAAGGATAAAAAAAGCAAAACAAGTGTGCTCGAACAAAGAGCATTAAAAACGAACGAGAAAATGAAGTTGTTACATTAATTAATGAGAGAACTTCCTTTTTTAGTGGCAAGTAGGCGCCGAATAATATTTCTATGTCACGATTGTGCGCAGGTTACCGGCTGAGTGTCATTTACATTGCCATTAATATAATATAAAATGCAGTAAATGGTTTGAACCCGGGGGTAACATGTGAAGGTGTAGTCTGATCGTCCGGGTGAGTGTAGTCCTGAGAAGGACTGTTGTCGGTGGTAGTGCCTGACGTTTCGAACACCTGTGCGGAAGTCATCATCAGAGTCAGGTGAATGATTGTTGTCAGGCACTACCATCGACAACAGTCCTTCTCAGGACTACACTCACCCGGACGATCAGACTACACCTTCACATAATATAAAATGTCGACGAAATTAATGGCAATGTAATAAATAAGCATCTATTTATCATTATTATTTACATTGCCATTAATTTCGTCGAAATTTTATATTATATATGGGTACTATCTTTATGCACGAACTTTACATTCAATGAGGGTTGCTTGAGGAAAAATGGAAAACTGCAAAGATCAACAGAAATATGGCGAATAAATTAGCATTCAAGCGCTGAGTCCGAAGCCATTCTCTAAACTCTTTTCCTTTCGTCTCCCGATCAGAGAACTTAGAAGCTTCACAACCATTGTACAAATGGCACGTTTGTTTTCTTGTTTTAAGTTACCCTGGGGTATCCTTTTTAGCGTGTTGTGAAACTCTTTTCGTTCTTATTAAACGTTGTGCGCGTCGAATTTGTTTTTAAAACTGAGGCACGGACGGTAACCCGTTTCCCTTTTGGACATGATCCTTTCTTTACGCCTGGTGGATGACAAGAATGAAAATTTCTGTATTGAAATTAGAAGTCTTCGTCTCTTTGTCATGCGTTTGCACCCGCGTCAAGCATCAATTTCCCCGTTAAATCTCTCGCTTTTGTACGCTTTTGTGTCAAGAATGCAATTTTTGAGTCTGATATTTCAGCCGTGAATTTCATTGTATTTGTGGCGAGTGGCTGTTTGCCCCTTCTTACAAATTATCCTATTTTGTGTCTGGACGTGTTACACAGACCCCATGTATAGCAACAAAAGAGACAGTAAACAGTGAATGGAACTTAACGAAATCCCAGCGAATTAGTTTCTTTCCTTGCTCTTGGTTTCTCGATAAGAGAACTTGTGAACTTTTACTCCCAACTACAATAATAATCGAGTGTGTTTAGCTGTTCGGGTATGGTTCGTAAATAGTTTGCCAAAGGTGTACTATGTAGAATTGATACTGCCTTTTTAGAGGACCACCGCAAAAATAAAATAAATAAACAAATGAATAGATGTAGAATAACGCATTTGGAGAGTCCTTTTCGCCTGGAGGTTACCCTCTGGGCGTTGGAAAAGACGTCAAATTTTTTCAACCACTAACTAAGTGGGAAGCTTGAAAAAGAAGGGGCCGTCAATCATTTATACGATGTGATCACGTGCAAGTATGCCGACTGCTTTCGTACCAAGATAAACTTAAAGCTTTTTCTGGCTTTGTCCCATCGACTTATCACGCCTGTTAATTATGTTCCTCGGGTGAAGAATGAAAGCAAACCTTTTCTCATGTATATAAAACTAAAAATTGGCCTTATATTGTGCTAGGCTTTTCTATTTCAGGAGAAGTTCTTGAAAACCCATAAAATTTTCTAAAAAAAATCCAACCCGTCCACTGAGTAACGAGGCTACTTTGTAAGTTCCTGGCTGGATTAAACTTTCGATGGCAACATAATTAAAAAATCAATTGCTTGAAATGCATCCGCAGGACAGAATATGTAGATCTTTTTGGCTTGCTTTAATACGTGATCATTCGTACCAGCTGTCAACTGTTATCCAACATCAGTAAACATCTGTAGCTGGGCTATTTCTGGAGTTGTTTTCTTACCATTTCGTTAAAAGTACTAATAAAAATCATATAATAGTTACAACGAGAATAACTTAGACGTTTCGAAAACTGTCATTTTTCCGATCATTACCTTAATTTAAAAAAAGAAATCAATGATATGAATTTGAAGGAAAGCTATTCACTGTTTAGTGAAAATAAGCTCTTCCTCTATAATTTCTGACTTGGTCAAACTGCTCTAGAAACTCTTTGCATTTATTTTATTTCATCCAAGCGTTAGTGTCAAGTTCTCAGTAATATCCTCAGCTGCTTTAAGGGAAGCCTTGTTTTATTGAATCCGAGAGTTTTTAACCTAGCTTTCAATGAAAGTCAGTGGAAGCGAAGTTCGAAGTTTTCAGCCTCTTTTTCGTTTCTCGATAATCAGCTGTATGATGCAAAATAACTTTAATTGTTATTGAGATAAACTGGGATGTATTTGAAACTCATTAAACTCAGTTGTTTCGCGAAATTCGCGAATGATATCAGTTGGAGACATTAACTTACATCCTATACATAGAGTAACTTTGTCCAACGCTTCTAACCGTTGTTTGAACTCTGGTTTCAGGGTTTGCGTTTCTATTGTGAATATCATACGGTTTTAACGCTTTTCACTCTACTAGTACATAACTAATTTTCTGATCAATATAAAAAATAAATAGTATCAAGAAGCCTTCAACCTTTTGAGTTTGGGATCACAATTAGTCTTTTCTATGGAAATTGGAAACTTTGAAACTGAAAAAAATAAATCAATAAATAAAATAAAAGATAATCCAGAAGAGAGAAAATCACCCTCCTTTATGAAGCCTTACGAAAAGAAGTTTGTTTACAAAAGCTTTGGCCATATTTCTTTGTATTGTGAATAAATATCACAGAGTCTATCAAGAAATCAACTAAATTTCAACGAAATTTATGAAAGCGACCCTCACAGTAATGAACGATAATTGATGCGCAGGTTGCCAGCCGAGTGGTTTTATCTTTATGCATGAATTTTACATTCAATGAGGGCTGCTTGAGGAAAAATGGAAATGTGCAAAGATCAACAGAAATATGGCAAATAGTAAAGTGGCACTCAAGCGCTGGGTCCGAAGCCAATCGCTAGACTCTTTTCCTTTCATTTCCCGACAGAACCATTGTATGAATAGAGTGATAATGGGAAATTTCTGATAATTCTTTATCCTTGTTAGACAGCAAAGTTTCAATTGAAGGCAACGGTTTATGTACTAGTGTCTATTACAAACCTACAGACTCGCATAATTACTTGTTATATTCGTCTTCGCATCCCTCTCACGTAAAGAATTCCATCCATTTTCTCAGTTTCTAAGACTTCGTCGTTTATGCAGTGATGACTCTGATTTCCACCACAAATCAGAGTCACTGTGCCAGTTTTTCGATAAACGTGGTTACCCTGTTTCTGTCGTTCAAGCGGGTTACCACCGCGCCCAACTTATTACGCGCCTAGCACTACAGACGTCGAATAAGGAAGACTCCGACCGCATTCCATTCACTCTCCCTTTTCACCCTCACAACCACTCAGTTAAATTCATCATTCTTAAAAACTTTAAATTACTTCAAAACGATCCAGAGACAAGCACTATCTATCAAAACGATCCAGAGACAAGCAGCCTCCGCTCATTTCATTCAAACGCGACAAAAACATAGGCAAGTTTTTGGTCAGAAGTTTTTTTCAGACTAATGACCAACCAGGCACTTTTAAATGCGCTCGTGCACGATGCAAAACGTGTCCTTTCATTCACAACACTGATAAAATATCGAGACCTAAACGATCCATTAAGATCACCGATCACTTCACGTGCACCTCCGCCATTGTAATCTGTTGCACAACCTGCACTTATTGCAAAAAGATATACATCGGCGAAACAGGCAGAAGACTAGGTGACCGATTCCGGGAACACCTTCGAGACGTGGAAAGGAATGACAAGGACACATCGAAAGCAGTCGCTAGACATTTTAATTTACCTAATCATTCTAAGCAACATATGGCAATCTGCGGTCTTTCCTTACACTTATGTAGCACGGAAAGCCGTAAAAATCTTGAACAAAAGCTCATCTTTCAAACCTGCAGTCTAAATCCCACAGGGATCAACGAACGCTTTTCATTCCACTAATTTATTCTTGTTTTTCTCGTTGCCATGTTCCCACCAATAACGTAGCTCCATTCTCTGCCTTTAAAAGCACACACAACCCACAATTCCTCTATTCGCTCCGACGAAGGGCTCACGCTCGAAATGTCAGCTTTTGTAATCGTTACGGTGGCCAATTTACCACTTCAACTTTGTTGATATATCCAAATTATTTGACTTTACATAGTCGTTTAAGGAGAAAGAAGAGACATCCTTGCCAGTACATTTTCGATTCTTCGTGTTATGTTTTATCTTCAGGGCGAATGTGGTACCTTAAGGTAACTAAAAAGTACTCCTACAAGACAAGCAAATATATTGGCGGGAAAATGTTCATTAATGTATCACGTGATATGTCTCTGCCGACAGCTGGTGTGGTGAAAAATAGGAAAACATATTTCGCAACGATCCGACGCGCAAAAACTCACCTAGTCGAACTGTTATTTTTTAAATATTATTTTTATTATTTTTGCCTATTTTTGATCTTCACCCAGGCCCTAATTTACCTGAGCCCTCTTGCAAGTTTCGCTCGTTCCTACATCCTTCTACCGCACGCTTAGTCGGCATAATTTCGGACAATATCGACTACAACATGTTATAATTGATGCGCTGGCTACCGGCTGGGTGTCAGCGACACTTCCAATAATTTCGTCGCAGTTTTTAATTATAGATGGCTTCTATTCTTTATGCATGAATAATACATTCAATGAGGGTTGCATGAGGAAAAATGGGAAACTGCAAAGATCAAACGGAAGTTTGGCGAATAACGTGGCATTAAAGCGCTGAGTCCGAAGCCAATCTCTAAAATCTTTTCCTTTCGATTCTCGATCAGAGAAATTAGAAGCCTCATAACCATTGTATAAATAGAGTGTTTGGTTTAAGTTACCCTGGGTATTCTTTCGGCGTACATTGAAACAGTTGTCGTTCATATTAAACGCAGATGAATAAAGGCTGAAAGTTTCTAAAGAAACTGTGGTGCTGCGTCGGTGGGTGTAACAAGGTAATTTGGTTATATCAACTAAGTTGAAATCGTAAATTGGCCACCGTAACGAATGAAAAAGCTGACGTTTCCAGCGTTAGCCTTTCGTCAGAGCGAATGGAGGAATTGTAGGTTGTATGTGGGTTTATATGCAGAAAGCGTAGCTACGCCATTGGTGGGAACATGGCGACGAGAAAAACACGAATAAATTAGTGGAATGAAAAGCGTTCGTTGATACCTGTGGGATTAAGAGTGCCTATTTGAAAGATAAACTTTTGTTCAAGAGTTTTGCGGCTTTCCATGTTGCCTAAATGCAAGGAAAGACTGCAGATTGTCATATGTTGTTTAGAATGATTAGGTAAATTCAAGTGTCTAGCGACTGGTTTTGATGGGTCCTTGTTTTTCCTTTCTATGTCGCGAAGGTGTTGTCGGAATCGGTCACCTAGTCGTCTTCCTGTTTCGCCGATGTATAACTTTTAGCAAAAGAGAAGATATTTGTTTACAAACATTGTCTTTGTTATTAAATGTTCAAAACCTTAAACAAAAGAACTCTTTGTTTCACTAGCCAATAGTTCTCTTGTTGGCATATTAACCAATAAGGAATACTGGAGGGTAACAAGACGTGATCGTGTGCAAGTCAGCCATCTGTCCTTCCCCCTCATACACAGCGGAAGCTTTAGATGGATTTTTTCCGTCGACTTCAGCAGCTGTGTAATTCTGTTCAGTGTGGAATATGTCCTCTCAGTCACATAAAAAAAACTTAATACTAAACCCGAAATAAGAAATCAGCTTTTTTATTTCCCTGCGATCACCAAATGGATACTAACTGTAATTTGGCTAATTTGCTTTCAACTGTAAAGGGATTTTTAACGAAAATATCGTCGTTGCACAGGACCTTGCAAAACGTTTGCTTTCCTTGTGTTAATGTTGCGGCGCCTTATCGATTATTAGGGACTTTAAGCAAACCACGACGGCGACGGCAACGAGGACGTGGAAAAACAATAGATCTAATTGGCAGAACAATAGCTCAGCACGTGCGTTTTAAAACTTTGTACATATCGTAGACGTCCTTTGCAAAACAACAACGTGAAATCACCAAAATTTGCGTCGTCTGCGAAGCGAAACCGCGGCGGCAAATTATTTTAATTTACATTTGAAACTCAACGCTACTTTTATAGGTTATGTTGAGTTTGAGGTGTGGTACCCTATGAGACGGTAAACACATGCAGCCATTTTCGAAATTCTAACTAAAAGTAGAAACTCATTTTTTAATCGACGTCATCCGTGGCGTTGCCGTCCTGACTGCTTAAAGTCCCTATTACCTCAATTCTGCGTCGGAAAGGACTTTAAATTTGTTGAATTACTAACCGAGTGAGAAGCTTGATAAGGAAGGGGCCGTCAATCCTTTACTCGACGTGATCACGTGCAAGTGAGCCGACTATTTTCGTTCCTAAGAAAAACTTAGAGCTTTCTCTGGTTCTGTGCCATCGACTTATCAAGCCTGTTAATTATGTTCGGTGCAAAACAAATTCCCCCGTGAAGAAAAAAAGCATACCTTTTGCCATGTACATAAAATTAAATATCGGCCTTATACTGTCCTAAGCTCTTCAATTTCATTTTAAGTTCTAGCAAATTTGTACAATTTTCAAAAACAAAAACCTCCAACTCATCTTCTGAGTAACGAGACTACTGAGTAACTTCCAGGCTGGATTAAACTTTCGATGACACAAAAATTGAAAATGAATTTTAATTGAATTGACGCCGCACGACAAAACATTGTAGTGTTCCAGCTGCCGGCATCTGTAACTGGGAAATTTCTGGCGTCGTTTTCTTATCATTTCGTGAACACGCAGCACTAATAATAGTAGTAGTTAGATTCACTTATAACTTTCGAAAACTCTCCCCTTTTCCCTTCATACGCCTGATTGAAAAATATGTCGATTATATCATTCAAACAAAAGCTATTAAACTCCCGTTCTGGTTACCTCCGTTGGAGGAGATTTTGGATGTAGACTGTCAATTATCTCAAATTTCCAGGTATGTTTATTAATCAGGCATGTTTCAGACATCTGAAATTCATAAGCTATATTTTTGTCTGGTTTAAGTAGAATATAACTAGCCAACGCAAAGCTGCTTGCTAAAGACAAACCTGATCTCCTGGTGCCGGAAAATTTCCGTAAACGTTACCGGCGTAACGATGAATGGAACACAGTCCATGCCGACTTGCTTCAACCCCACAGCAAAAAAAATTAGTTACACCTTTGCTTACTGTCTGCTATCTATTGTGTCACTGGCTGGAAATACCTTCATTGGAATCATTGTCTATAGGACTAAAACTCTGAGAACACCAATCAACATTT
Source organism: Stylophora pistillata (assembly GCF_964205215.1). Classification (NCBI taxonomy): domain Eukaryota; kingdom Metazoa; phylum Cnidaria; class Anthozoa; order Scleractinia; family Pocilloporidae; genus Stylophora; species Stylophora pistillata. Next base: position 28,491,588 of record NC_142530.1, read on the forward strand.
TGATTGTAAACATGGCCATGTCCGATCTGTGGTATTCAACTATATTCTTTACGAAGAGGTTGACAGAGATAAACAAGGCCGGCCACTGGTTGATCAGTGGTCCCCTTGGGCAAGCCTTGTGTAAGCTGAGTGTCTTCGTTGCAGATATCTCAACTCTTGTGTCAGTTCAGAGCCTGGTGCTGATAGCAGTGGATCGATTTGTAGCTGTGGTATTTCCCCTCCGCTCCCCATCGATCAGCTCAAGGCAGTGCTGGTTCTTCATTATCGCCATTTGGGTCGTCGCCATGGCAGTCTATTGCCCATACTTGTTCGCCTTTAAAGTTGTCGAGGATTCAGAAGGGCTGGCTTGTCGGTTTCAGTGGAATGACGCATTTGGAGAGTCCTTCTCGTTAGAAGGCTACTTTCTGGGAACGGTTATTGTTGTCACCTATGTCCCTCTGGTTTCGATTGCCATACTTTACTTCGCCATCGCCTTAACAATTAAATCCCAGAAGAGTCCAGGCGAGCAATCACCAAATGTAAGAAAACAGCAATTGAGGAGAGAGAGAAAAGTTCTGAAGCTGTCCATTGCCGTCGTGTTAGTTTTTGCTGTCTGCTGGCTGCCATTCAGTATCATGGTCCTCTTCCTTCTCTTTTCATCAGACAGCGCCATGATATCATCTTGCAGTTTCCAATACTATGGAACCATCGCCTCTTTTCTTGCTCACTCATACTGTGCTGTAAATCCTTGTATCTGTTTTATTTTCAGTGGTAATTATCGTCAAAGTCTTAAGAATTTCCTTAGTTGTTTTTCTACGAATGAGGCTGCTTAGGTATCGTTTTCGCCCCAGCCTTTTGTATGTTGTTGAAACTTATCCAAAGATTGACTTGAGTCACTATACTGACTGGTTCTTTCTCCCTAAAAATAACCAAACTTACGACGTCGTTGGTGCGGCGTGAAACATTCATCAACTGCATGACTCACTGTTTAATGAAAATAAGCTCTGCCTCTATAGTTACTGACTTGGTCAAACTGCTCTAAAAACTCTTTGCATTTATTTTATTTCTTCCAAGCGTTAGCGTCAAGTTCTTATTAATATCCTGAGCTGCTTTAAGGGGAGCCTTCTTTTATTGAATCCAAGATTTTTAACCTAGCTTTCGATAAAAGTCAATAGAAGCGTAGTTTGAAAGTTCTTCCTCTTTTCCGTGTATCTATGATCAGCTTTAAATGCAAAATAACTTTTGAATGTTAATGAGATAAACTGGGATATCTTTAAAACTCGTTAAACTCAGGTTTTTCGCGAGATTCGCGAATGGTATTCACTGGAGACATAAACTACATCCTGTACATAGTTTACCTTATACCAAGCGAAACTTTGTCCAACGATTCTAAACGTTGTTTAAACCCTGAGTTCAGGATTTCTGGGTCTATTTTGAATATCATACGGTTTTTAAAGCTTGAGACTCTACCTGTAAATAACGAATTTTCTGATCAATATGAAAAATATATAACATCAAGAAAGCTACAAAGGCTGGTTTTGAGTTTGGGATCACCATTAGCCTTTTCTGTGCTGGAAATTGAAAATTTGAAACTGAGAAAATAAATAGATAAATAAGATAAAGGATAATCTGGAGGAGAGAAAATCACCTCTCTTCATGAAGTCTAACGAACAGAAGTTTGTTTACGAAACCTTCGGTCACATCTCTTTGCATTGCATTATGAGTAAATGTCACAAAGTCCATCAAGATGTCAACTAAATTGCAATGAGTTCTTACTAATGAGACGACCAAAATAATAAAAGCCATTTTGTAGCGATCTTCTTCAAGGAGTGACAAACGTAACCCCTGAGAAGCAGAAGGCAGCCGATCGAGGAGGCTTGTAGTCAAATATACACGACTGGAAACGAGGGGCAGGCTAAGGACATGTCTGACTGCTGTGAGTCTACAACGGGAACAGAACCCAAAACCACCTGGTATTTCACCGCGCATGTCAGTTAACTTTTAATGGCTTAGTATGAGTAGATGATAATTAAACTAAGCCATGATGACGGCTTCACGTCTTCACGTGTTCATTGCTATTTGCCTTTTTGTGGGTAGCTTCTGACACCTATCGCCCATTCACACCATTAAAACATTTTTAGTTAAACTGAAGAAAAATGGGGCTACGACAAAACACTGCCTCTAGCCGTTCCAGCTGCCGGCATCTGTAACTGGGAAATTTCTGGCATCGATTGCTTATCATTTCGTTAAAACGCAGCACTAATAATAGTAATAGTTAGATTCACTTATAACTTTCGAAAACTCTCCCCTTTTCCCATCATACGCCTGATTGAAAAATATATCGATTATGTTATTCAAACAAAAGCTATTAAACTCCCGCTCTGGTTACCTCCGTTGGAGGAGATTTTGGATGTAGGCTGTCAATTATCTCAAATTTCTAGGTATGTTTATTAATTAGGCATGTTTTATACATCTGAAATTCATAAGCTATGTCTTTTTTTCTATGGTTTAAGCAGAATAGAACTAGCCACCGCAAAGCTGCTTGCTAAAGGCAAACCTGATCTCCTGGTGCCGGAAAATGTCTGTAAACGTAACCGGCGTGACGATGAATGGAACACAGTCCATGTCGACTTGCTTCAACCCCAGAGCAGAAAAAATTGGTTACACCTTTGCTTACTGTCTGCTATCTGTTGTGTCACTGGCTGGAAATACCTTCATTGGAATCATTGTCTATAGGACTAAAACACTGAGAACACCAATCAACCTTTTGATTGTAAACATGGCCATGTCCGATCTGTTGTTTCCTATTTTCTCCTTTACGGGGAAGTTGACAGCATTTAACACGGCCAGCAAGTGGCTGATCAGTGGTCCCCTTGGGCAAGCGTTGTGTAAGCTGAGTGCCTTCGCTACAGATGTCTCCACAGCTGTGTCAGTTCAGAGCATGGTTCTGATAGCAGTGGATCGATTTGTAGCCGTGGTATTTCCTCTCCGCTCCCCATTAATCAGTTCAAAACAGTGCCGCTTCTTCATTCTTTTTATTTGGATCGTTGCTATGGCAGTCCATTGCCCACACTTATTCGCCTTCAAAGTTGTCGAGTATTCAGACGGGCTGGTTTGTCGGTGGCAGTGGAATGACGCATTTGGAGAGTCATCATCGTTAGAAGACTACATTCTGGGAATGACCATTGTTGTCATGTATGTTCCTTTGGTTTCGATTGCCATAATTTACTTTGCCATCGCCTTGAGAATTAAATCCCAGAAGATTCCAGGCAAGCCATCAGCAAACGCAAGAAATCAGCGTTTGAAGAGAGAGAGAAATGTTCTGAAGATGTCCGTTGCCGTCGTGTTGGTTTTTCTTGTATGCTGGCTGCCATTCTCTATCGTGAGCATTTCCTCATACCGTTCTTCAGACAGCGCCATGATATCATCTTGCAGTTTCCAATACTCTCAAGCCACCGCCTTTTTTCTTGCTCAGTCATACTGTGCTGTAAATCCTTGTGTCTGTTTTATTTTCAGTGGTAATTATCGTCAACGTGTTAAGAATATCCTCAGTTGTTTTTCTTCGAATGAGGCTGCTTAGGTATCGTTTTCGCCCCAGCCTTTTGTATGTTGTTGAAACTTATCCAAAGATTGACTTGAATCACTATACTGACTGGTTCTTTCTCCCTAAAAATAACCAAACTTACGACGTCGTTGGTGCGGCGTGAAACATTCATCAACTGCAAGATTCACTGTTTAATGAAAATAAGCTCTGCCTCTATAATTTCTGACTTGGTCAAACTGCTCTAAAAACTCTTTGCGTTTATTTTATTTCTTCCAAGCGTTAGTGTCAAGTTCTTATTAATATCCTGAGCTGCTTTAAGGGGAGCCTTCTTTTATTGAATCCAAGATTTTTAACCTAGCTTTCGACAAAAGTCAATAGAAGCGTAATTTGAAGGTTCTTCCTCTTTTCCGTGTATCTATGATCAGCTTTAAATGCAAAATAACTTTTGAATGTTAATGAGATAAACTGGGATATCTTTAAAACTCATTAAACTCAGGTTTTTCGCGAAATTGGCGAATGGTTTTCATTGGAGACATAAACTACATCCTGTGCATAGTTTATCTTATACCAAGCGAAACTTTGTCCCACGATTCTAAACGTTGTTTAAACCCTCAGTTCAGAATTTCTGGGTCTATTGTGAATATTACACGGTTTTTAAAGCTTTAGACTCTACCTGTAAATAACGAATTTTCTGATCAATATGAAAAATACATAATATCAAGAAAGCTACAAAGGCTGGTTTTGAGTTTGGGATCACCATTAGCCTTTTTTGTACTGGAAATTGGAAAATTTGAAACTGAGAAAAATAAATAGATAAATAAGATAAAGGATAATCTGGAGGAGAGAAAATCACCTCTCTTCATGAAGTCTAACGAACAGAAGTTTGTTTACGAAACCTTCGGTCACATCTCTTTGCATTGCATTATGAGTAAATGTCACAAAGTCCATCAAGATGGCAACTAAATTGCAATGAGTTCTTACTATTGAGACGACCAAAATAATAAAAGCCATTTTGTAGCGATCTTCTTCAAGGAGTGACAAACGTAACCTCTGAGAAGCAGAAGGCAGCCGATCGAGGAGGCCTGTAGTCAAATATACACGACTGGAAACGAGGGGCAGGCTAAGGACATGTCTGACTGCTGTGAGTCTACAACGGGAACAGAACCCAAAACCACCTGGTATTTCACCGCGCATGTCAGTTAACTTTTAATGGCTTAGTATGAGTAGATGATAATTAAACAAAGCCATGATGACGGCTTCACGTCTTCACGTGTTCATTGCTATTTGCCTTTTTGTGGGTAGCTTCTGACACCTATCGCCCATTCACACCATTAAAACATTTTTAGTTAAACTGAAGAAAAATGGGGCTACGACAAAACACTGCCTCTAGCCGTTCCAGCTGCCGGCATCTGTAACTGGGAAATTTCTGGCATCGATTGCTTATCATTTCGTTAACACGCAGCACTAATAATAGCAATAGTTAGATTCACTTATAACTTTCGAAAACTCTCCCCTTTTCCCATCATACGCCTGATTGAAAAATATATATCGATTATATCAATCAAACAAAAGCTATTAAACTCCCGCTCTGGTTACCTCCGTTGGAGGAGATTTTGGATGTAGGCTGTCAATTATCTCAAATTTCTAGGTATGTTTATTAATTAGGCATGTTTTAGACATCTGAAATTCATAAGCTATATTTTTTTCTGGTTTAAGTAGAATATAACTAGCCACCGCAAAGCTGCTCGCTAAAGACAAACCTGATCTCCTGGTGCCGGAAAACGTCCGTAAACGTAACCGGCGTAACGATGAATGGAACACAGTCCATGTCGACTTGCTTCAACCCCACAGCAGAAAAAATTGGTTACACCTTTGCTTACTGTCTGCTATCTGTTGTGTCACTGGCTGGAAATACCTTCATTGGAATCATTGTCTATAGGACTAAAACTCTGAGAACACCAATCAACATTTTGATTGTAAACATGGCCATTTCCGATCTGTGGTATCCAATTATATTCTTTACGAAGAGGTTGACAGAGATAAACAAGGCCGGCCACTGGTTGATCAGTGGTCCCCTTGCGCAAGCCTTGTGTAAGCTGAGTGTCTTCGCTGTAGATGTCTCAACTCTTGTGTCAGTTCAGAGCCTGGTGCTGATAGCAGTGGATCGATTTGTAGCTGTGGTATTTCCCCTCCGCTCCCCATCGATCAGCTCAAGGCAGTGCTGGTTCTTCATTATCGCCATTTGGGTCGTCGCCATGGCAGTCTATTGCCCATACTTGTTCTCCTTGAAAGTTGTCGAGGATTCAGAAGGGCTGGCTTGTCGGTTGCAGTGGAATGACGCATCTGGAGAGTCCTTCTCGTTGGAAGGCTACTTTCTGGGAACGGTTATTGTTGTCACCTTTGTCTCTTTGGTTTTGATTGCCCTACTTTACTTCGCCATCGCCTTAACAATTAAATCCCAGAAGAGTCCAGGCGAGCAATCAGCAAATGTAAGAAAACAGCACTTGAGGAGAGAGAGAAAAGTTCTGAAGCTGTCCATTGCCGTCGTGTTAGTTTTTTGCTGTATGCTGGCTGCCATTCAGTATCATGGTCCTCTTCCTTCTCTTTTCCTTAGACAGCGCCATGATATCATCTTGCAGTTTCCAATACTATTGAGCCATCGCCTCTTTTCTTGCTCACTCATGATACTGTGCTGTAAATCCTTGTATCTGTTTTATTTTCAGTGGTAATTATCGCCAAAGTCTAAAGAATTTCCTTAGTTGTTTTTCTACGAATAAGGCTGCTTAGGTATCGTTTTTCACCCCAGCCTTTTGCATGTTGTTGAAACTTATCCAAAGATTGACTTGAATCACTATACTGACTGGTTCTTTCTCGCTAAAAATAATCAAACTTACGACGTCGTTGGTGCGGCGTGAAACATTCATCAACTGCATGACTCACTGTTTAATGAAAATAAGCTCTGCCTCTATAGTTACTGACTTGGTCAAACTGCTCTAAAAACTCTTTGCATTTATTTTATTTCTTCCAAGCGTTCTTATTAATATCCTGAGCTGCTTTAAGGGGAGCCTTCTTCTATTGAATCCAAGCTTTTTAACCTAGCTTTCGATAAAAGTCAATAGAAGCGTAATTTGAAGGTTCTTCCTCTTTTCCGTGTATCTATGATCAGCTCTACATGCAAAATAACTTTTGAATGTTAATGAGATAAACTGGGATATCTTTAAAACTCATTAAACTCAGGTTTTTCGCGAAATTCGCGAATGGTATTCATTGGATACATAAACTACATCCTGTGCATAGTTTATCTTATACCAAGCGAAACTTTGTCCAACGATTCTAAACGTTGTTTAAACCCTCAGTTCAGAATTTCTGGGTCTGTTGTGAATATCATACGGTTTTTAAAGCTTTAGACTCTACCTGTAAATAACGAATTTTCTGATCAATATGAAAAATATATAATATTAAGAAAGCTACAAAGGCTGGTTTTGAGTTTGGGATCACCATTAGCCTTTTCTGTGCTGGAAATTGGAAAATTTGAAACTGAGAAAAATAAATAGATAAATAAGATAAAGGATAATCTGGAGGAGAGAAAATCACCTCTCTTCATGAAGTCTAACGAACAGAAGTTTGTTTACGAAACCTTCGGTCACATCTCTTTGCATTATGAGTAAATGTCACAAAGTCCATCAAGATGTCAACGAAATTGCAACGAGTTCTTACTAGTGAGACGACCAAAATAATAAAAGCCATTTTGTAGCGATCTTCTTTAAGGAGTGACAAACCCTTGAGAAGCAGAAGGCAGCCGATCGAGGAGGCCTGTAGTCAAATATACACGACTGGAAACGAGGGGCAGGCTAAGGACATGTCTGACTGCTGTGAGTCTACAACGGGAACAGAACCCAAAACCACCTGGTATTTCACCGCGCATGTCAGTTAACTTTTAATGGCTTAGTATAAGTAGATGATAATTAAACAAAGCCATGATGACGGCTTCACGTGTTCATTGCTATTTGCCTTTTTGTGGGTAGCTTCTGACACCGCCTATCGCCCATTCACACCATTAAAACATTTTTAGTTAAACTGAATAAAAATGGGGCTAGGACAAAACACTGACCCCTCTTAGTGATCCCGCTTACTGACCCCCGTTACTGACCCCCTCTTAAATCCAATGGAAATCATGACTTGAAGCTAACGATACAAAATCACGATATGATAATACACTCGCCTCTTAAATTCCAAAATGGCGGAAGATGGTCGATCTGCTTAATACCACGGGTCTGCCATCGTCCAAACTCGTTTTACCACTATTGTTAGTTCTCCTATACTCATAAACGAGTGGCAAATGTATGTATGTATAATGTGTGGTAAGCAGAAAAAAAAAACTACATATACATCCCCGGAGACCTGTTTCGTGGTTGCCCACTCATCAGGGGATTTTAATGCCAGAATAATGCAATACCATCTTTTATATATGCTATACTAATTGCTAATTAACATGGTTTATGCAGTGTGAAAAGTGTCAAGTCAGCTGTTGCGTAGGAGGGCTTTGTTTCTGTGTCGGCAGGAAGAACCGACAACGCAACAACATCCTCTGGTACAACCCGCCTTTCACCAAGAACACCAGCACTAGCATCGGACATAAATTCCTCGCGCTGATTGACAAACACTTCCCCAAAGACAATAAGCTCCGCAAACTTTTCAACAGAAACACAATCAAGATTAGCTACAGCTGCATGGACAATACAAAACAAATCATCGACAATCACAACAAAAGAATCCTCACCTCCCACGTAAAGACTAACGCTACCGCCACAACCGACACCTCTACCACAAACAACAACAAGAAATGCAACTGCCGACAGAAAAACTCATGCCCTCTAGACGGAAACTGCCTCCAACAATCTGTCATATACCAAGCTACTATTACGCGTACAGACAACAGCACGAAAGACACATACATCGGGCTCACTGTAAACGACTTTAAGTCCCACTACAACAACCACACCTCATCATTCCGACACGCAAAACACCGCAACTCCACAGAACTCAGCAAACACATCTGGACACTAAAAGACAACAACATCGATTATTCCATCACCTGGCGCATCCTATCTTCCCACCTGCCCTACAACAGCTCAAGCAAACGATGCAACCTATGCCTTAAAAAGAAATTCCTAATCATCTGCCACCCAGACCTATCAACACTCAACAAGCGTAACGAACTCGTCTCTTCCTGCCGACACATAAACAAAGCACTCCTGCGCAACAGCTGACTTGACACTTTTCACACTGCATAAACCATTTTCATCAGCAACTAGTATAGTATATAAGTGACGGTATTGCATTATTCTGCCATTAAAATCCCCTGATGAGTGGGCAACCACGAAACAGGTCTGTAGGGATATATATGTAGTTGTTTTTTCTACCCACCACAAATTATACCCGCTCTACTATTTGTTATTTGTATTGAGCACTTTTTCACGGACACCAAGTTTAATCCCTCCATGTGTGTATGTATGTATGTATGCAGGTAGGTAGGTAGGTAGGTACGTACGTACATACATACATAGGTACGTATGTATGTGTCATGTATTCAGTTTTTATTTTTTGTTTGAAGAGCACATGGAATACCTAATGCGCACACGTGCGCATGCTTACGAGAACCAACCGCATACACTACAACACCTCCCCTGTAAGCCAGTCTCTTGTCCCCCTAAAGTCCTTAAGAATTTCAAAGTTCCCAAAAGTTCAACGCAACATGCTATCAGTAGAAATCCAGTCTCAAACTCCCCTCCCCCCAAAAAAAGGTAGTTCAATGTTCACAGATCCATCCGAACTTGTGGTTGCCGCACTCTGGAAGGGTATCGTTTCACAGGAACATGTTCAATCTGGGTCGGTGAGCTGCTAGCAGACGATTCAGCCACTGGATTGCATTTGGGTGACGGGCAGTCTGTCTCCCTCGAGACAACTTCTGTCTGTTCAGGTAGTTCAGCTACTGGGTGATCAGTGGTTGTGGCTGGGAGTGGAAAAGGCAAGGGGTATGAAACTGGCGGGTGTCTGTCTGTAACAGGAACATTGGAATCTCGGAGTTGATCCGTGTGTCGACGCCAAACTAGGTTAGGCCCAATCTCCACTTCATAAGACAGGGGTCCCAATCGTGCACGTACAATACCGGGTACCCACTTTGACTTTCCAGTGTAATTTCGTGCTATCACCCTCTGACCAATGGCAAAATGCCTTGTTACAGAACCACTCTTGGCAACAGACTGGTCTATCTGACGGTTGTTTACCTGGATGAAGAGATCTGGTTTTAACAAGTCCAGTCGAGTGCGTAATCTTCTTCCCAAAAACAACTGGGACGGTGGCTCTCCGGTGGTTGAGTGGGGGGTGATTCTATAAGTTAGCAAAAATCTCGCCAACTTAATGTTCAAAGATGTCACTTCAGTTTCACTCTTCATGGCATTCTTGAAACTCTGGACAGCACGTTCTGCTAGGCCGTTGGTGGCAGGGTGATAAGGTGCTGAGGTGATGTGTTTGATGCCGTTTCTCTTAAGGAATTGCTGGAACTCTTCTGATGTGAACTGAGGCCCATTATCACTCACTAACTGGGCTGGTACGCCATATCTTGCAAACAGCTTCTGAAGGGTTTCAATGGTTTTCGCAGAAGTTGTAGTGTTCATTTTCTCTATCTCTAGCCAACGTGAATGTGCATCCACTACCACTAAAAACATGCTGTTAAGGAAGGGACCTGCAAAATCGATATGAATTCGTTGCCAGGGCAACGAAGGCCATTCCCATGGGTGCACTGGCACTGTACTGGGCTCCCTCTGTACTAGTTGGCAACCTGGGCAGGACTTAGCAGACAGTTCAATTTCTTTATCGATTCCAGGCCACCAGGTGTAGCTTCGGGTCAGGGCCTTCATCTTCACGACTCCCATATGTCCCTGATGAAGTTCCTTGAGAGCTTGAGGGCGTAGTTTTGGGGGTATTATTACTCTTATTCCCCACATCAAACAGCCTGATTGTAACGTGATCTCATCTTTGTGAACAAAATAGGGGTTGAGTACAGGGTCATGGTTGTTTGGCCATCCCTTCCTGGTCATTTCATGCACTTGGGCCAAGACAGGATCTCTTCGTGTCTCTCGTCTAACGTTGTCCACTGTGACTGGCAAAGGGTCAAACTGCATCAAATTAAATACACCCACTGGGTCAACCACTTCTTCATCTTTGGCTTCCGTTAACAGTGGTAGGCGGGAAAGACCATCTGCATTGCTGTGAACCTTAGTGTTCTTGTATTGAATGGAGTAGTCATAGCCTGCCAGGAACAAGGCATAACGTTGAAGACGTGCTGCGGTGACCACGGGGATGCTCTTCCGCGGATGAAAGATTGAAGTTAATGGCTGATGATCTGTGTATAGAGTGAAAGGACGGCCAAACAGGTACATGTGAAACTTCTTGACACCCCAGATTATCGACAAAGCTTCCTTGTCAATCTGCGCATACTTTTGCTCAGTTTTTGTCAGTGTCCTTGAAGCAAAAGCTATAGGTCGCTCGGTACCATCGTTAATTACGTGAGAAAGCACTGCTCCAATGCCTACGGGGGATGCGTCACAAGCAAGTCTAAGTGGCAGACTGGGATCATAATGTGTGAGAACTTGCTCTGAAGTGATCATTTCTTTCACCTTGTGGAATGCTGCCTCGCATTGCTCTGTCCACTTCCATTGGTGGTCCTTTCCCAAGAGTTGAGTCAAGGGGTGGACAGTTGTCGACAGGTTAGGTAAGAACCTATGGTAGTAGTTGATTAGCCCGAGAAATGATCTTACTTCAGCTACGTCGTTTGGGCGTGGTGCTTCCAAAACCGCTTCTACTTTTGCTGTAGACTTGTGAAGGCCATCCTTGTCAATATCATGTCCACAATAGGTTATCTTCTCCTTGAAAAACTCACATTTGGCTTTGTTAGCTCTCAAACCATGAAACTGTAGCCGTCGAAGGACTTCTTCTAAGTTAGCCAGGTGTTCTTCATCACTCTTTCCAGTGATAATCATGTCATCAAGTATACAGCTTGTGCCAGATGTCCCTTCCAGCACTTGATCAATGGTGCGTTGCCAGATAGCGGGTGCTGAAGTGATGCCGAACAACAGTCTATTGTACTTGAACAACCCCATGTGTGTGTTGATGGTGAGGTATTTTCTGGAATCTTCTTCCATCTCTAGTTGGTGGTATGCCTGGCGAAGATCAATCTTTGAGAATTTCTGTCCACCAGCAAGCTTTGCAAAGATATCTTCGATGCGGGGTAAGGGATATTGTTCAGCCTGTAGTTCTGGGTTTACCGTGCCCTTGTAATCACCACAAAGCCTGACCGATCCATCTTTCTTGGGGACGGGTACAATGGGTGTTGCCCACTCGCTCCAATCAACTTTCGTGAGAATTCCTTCATTCTGAAGTCTTCTTAGCTCTTCTTCAACTTTAGGCCTTAAGGCATAGGGCACAGCACGAGCTTTGCAGAAATGGGCTTGGCTATCTTCTTTAAGGGTTAGCTTTGCTTTAGCTGATTTGAACGTTCCAAGTTTGTCTTCAAAAACATCAGAGTATTTGTCTAGCATGGTTTGCAGCTCCCGGTTAGCTCAATGGATAGAGCGCTGGACTGTTGTGCGGGAGGTCGAGGGTTCGAGCCCCGGCCGGACCAACACTCAGGGTCTTAAAATAATTGAGAAGAATTTGCTACCTTTCTATAACATCAAGAAATGGTTAGATATTCTAGTCTTCTCGGATAGGGACGAATAAATGGAGGTCCCGTCTCCTGCAGGGTTGGGGTAGGAGACGTTAATTTCCCACACACGAGATTACTGTGTGATGGATGTCCTCCCCTGGGGTGGGATGGGTGGGATATAGGGCGCAATTAATTTGGAGCCTCGCTCTGTTGTGCGACCCTCACCACACTCTGGTGAAAGTGATTAAATAAATTGCAGCTGCTCCTTAGTAGTTGATAGGGTTTGTGAAGCTTTCAATGACTTAATAGCATACCAATCTAGGCGTACCTTGTGAAGCCAATCCCTTCCCATCAACACAGGGCCCTTGTTCTTAACCACATACAGATCCAACAGCAATGGTTGCTGGTCTTTGTACTCAACATTTACCTTCAGCACTCCAGCTGGGAAAATGTTCTCTCCAGTATAGGTTTGCAACATTAATTTAGTTTCTTGCAAGGGCTTGTCGTGAAATTTCTCCCTGTACAAATTGTGTGGAATAATCGACACAGCTGAGCCTGTGTCCAGTTCCATTTTCAGTGGTTTACCTTCCACTTTCAGATCGATCCAGATTACAGTACTGCTCGGTTTGCTTACATTGTGTATCTGTATGCTTCCTAATACCTCTTCAAATTCATCGCTCTCACTGTACTCAATAGAATGGACTTGAGTGTTAAGCGGTGGTTTCGGTGGTTGTTTTGGCTTACCTTGTTGTTTCGAGCGACAAGCTCTTGAAATATGGCCCACCTTCCCACAATGATAACATGTTTGGTCCTTGAATCTGCAATTGTGCGTTGCGTGCGAGTCTTCCCCACATCGATAGCAAACTTTAGTGGTGGGGTTCGGCGATGGCGCTTGTGTGTGGTTATCTGAGATCTTGTCAACGCGAGGTTCTGATTGAAGCTCACTTTGTAATTCCGCAGCATCGCGAATAGCCGTTTCCATTGCTATCGCTATTTCCAAAGCCTTGGAATATTTGAGTTTGGCTTCTGAAAGCAACCGTTTTTGTATCTGCACATTTCTAAGGCCACAAACCAGTTTATCTCGTAAAGCTTCGTTAAGGTTGGCCCCAAAGTTGCAGTGGGTTGCTAATTTCTTCAGGTCTGCTACATAGGTCAAGACAGTTTCTCCTTCACGCTGAATCCGTTTGTAGAAACGAAAACGCTCCGCTATTTCTAATGGTTTAGGACTTAAGTGTTGCTGAAGAGTCGAGACGATCTCCTGGAAGCTCTTCGTAGCTGGTTTATCTGGTGTAAGAAGATCTCTCAACAATGTGTACGTTTTGCTGCCCATCAAGCTTAACAAGGTTGGCGCTTGGCGGTCTTCATCGATGTTGTTTGCTAAGAAAAACTGTTCCACCCGTTCTACATAGGTTTCCCATTTCTCCTGTGTTTCGTCAAAACTTTCTATCTTCCCGATAGCAGTCATATTTTCGACGGTCTCCTACGACTTTATCCTCGTCGCCACTGTCATGTATTCGGTTTTTATTTTTTGTTTGAAAAGCACATGGAATACCTAATGCGCACACGTGCGCATGCTTACGAGAACCAACCGCATACACTACAGTATGTATGTATGATGTATGTATGTAATGACCATTTTTTGTCTCAATGCCAATATTTTGAACCTGATTTTGACAATTTCTCCAAGATTGATATCGAATATTCAAGTGATCCAAGATGGTTTTGTATCTGACCATCATCTTGTGTTGTTTCACATTAAGTTGCAATGTGGTCGTTCTTGTAAATCTTCTCCAAGACAAGTTTATGATTTCAAGATAGTGAATCTTAAAGATCTGAATGAGCTCTTTCACTGGATACCATGGAAAGGTGCCTTTTTGGAAGATGATGTGAACTCTGCTGCTGTTAATGTCACGGACTTGATTTTGGCAGCTGCTGATGACTGCATTCCTAAGTTTGTAGTTAAAAAGAAGCTAAATCCCCCATGGATAACTCGGGAGGGACTTAGGTTTGTCAAAAAGAAGAGGAAGTTGGGGGGTAGGTTAAAATCTGGGCCGTCAATTCAACTCCGTGAGAGATTTAAACAACTTAGATCCGAAACTAAGAAACTTATAAGGAGTAATTATCGTGAATATCTTGTTAAATTGTCCGAATCCCTCAAGGATACAATCCCAAGCGTTTTTGGTCGTTTCACTCCATCAAAACCAAATTTAGGAGACTACCTGAATCGGTTTTTTTATGAGGGAGTCAGTGCTAGAAAACCATCTGAGCAGGAAAAATTATTTAATTTACATTTCCATTCAGTCTTTTCCAAATCCTATGATTTGGAACATGGGGATTCTCATCCAAAGGAAGAAGTCGGTCCTGGTAGCCTTATTTCTGTCGCAACTTGCCCTAGTGAAGTTAAGAAAATTTTGGTGAGGTTAAACCTCAACAAGGCAGCTGGTGTGGACTCTATTCCTGCTCGCCTACTTAAATGTATCGCCATTGAATTGGCTAACCCTGTCTCCTGGTTATTTAATTCATCGTTTACACGGGCCATTGTCCCCCAACTATGGAAGCAAGCTAACATTTCCCCAATTCATAAGGATGGTGACACAGGTTCAGTTACTAATTATAGAGGGGTTTCATTACTATCTGTTGTTGGGAAGTGTCAAGAAAGGATAATTCATACTGTTATATATGACCAGGTGTTTCAATATTTGCATGATTCTCATCCTGGCTTTCTGAGAGGGAGGTCTACTGTTTCTCAATCATAATTTGAATATATCAACAAAGTTGAAATGGTGAATTGGCCACCGTTACGATTATAAAAGCTGACGTTTCGAGCGTTAGCCCTTCGTCGGAGCGAAGGGTGTACATCGGGTGTACCCCAGGGATCAATTCTGGGACCTTTGTTTTTTTTATAATTTATATTAATGATTTTCCTGGGTTGGTTTCTGATGGCAATAAGATAGTTCTTTATGCTGACGATAGTAAACTTTATAAGGTTAATGCCAGTAAATGCAAGGTTACGAGAATTACCAAAAAGAGGTCCCCTTTTACCTACCACTATCATATTGATGGGACTAAACTCGATTCGGTTTCTTTGCATAGAGACCTGGGCTTGTTTCGTGAACAAAAACTCATCTTTCAAACCGGCAGTCTAAATCTCACAGGTATCAACAAACGCTTTTCATTCCACTAATTTATTCGTGTTTTTCTCGTTGCCATGTTCCCACCAATAACGTAGCTCCATTTTCTGCCATAAAAGCACACACAACCCACAATTCCTCTATTCGCTCCTACGAAGGGCTAACGCTCGAAACGTCAGCTTTTATAATCGTAACGGTGGCCAATTTACCCTTTCAACTTTGTTGATATATTCAAATTATTTCGTTACCCCCACCGACGAAGCCCCAAACAGTATCTTTAGAAACTATCAGCATTTAAACGTTCAAAAGGCGCCGTTAGCAATAATACTTAACATCACGCTCACTTTCCCTATTTTAGAACAACTTCATCACTCATACGTGATGATTCGGAGAACAGCTCTCAAGCTTCATTCAATATCATTAAATTAGGCTATTTCGGTACTAGCCATTCCGTCATGTGCTCAATTCCTGTTTGCTTTTAGATTAACATCGCGCCTTGCCGTTGAGCTTTCTTACTTGGGAAGGAGCCAGCATTAGTTTGTCGACGGGACTTGTTAATGACCGCGGACCAATATTCATCAGCAGGGATCGAGTAAGGTGAGTAAGCAGTTCATCATATGGCACTCGCACCAAACTTGTTTATTTTGAAAAGGTCTTAATTTAATTTGACTCGTACCAAATACTAAAAAGCTCAAGAGTCGATGTCAACTGATAACATAGCTACTTGATAGGCGTCTACCGTTAAGGCCCTAGAATTGAATTGTCAACCTCCAAAAGCCTTAAAATTTAACCCCAGCCGTCAAAGTTGCCAAAAAAAAAGAAAGAACGATTGTCATCTGTCAGAGCCACCTCCACATTGAGACCTTTTCACAAGAGATTTATGCTTTCAGGTAGGAGAACTCTTTTGTAGCTACATAGTTTAGTGGTAAACAAAGTAAGATATGATTTGCATGGATTTTGTAAAAGTTTTCTCTCAACTCAATCAAAAAGCGGTACGAGCAACTGTTAAATTTGTCCATACACCAGGATTCGTATGTTCAGTATTCATATCAATACAAACTCCTAAAATTGAATCTACCTCACATCGCGTCACAGTCTGAGGGACATTAAAATATCTTCCAAACCGCTATGAATATTGGAGAAATACTTGATACTTAAGCAAGTAAAAGCTTTACAGTAAATTAACTATGAAAATATCATAAGTTTTCCCTTGTTTTCAGGTGTAGAGAAGTGATGGGCTGCAATTTGCATACAGCCTTTACTTAACGCACTAGACGCTAATTCAATATCATCAACTGCTTAAGGCCCAAACGTTTTCAGCAGAAAAAAATTACAATTAAAACAAGATCAGGGTAAGAATTTTCAAAGAATTACTCGATAAACTGAGAGTCTTTCGGCCAGGACGTATTGCAATCACGAAGTCGAAAGACGAATAAAACTGTGATGAAGTATTTAACTGGATTAATTTTAAATGGTGTCTGTTTTATTACTACATGTGTCTGTTTAGTGTGAAATCGGATTAATGGAAAATAAACTGGAAAGGAACGAACCTTTCTGTCTTGATATCTGCAGAAGAGTAGATATCTGTCTTTCCATTCTTTTCACTGAAAAGTCTATTAACATCTTCAATCAACGGAGTACTTTCAACAAGTAAGTCCGGTGCAGTAAATAAGTACAGTTAACAGTTATAGAAAAGAATTGAAATCTTATGTAAGATATCCTGGCATCAAAGGGTTAAGGAACCTGTTTTTCTCTTGACACCAATTTTGGTTATGATAAAGTATATGTTTAGAGGATGTTGTTAAAAAATATAAGTTCAAATTGTGCATTTTGCAATTAATTAATTACCTGTTAAATGAAATCAATATGCATGCAAATCTTTTGTCATGTTTTGGTTAGAAAAGAATTGGTATCCAGAGTTAGAGAACAGCTTGTTTAAGACCAAACTGATCCTCCACTTCCAGAATGCTGGCAAACGTCACTGCGATGGTGAATGGAGAATTGCCAAAATTGAATTGCTTGAATCTAGCAGCAGAGAGAATTGGAAAAACCATCTTTTGCGGCCTGTTATTTGTTTTCTCAGTGTCTGGAAATTTTTTCATCGCAACAGTTGTCTACAAGACAAGAGCCATGAGAAAGCCCCATCAACTTTTTCGTGGTAAACCTGGCCATTTCCGATCTTCAGAATCCGTTTTTCCTTTTTGGAGTCAGTTTTTCCTTCTTCTAATAAGATATATATCTTCTTCGCGAACTTCGCACTCAACAAACTGTCTCTACGAAACTTAAGGAAAATTGACACGAAACATTAAAATGTTCTTTGAGAACTAATTTACTTACATCCTGTTTATAGTTTTCGTTATGGCAAGTAAAACTCTGTTTATCGATTCAAACCGTTGTTTAAACTCTGGCTGCATGTTTTCTGGTTCTCCGATGTATTTTATACGGTTTTGATGTTTTTAGACTCCGCCTGCAAATAAAGAGTTTCCGATCAATTAGTGGGAAAGTGAGAACAAATCAAATCGAATAAAAATCCAATACGAAAAATAAATGCAGTCGATTTCCGATAACTCGAACCGGGAAATCGAAAAAGGTTCAAGTTATCGGGAGTTCGAGTTATCGGGAAATTAAAAAAAAAACAAACGGAAAAAAGGAAAAATTGTGTACACTGTTTTACTGTTCGTACAATATTCTCTTTAATCGGATTTAACAATGGATAACTCGAGTGAAAATGAAACTCAAAATTATTAAAAATTTCTTCGAGATAGTGGGAGGCTAGAGTTATCGAGGGTTTGAGTTACAGGGGATTAAATTGTAGTCAATTTATGACAGAAATCCAGGGAGAAAGGCGCTTTTGGTTCGAGATTAGAGGTTGGCGGAAGGTTCAAGTTAGCGAGCTTAAGGGAACGTTGATGAGTGCAGGTAGTCGTCTTCGGTAAAAGAGAAGGAAAAAATTAACTCTGATTTGACTCAATTTTCCTATAATCCTACAAACTATTTTGGACAAAATTGGCAAAAGCTCACGTTTATGGCTAATGTGAACGTTTTCATCTTCAAGTGCAAACAGTAGAAAGCAGACAGCTAAAGGTTCAAAAGGCGCCGTTAGCAATACTACGTAACTTCGCGCTCAATTTCCCTATTTTAGAACAACTATTTTACTCGTACGTGATGATTCGGAGAACAGCTGTCAAGCTTCATTCAATTTCATGAATTAGTCTATTTCGGTACTAGCCATTCCGTCATGGGCTCAATTCCTGTTTGCTTTTAGATTGACATCGCGCCTTGTCGTTGAGCTATCTTACTTGGGAAGGAACCAGCATTTGTCTGTTGAGGGGACTTTTTCAACAACCGCGGGCCAATATTCACCAGCACGGATCGAGCAAGGTGAGTAAGTAGTTCATTATATGGCACTCGCACCAGACTTGTTTATTTTGAAAAGGTCTTAATTTAATTTGACTCGTATTGAATACTAAAGAGCTCAAGAATCGATTTCAGCTGATAAGATAGCTATTTGATAAGCGTCTACCATGAAGGCCCTAGAATTGAACTGTCAATCACCAAAAGCCTCAAAATTTAACCCCTAGCCGACAAAGTTCTCACAAAAAAACGATTGTCAACTGTCAGACCCACCTCCACATTGAGACCCTTTCACAAGAGATTTATGCTTTGAGGTAGGAGAACTCTTTTGTAACTACAAAAAAAAAGAACTTTATTCACTATAATCGCTAAAAGTATTTACAAAAATTATGATGAAATGCTTAAAAATCGAAAACAAATGCGTCAAAATGTCCAGTAAAAATTCCAGAAAAGCTCATGGATACACACTTCTTATAATAATCATAATGATGATCATAATTAAGGTATAAATGTTACAAAACAAGTTTAAAAAGTCTCTAACTGAGAGAAAAGTTTTGTAACTACATAGTTGGGTGGTAGACAAAGTATGATATAATTTGCATAGATTATGGAAAAGTTTTTACTCAACTCAATCAAAAAGCGGGACTGAGCAACTGTTAAATTTGTCCATACACCAGGATTCATATTTTCCATATTCATATCAATACAAAATTCGCCTTAAATTTGATTCTACCTCACATCGCTTCACAGTCTAAGGGATATTGAAACATCTTTCACACTTTAACTATAAAAATATCATGTTTTCACTCGTTTTGCATACAGCCTTTACTTGGCGTACTGGACGCCAATTCAATATCATCGGCTTAAGACCGAAACGTTTTCAACAGAAAAAAAATACAATTAAGACAAGATCAGCGTAAATATTTCCAAAATATTACTCGATAAAGAGAGTCTGGGCCAGGACGTACAACAAAGATGAAGTCGAAAGAATAAAACTGTGATGAAGTATTTAACCGGATTGATTTTAAATGGTGTCTCTTTTGTTACCACATTTGTCTGTTTAGTGTGAAAAATAAACTGGAAAAGAACGAACTTTTCTGTCTTGACATCTACGGAAGAGTAGATATCTGTCTTCTCATTCTTTTAACTGAAAAGTCTATTAACATCTTCAGTTAACGGAGTACTTTCAACAAGTAAGTCTAGTGAAATGAGTACAGTTAACAAGTTCCAAATTGGTGTTTTCCTCAATAGACGTTCCTCCTTTGCGTTCGTAAAATTTATTGCACGATAAGGTTGTAAGACCCAAAGCAAGCAGCGAATTTCTGTTTCTATGGAGATCCACCAAAGGGAAATTACTTTTTTAATTGAAAAATAGAGTTAAATATGTCTTTTACCGACAAGACTGATGGGAATTGTATTATACAACTTTGTTAACACAACACGATACACCGCACATTCCATTTGAAGAAACAAGGAGTGTTAAAGAGGACCAAGAAGAAAAGAGATTTGTAAATTCTTGCTGTTTTTGAACGATAAACGGAAAAGCCAACAACCGCGAATCGCAAGAAAACATATTAAAAATAAACGCAGGTGTTTTGATAGACATCCATGGCGACTTGAAAGTGATTATTATGGTGCACTGAAGGTAAAACAGCAAATAATTTTGTCGTTGGACTGAATGATTTGCTTTCCTTCATCACCAGGAGAACTTATGTTGCACGTGATCACATCATGTAAATGATTGACGGCCCCTCCTACTCGTGCAGTCAGTAATTTAGCAAATTGTGCGTGATCACGGGAATTTAAGGGAACAGATGATCGTGTACAAAACCCTTAATCAATAAGAAATACTGGAGGAGGACAAGATATGATTGCGTGCAAGTCAGCCATTTGTCCTTCCCCCTCAGACAGAGCGGAAGGTTTATCTGAATTTGTTCCATCGACTTCTGCAGCTGTGTAATTCTGTTCAGTGTGGAACATGTTCTCTCAGTGACAAGAAAAAAACTTACAACTAAACATAAGATTAGAAATCGGCTTTTATTCAGGCCCTGCGGCAACAAAATGGGCCTTCCTTTCTGACAGAGTTTCCTAAATATTTGTAAGATTTTCTCCAAATATCCGACTCGTCTCCCAAACTAACACAAAGACGCAAATTCTTGGAAATGGAAATTAACTTTCATTAGCATTACACTGATAAGGGATTTTTGATGATAATATAGTCGGTGTACAGGATGTTGTCACACTTTTTTTCCTTGTGTTAATGTTGCGGCGCCTCATTGATTGCTACTTTAGTTCTGCGTTCGAAAAGACGTCAAATTGGTTAAATTACTAACTGAGTGGGAAGCTTAAAAAGGAAGGGGCCGCCAATCATTTACACAATGTGATCACGTGCAAGTGAGCCGACTATTTTCGAAGGTAAGAAACACTTAAACTTAAGTAACGAGGCTACTGAGTAAGTTCCAGGCTGGATTCAACTTTCGAAGACACAATAATTGAAATGTCGTCGTCGCAGGACAAAACATTGTAGTGTTCCAGCTGTCAGTATCTGTAACTTGGAAATTTCTGGCGTCGTTTTCTTGTCATTTCGTTGACAGCACTAATCATAATAATAAAAATAATAATTAGATTGACTTACGACTTTTGAAAATTCTCCCCTTTCCTATCATACGCCTAATTGAAAAAATATATCGATCATATTATTCAAACGAAAGCTATTGAACTCCCACTGTGGTTACCTCCTTCGAGAAAGTACCTTTGGTTTCGATCACCATATTTTACGTCACCATCGCCTCAAGAATTAAATCCCACAAGATTCCAGGCGAGCAATCAGCAAACGCAAGAAAACAGGGTTTGAAGAGAGAGAAAATTGTTCTGAAGATGTCCGTTGTCATCGTGTTAGTTTCTGCAGTATGCTGGCTACCATACAGTATCATGGTCTCAATCTCCTTTCCCTTTTCATCAGACAGCGCCGTGATATCATCTTGCAGTTTCCAAAACTCTGTAGCTATCGCCATTTTTCTTGCTCACTCATACTGTGCTGTAAACCCTTTTATCTGTTTTACTTTCAGTGGTAATTATAGTCAAGGTCCTAAGAATTTCCTCAGTTGTTGTTCTGCGGATGAGGTTGCTTTGGTATCGTTTTCGCCCCAGCCTTTTGCATGTTGTTCACCCTTATCCAAAGATTGACTTGGCCTACTATGCCGACGTAGTTGGTGCGGCGTGAAACATTTATCAACTGCATGACTCACTGTTTAGTGAAAATAGGCGCTGCCCTTAAATTTCTGACTTGGTCAAACTGCTATAAAAATTCCTTTCATTTATTTTATCTCATCCAAGCGTTAGCGCCAAGTTCTCAGTAATGTCCTGAGCCGCTTTGAGTGAAGCCTTGTTTTATTGCGCCCGAGAATTTAGAGCCTAGCTTTCGATAAAAGTCAGTGGAAGCGGAGTTCAACGTTTTCCCTCTTTTTCGTTTATCTTTAATCAGCTGTACATGCAAAATCACTTTCAAATGTTATTGAGATAAACTGGGATATCTTTAAATCTCATTAAACTCAGTTGTTTCGCGAAATTCGTGAATAGTATTAAATTAAGACATTTACTTACATCCTAAACAAAGGTTATCTTATACCCAGAGAAACATTGTCCAACGGTTCTAACCGTTATTTGAACTCTAGATCTGGTTTCAGGATTTCCGGTTCTATTGCAAATATCATAAGGTTTTGAAAGCTTTAGACTCTACTTATAAATAACGAATTTTCTGATATGAAAAATAAATAGTATCGAGAAAGCTACGGAGGCCGGTTTTGAGTTTGGGATCACTATTAGTCTTTTCTATGCTGGAAATCGGAAAAATTGAAACTGAAAAAGTAATAAATAAATAAAATGAAAGGCAATCTAGAGGATAGAAACTCACCTCTCTTCATGAGGCCGAACGACCAGAAGCTTTTTACAAAGCCTTCAGTAAAATGTTGTTCTATTGTGGATAAATGTCACAGAGTCCATCAAGACGTGAACTAAATTTCAACAAGTTCTTACTAATGAAACGACCAAAATAATGGAAGCCATTTTTAAGTGATCTTCTTCAAGAAGTGATAAACCCTTGAGAAGCAGAAGGCAGCCGATCGAGGAGCTTAAATGCTCTTAGTTCTGTCGATTTCATGGACAATAGATCGAAAAGAGGGAGAAGTCCTTACTTTCAATGATGTCTCCGCTTTTAAAAAATTTCCAAGTTTGAAAGAGAGCTCTGGAGGGAATATCAGACACGGCAATTAATATTGCTATAGTTTCCTTCAAATTTCCGCTTTTTTTCGATTTTAAGCCGATTATTCTGTATATAAAAAACCAGGAAAGATTTATTGCTGCTCGACGTTTCGGAATCATCATGACTCCATTATCAAGAGACTAGTTAAATAGCATCCTTCGTGGACCTCACCGAAGCTTTCAGTCGACTTCAGGTGAGCAGAAGTGGGCTCTTCCAGATCCTGCAGAAGATCGGATGTCCTCCCAAACTCCTGGCAGTCATTACCTCCCTCCATCAGGACATGCAGGGCACGGTTTGCTTTGATAGGGCCACCTCTGACCCCTTCCCAGTCAGCAGTGGAGTGAAGCAGGGTTGCGTTCTAGCACCAATCCTGTTCGGGATATTCTTCTCGATGCTCCTGCAGTACGCCTTCGCCGACTGTGATGATGGACTCCACGTCCATACGAGGCAAGATGGCAAACCTTTCAACATTTCCAGACTCCGCGCCAAGACCAAGACCTACGAGGTGCTGATACACGAGCTGCTGTTCGCAGATGACGCTACTTTAACATCTCACAGCGGGGAATGTCTCCAGCACCTGGTCGACAAGCCGTCCGCTGCCTGCGGGGAGTTTGGGCAGACAATCAGCCTCAAGAAGACCTACGTCATGGCGCAGAGTGCCGAGTCTCCTCCTTCCATCACAATCGGGGACACTCAGCTCGAGGTCGTGGACGCCTTCACCTACCTGGGCTCCACAGTAACAAGCTCAACATCTTCCGACGCCGAAATCAACTCGAGAATCGCTAAGGCTACAGGGGTCATGGCCAAACTCAACAAACGAGTGTGGAACAACAGCCTGCTGAGCGAACGGACCAAGGTTTGCGTCTACCAAGCTTGTTTCCTGTCGACTCTTCTCTATGGCAGCGAGTCTTGGTCGACCTACGCCGGACAAGAGCGTCGCCTCAACAGGTTCCACCTCCGCTCACTTCGACGCCTTCTGCGCATCAAATGGCAGGATCAAGTCCCAGACACTGAGGTCCTTCCGCGTGCTGATCTGTTGAGAATACCTTCCTTGCTCATTCAGAGACGCCTTCGTTGGCTTGCACATGTCCATCGCATGGTGCCTCAGCGCCTGCCACGTGAGATTCTCTACGGAGAACTACACGACGGCGCCCATCGAGCCGGCAGACCTCTGCTGCGCTTGAAAGACACCATAAAGCGCGACCTCAAAGCAGCTAACATTGACGCAACCATCTGGGAGGACACTGCTGTCGATCGTAATACCTGGCGGCACAGTGTCAAAGCTGGAGCCTCAAGAGCTGATGAGGACGGCAGAGCCCAGGCCATATTGAAGAGAGCGGCGAGAAAGCAACACGCGCTCTCTGCGCGCGCCCCATCTACCTACGTCTGTGCAAACTACGTGAGGGACTGCCACTCCAGGATCGGGCTTCACAGCCACGCGAGATCCTGCCCCGCCCGCCCTGTGTGCTAATCATCGCTTCCTCGAGACGAGGATTCCGAATAGTTAAATAGCACGCAACTGAGGAAAGGTACAACGTATCAGCATAAATTATAATAAACGGCCAAAAAAAACTCCTTAGCGCGGATGGAATCTGTTTGCATGTTCAGTGTTGGCTTACGCATGCGAGTGTATAACATTTCTTTGACGAGGCAATCAAATTTGCTGCTACACTTCGTGATGATGTGAATTGCTCAATGAAGCGTTCAGGCATTTCACTATTGTGTAGGAGGTTATAATGTTTGTAAATCGAAGATGACTTTCGAGTGGGCCCTTTTACGCGCTCGGGTAAGTGTCCACGTGTATAACTCACATGCCCTGAATCACATATGTTACATTTGAATTCATATACGAGACATTGTAGGTTGACAATAGGGGGCTTAATCTCGTGTCCCTTAAGTTGTTGCTCGAGCTTAGGGCTTAAAAACACTGGTTGAACAGTGACGTTCAACTTGGAACTTAGATTGTTAAGTAGTTCTTTAGCATAACTGGCTGAAGACTGGTCCTTGAAGGGTAACACTACTCTCACAGTCATCGATGGTACATCAGGTGATGGGCAGGGCTCTTGAGATGAAATCCTTCTCTCAACGAACCGCTTGATTGTAGATTCAACCAGTGGCTTGGGGTATTTCAAGTTATGAAAAACCCTTCTAAGGCGGTCACATTCCTCCGAGAAGAATTACCACTTTACATATAAATGCCACTTTACATATAAATGCCACTTTACATATTGAAAAGGCACCGTGTTAAGGTATGTTTTTGAACAAAAAAACCTTTGCTTTGCAAGTTAAACTTCTTATCTTTTGGATATGATGATGGGGAACCGAATCGATGCAACCATTTCCTCGTAGCAGACTAAAGAAGCCATGAACGTAAGGCCTATTTTAAGAATAAGAGAAAGAGGAAAGTGTAGCTATTATGTGAGGTTATTAGAATGAAAACGTAGCTTCTAAAACAGTTTTTTCTCACTTTCCTTTCCATTGTAATGCGGTTCGAACTTGACTCTATTTATTTTGATGATGGGGAACGTTGAGTTTCTGGCAGTAAAAGTACAAAATGCAAAATATTTTTTTATTTCCCCTTTCTTTTCTTTATACTTCGCAGCCATATTTAATCCGTATTTTCGCACTTAACACTTGCTCGTAGCCATTTTGGCAGCCATCTTGTATAGGATTTCTGGCTATGGTAACGTTTCTTTTTTCTGGACATGATCCTTTCTTTACGCCTGGTGAATAACAAGAATGAAAACTCCTGTTTTGAAATTAGAGATCTTCGTCTCTTTGTAATGCGTTTGCATCGGCGTCAAGCATCAATTTCCCTGTTAAATCTCTGGCTTTTGTACGCTTTTGTGTAGTTATTTCTGAGTCTGACATTTCAGCCGTGAATTTCATTGTACCGTGGCGAGTGGCTGTTTGCCCGTCTTACAAATGATTATATTTTGTGTCTGGAAGTGCTCCACAGACAGCAAACAACGAATGCATGGAACTTAACGAAATCCTAGCGAATGAGTTTCTTTCCTTACTCTTGGTTTCTCGATGAGAGAACTTGTGAACTTTCACTCCCAACGGCAATAAGAATCGAGTGTGTTCGGCTGTTCGGGGATGGTTCGTAGGTAGCTTGCCAAAGATATTCTATGTAGAATTGATACTTCCTTTTTAGGCGACCACCGCAAAAATAAAGTAAATAAATTAACTGAGATAAATAAGTTGTATGCCCGCGAACAGTTATACGCAAAAATTGTCTTGCACATATAAACATATCGACTAATTAACTCGACTTCAGTCAAAATTATAGTGTGACCGCTTAACACAGATTCCATAGACAAAGGGTATTAAAAACAAGGGTTAAGAATCTCATTTTATGCCATAGTCGACCAGTTAATGCACAAAAACTTGTTCAGAAAGAAACTACTAATATTGATTTCGGGAGATAAACATGGATCAAATTTTCTAAAAAGATTTTTCCTATATCATTTGAGAGATCCGCTTTGAGAGACTGTTCAATACAGGTAAAGGCAAAATACAACCGTTGGGACTCAATAAGGAATTACAGCTGTAAATGGGTAAAAATTTGGAGACTTTGAAAACCGATGATGCCGTGAAGCTTGATAAGGCTGAAAGGGCTGTCAATCATTTACACGATGTGACCTCGTGCATGTGAGCCCACCGAACTGTTCCTAAGAAAAACTTAAAGCTTTTTCTGGTTTTGTGCCATCGCCTAATCAAGCCTGTTAATTATGTTCGGTGCAAAACAAGTTCCCCGCGTGAAGAAAAAAGCATACCTCAACCACGTACATAAAATTAAATATCGGCCTTATACTGTCCTAAGCTCTTCTTTTTCATTATAAGTTCTTGCAAATTTGTAGAATTTTCAACAACATAAAACTCCAACTCCTCTACTGAGTAACGAGGCTACTGAGTAACTTCCAGGCTGGATTAAACTTTCGATGACACAAAAATTGAAAATGAATTTTTTATTGATATGTCGCCGCACGACAAAACATTGCAGCGTTCCAGCTTCCAGTATCTGTAACTGGGAAATTTCTGGCGTCGTTTTCTTTTCATTCCGTTAACACGCAACACTAATAATACTCAGATACAATGAATATATGAAGTTCACATATTTTGAACTGCGGTATTAGATACGTATGATGCACGATCCTCGCAGTAGATAGTGCTATTTATGCAATAGCGAAAATCAGACCTGAAAATTAATCCCGTACAGGCCTGATTTTTTTCAGGTCTGATTTTCGCTATTGCATAAATAGCGCTATCTACTGCGAGGATCGTGCATCATACGTAACTAATAATACTAATAGTTAGATTCACTTATAACTTTCGAAAATTCTCTCCTTTTCCCATCATACGCCTGATTAAAAAAAATATATCGATTATATTATTCAAACAAAAGCTATTAAACTCCCGCTCTGGTTACTTCCGTTGGAGGAGATTCCGGGTGTAGACTGTCAATTATCTCAAATTTTTAGGTATGTTTATTAATTAGGCATGTTTTATACATCTGAAATTCATAAGCTATGTTTTATTTTTTCTGGTTTAAGCAGAATAGAACTAGCCAACGCAAAGCTGCTTCCTAAAGACAAACCTGATCTCCTTGTGCCGGAAAATGTCTGTAAACGTAACCGGCGTAACGATGAATGGAACACAGTCCATGTCGACTTGCTTCAACCCCACAGCAGAAAAAATTGGTTACACCTTTGCTTACTGTCTGCTAACTGTTGTGTCACTGGCTGGAAATACCTTCATTGGAATTATTGTCTATAGGACTAAAACACTGAGAACACCAATCAACCTTTTGATTGTAAACATGGCCATGTCCGATCTGTTGTATCCTATTTTCTCCTTTACGGGGAAGTTGACAGCAATTAACACGGCAAGCAAGTGGCTGATCAGTGGTCCCCTTGGGCAAGCGTTGTGTAAGCTGAGTGCCTTCGCTACAGATGTCTCCACAGCTGTGTCAGTTCAGAGCCTGGTTCTGATAGCAGTAGATCGATTTGTAGCTGTGGTATTTCCTCTCCGCTCCCCATTAATCAGTTCAAAACAGTGCCGCTTCTTCATACTTGTTATTTGGATCGTTGCTATGGCAGTTCATTGCCCATGCTTATTCGCCTTCAAAGTTGTCGAGTATTCAGACGGGCTGGTTTGTTGGTGGCAGTGGAATGACGCATTTGGAGAGTCATCATCGTTAGAAGACTACTTTCTGGGATTGACCATTGTTGTCATCTATGTTCCTTTGGTTTCGATCGCCATAATTTACTTTGCCATCGCCTTGAGAATTAAATCCCAGAAGATTCCAGGCAAGCCATCAGCAAACGCAAGAAATCAGCGTTTGAAGAGAGAGAGAAATGTTCTGAAGATGTCCGTTGCCGTCGGGTTGGTTTTTGTTGTATGCTGGCTGCCATTCTCTATCGTGAGCATTTCCTTACACCGTTCTTCAGACAGCGCCATGATTTCATCTTGTAGTTTCCAGTACTCTGGAGCTATCACCAGTTTTCTTGCTCGCTCATACTGTGTTTTAAACCCTTGTATCTGTTTTATTTTCAGTGGTAATTATCGTCAAGGTCTTAAGAATTTCCTTAGTTGTTTTTCTACGAATGCTGTCCGATCTCAACCTTAACAAGAACATGTTAAGCACTATTGATCAGCACATGTAAATATGCGCCATGTAAATTGGTAATAGTTAGTTAATAGTTAGTTAGTTAATGAGGCTGCTTAGTTATCGTTTTCAGCCCAGCCTTTTGCATGTTGTTCAAACTTATCTAAAGGTTGACTTGGCTCACCATACCGATTGGTTCTTTCTCCCTAAAAATAAACAAACTTACGACATAGTTGGTGCGACGTGAAACATCCATTAACTGCTTGACTCACTGTTTAGTGGAAATAAGCTCTGCCTTTATAGTTTCTGACTTGGCCAAACTGCTCTAAAAACTCCTCACATTTATTTTAATTCATCCAAGCGTTAGCGTCAAGTTCTCAGTAATACCTGGAGCTGCTTTAAGGAAGGCCTTGCTTTATTGCGTCCGAGATTTTTTAACCTAGCTTTCGATAAAAGGGAAGTTCAAGGTTCTTCTTCTTTTTCGCTTATCTATAATCAGCTGTACATGCAAATTAATTTATCAAATCTTATATTGAATATTATTGAGATAAACTGGGATATCTTTAGAACTCATTAAATTCAGTTGTTTCGCGAAATTAGTGAATGACATTAAATAATTGGTCTTATACGAAGAGAAACTTTGTCCAACGGTTCTAATCGTTGTCAGTTTGAACTCTCGATCTGGCTTCAGGATTTACGGTTCTATTGTGAATATCATACGGTTTTTAAAGCTTTAGACTTTACTTATAAATAGCGAGTTTTTTGATCAATATGAAAAACAAATGGTATCAAGAAAGCTTCAAGGACTGGTTTTGAGTTTGGGATCACGATTAGTCTAATAAATAACAGTAAATAAGATTATGATAATCTAGAGGAGAGAAAATCACCTCTCTTCGTGAAACCTAACGAACAGAAGTTTTTAAAAAAAAACTTTGGTCACATTTCTTTTCATTGTGAATAAATGACACAGAGTGCATCAAGATGTAAACTAAATTTCAACAAGTTCTTACTAATGAGACGACCAAAATAATGGGAGCCGTTTTGCAGCTATCTTCCTCTAGGAGCGACAAACCCTTGAGAAGCAGAAGGCAGCCGACCAAGGAGGCCTGTAACTATAAGGACATGTCCAACTGCTGTGAGTCTACAATGGGAACAGAGCCCAAAACCACCTAGCATTTCACCGCGTATGTTAACCTTTAAAGGCTTAGTATGAGTAGATATTAATGATACATTGGGTCTTAAATGTGTTTGCGAGATACTTGGACACTGAAGGTACAGGAGCGATAAAGGCACGCGTAATCGACCTCGTTTGCGCACAGGTGGCCCAAGCTCTGTCACAGGCTCTTTCACAGTGAATAATTAAAGAGTTTGTATAGTGGTTTAGTTGGACCATAGTTAATTGAAGGGACTAACTATGGTCGATTAACGATTAACTATAGTTGGACTTGCTTTTGAGCTCCGTAAATGTAAAGTTGTGTGATATAATCAAAGAAATAAAGTCTTACTTTCATAGAGTAGTCTGTGTTGTTCTCCTCGCGATTTGAGGCCGTTTTGATGTGTTTGAGCTTGACGCCCTAAATTACCGTGCTTAAAATACGGGAAGGTCGGAAATTTCTGTTGACACATGCTCGCCAAAATCGCTCCAAAACAACACTTAATACTTTCCCTCGAATCAAAACTCGGCAGCACGAAAGCCAAATAGTTTCCCTTTAAGTTCACTGAAAAAATCCCACAAAAGTCGGTTTGTCGAGCAACCAATCCAGCGAGAATTTCAAATGAACGGCCGTTCGGAAGTC
Source organism: Stylophora pistillata (assembly GCF_964205215.1). NCBI lineage: Eukaryota > Metazoa > Cnidaria > Anthozoa > Scleractinia > Pocilloporidae > Stylophora > Stylophora pistillata. The sequence continues at coordinate 28,521,971 of NC_142530.1, forward strand.
TTCTAATGCGTGGAAAGAACTTCTTGTGCAGCTGAGAGACCGTTAATGCGCGGTCAACCTGGAACCTAGTCAAATCTCTCTCAACGGGTCCTCCACATAGTAATCTAACACCAACTCTTCACACATACTAAGGTACCCCGGGTAAGAGGTCATTTGTAAAAATCCATTGAAAACAGTGAAGATGGACAGCATCGACGATCTAGTCAAGTAGATGAGTTTTGTTGCTTAGAATGATTACGTAAATTAAAATGTCTAGCGACTGGTTTCGATGTGTCCTTGTCATTCCTCTCCACGTCTCGAAGGTGTTCTCGGAATCGGTCACCTAGTCTTCTGCCTTTTTCGCCGATGTATATCTTTTTGCAATAAGTGCAAGTTATGCAATAGATTACATTGGCGGTGGTGCACGTGAAGTGATCGGTGATCTTAATGGATCGTTTAGGTCCCGATATTTTATCAGTGTTGTGAATGAAAGGACACGTTTCGCATCGTGCACGAGCGCATTTAAAAGTGCCTGGTTGGTCATTAGTCTGAAAAGAACTTCTGACCAAAAAATTACTTATGTTTTTGTCGCGTTTGAATGAAATAAGCGGAGGCTGCGAAAAGATAGTGCTTGTCTCTGGATCGTTTTGAAGTAATTTAAAGTTTTTAAGAATGATGGATTTAACTGAGTGGTTGTGAGGGTGAGACGTGAGAGTGAATGGATTGCGGTCGGAATCTTCCTTATGCGACGTTTGTAGTGCTGAATGTCGATCAATAAGTTGGGCGCGGTGGTAACCCGCTTGAACGACAGAAACAGGGTAACCACGTTTATCGAAGAACTGGCACATTGACTCTGATTTGTGGTGGAAATCAGAGTCATCACCACATAAACGACGAAGTCTTAGAAACTGAGAAAAAGGAATGAAATTCTTAACGTGAGATGGATGCGAAGACGAATATAACAAGTAATTATGCGAGTCTGTAGGTTTGTAATACACACTAGTACATAAACCGTTACCTTCAATTGAAACTTTGATGTCTAAAAGGGATAAAGAATTATCAGAAATTTCCCATTATCACAACACTGATAAAATATCGGGACCGAAACGATCCATTAAGATCACCGATCACTTCACGTGCACCACCGCCAATGTAATCTATTGCATAACTTGCACTTATTGCAAAAAGATATACATCGGCGAAAAAGGCAGAAGTCTAGGTGACCGATTCCGAGAACACCTTCGAGACGTGGAGAGGAATGACAAGGACACATCGAAACCAGTCGCTCGACATTTTAATTTACCTAATCATTCTAAGCAACACATGGCAATCTGCGGTCTTTCCTTACACTTAGGTAGCACGGAAAGCCGTAAAAATCTTGAACAAAAGCTCATCTTTCAAACCGGCAGTCTAAATCCCACAGGAATCAAAGAACGCTTTTCATTCCATTAATTTATTCTTGTTTTTCTCGTTGCCACGTTCCCACCAATAACGTAGCTCCATTTTCTGCCTTTAAAAGCACATTCAACCCACAATTCCTCTATTCGCTCCGACGAAAGGGCTAACGCTCGAAACGTCAGCCTTTGTAATCTTTACGGTGGCCAATTTACCATTTCAACTTTGTTGATATATCCAAATTATCCCAGCGGTTGTATTTTGCCTTTACCTGTATTGAACGGTCAGTCAAAGCAGATATCTATAAAATTGAATCCACGTTTATCTCCCAAATTCAATGCTAGTAGTATCTTTTTCAACAAGTTTTTGTACATTAAATGGTCAACTATGGCATAAAATGAAATTTTAACCCTTTTTTTGTAATACCCCTTGTCTATGGAGCCTGTGTTAAGCGGTCATCATATAATTCCGTCTGAAGTCGAGTTTATTAGTCGATATGTTGATATGTACAAGACAAATTTTGCGTAGAATTGTCCGCGCGCATACAACTTATTTATCTATTTATTTGTTCATTTATTTATGCATTTACTTTATTTTTGCGGTGGTCGCCTAAAAAGGTAGTATCAATTCTACCTAGAATATCTTTGGCAAACTATCTACTAACCATCCCCGAACAGTCGAACACACTCGATTCTTATTGTCGCTGGGTTCACAAGTTCTCTTATCGAGAAACCAAGAGTAAGGAAAGAAAACCATTCGCTAGGATTTCGTTAAGTTCCATCTGGTGTTTGATGTCTGTTTTGCTGCTGCACATGGGGTCTGTGCGACGCTTCCAGACACAAAATGGGATAGTTCGTAAGACGGGAAAACAGCTACTCGCCACCGACGATACAATGAAATTTACGGCTGAAATATCAGACTCGGAAATTTCATTCTTGCCACAAAAGGGTACAGAAGCGAGAGATTTAACAGGGAAATTGACGCTTGACGCCGGTGCAAGGGCATTACAAAGAGACGAATACCTCTAATTTCAATACAGGAATTTTCATTCGTGTCATCACTAGGCGTAAAGAAAGGACCATGCCTAAAAAGTAGAAGCGCTACCGTGTCTTATAAAAACAAATTCGACACGCGCAACGTTTTATAAGAACGACAAGAGTTTCAAAACACACCAAAAAAATACCCAGGGTAACTTAAAGCAAGCACTCTATTCATACAATGGTTCTGTCGAGAAATGAAAGGAAAAGAGTCTAGCGATTGGCTTCGGACCCAGCGCTTGAGTGCCACTTTACTATTTGCCATATTTCTGTTGATCTTTGCACATTTCCATTTTTCCTCAAGCAGCCCTCACTGAATGTATAATTCATGCATAAAGATAAAACAATGAATAATTGAAAATTGCGACGAAATTATTGGAAATGTTAACGACACTCGGTTGGCAATCTGCGCATCAATTATCGTTCATTACTCTGAGGGTCGCTTTCATAAATTTCGTTGAAATTTAGTTAATTTCTTGATCGACTCTGTGATATTTATTCACAATATAAAGAAATGTGGCCAAAGGTTTTGTAAACAAACTTCTTTTCGTAAGGCTTCATAAAGGAGGGTGATTTTCTCTCCTCTTGATTATCTTTTATTTTATTTATTGATTTATTTTTTTCAGTTTCAAATTTTCCAATTTCTAGAGAAAAGACTAATCGTAATCCCAAACTCAAAAGGTTGAAGGCTTCTTGATACTATTTACTTTTTATATTGATCAGAAAATTAGTTATCTACCAGTAGAGTCTAAAGTGTTAAAACCGTATGATATTCACAATAGAAACGCAAATCCTGAAACTAGAGTTCAAACAATGGTTAGAACCGTTGGACGAAGTTTCTCTATGTATAGGATGTAAGTTAACGTCTCCAAGTGATATCATTCGCGAATTTCGCGAAACAACTAAGTTTAACGAGTTTCAAAGATATCCCAGTTTATCTCAATAACATTTAAAGTTATTTTGCATGTACAGCTGATTATAGAGAAACGAAAAAGAGGCTGAAAACCTCGAACTTCGCTTCCACTGACTTTCATCGAAAGCTAGGTTAGAAACTCTCGGATTCAATAAAACAAGGCTTCCCTTAAAGCAGCTGAGAATATTACTGAGAACTTGACACCAACGCTTGGATGAAATAAAATAAATGCAAAGAGTTTCTAGAGCAGTTCGACCAAGTCAGAAATTATAAAGGAAGAGCTTATTTTTACTAAACAGTGAATAGCTTTCCTTCAAATTCATATAATCGATCTTTTTTTAAAATTAAGGGTATGATCGGAAAAATGACAGTTTTCCAAACTTCTAAGTTATTCTCGTTGTAACTATTATATGATTTTTATTAGTACTTTTAACGAAATGGTAAGAAAACAACTCCAGAAATAGCCCAGCTACAGATGTTTACTGATGTTGGATAACAGTTGACAGCTGGTACGAATGATCACGTATTAAAGCAAGCCAAAAGATCTACATATTCTGTCCTGCGGATGCATTTCAAGCAATTGATCTTTTCAATTATCTTGCCATCGAAAGTTTAATCCAGCCAGGAACTTACAAAGTAGCCTCGTTACTCAGTAGACGGGTTGGATTTTTTTTTAAGAAAATTTTATTGATTTTCAAGAACTTCTCCTGAAATAGAAAAGCCTAGCACAATATAATGCCAATTTTTAATTTTATATACATGACAAAAAGGTGTGCTTTCATTCTTCACCCGAGGAATATAATTAACAGACGTGATAAGTCGATGGGATAAAGCCAGAAAAAGCTTTAAGTTTAGCTTGGTACGAAAACAGTCGGCATACTTGAACGTGATCACATCGCATAAATGATTGACGGCCCCTTCCTTTTCAAGCTTCCCACTCAGTTAGTGGTTGAAAAAATTTGACGTCTTTTCCAACGCCCAGAGGGTAACCTCCAGGCGAAAAGGACTCTCCAAATGCGTTATTCTACATCTATTCATTTGTTTATTTATTTTATTTTTGCGATGGTCCCCTAAAAAGGCAGTATCAATTCTACATAGTACATCTTTGGAAAACTATTTACGAACCATACCCGAACAGCTAAACACACTCGATTATTATTGTAGTTGGGAGTGAAAGTTCACAAGTTCTCTTATCGAGAAACCAAGAGTAAGGAAAGAAACTAATTCGCTAGGATTTCGTGTAGCTCCATTCACTGTTTGCTGTCTCTTTTGTTGCTGTACTTGGGGTCTGTGTAACACGTCCAGACACAAAATAGGATAATTTGTAAAACGGGCAAACAGCCACTCGCCACAATACAATGAAATTCACAGCTGAAATATCGGACTCAAAAATTGCATTCTTGACAAAAAGCGAGAGATTTAACAGGGAAATTGATGCTTGACGCCGGTGCAAACGCATGACAAAGAGACGAAGACCTTTAATTTCAATACAGGAATTTTCATTCTTGTCATCCACCAGGCGTAAAGAAAGGATCATGTCCAAAAAGGAGACGCGTTACCGTCCGTACCTTTTAAAAACAAATTCGACACGCACAACGTTTAATAAGATCCTCTTGCAAATTTCGCACGTTGCTACATCCTTCTACAACACACGTAGTCGGCATATTTTCGGACAATATCGACTACAACATGTTATAATTGATGCGCAGGTTACCGGCTGAGTGTCAGCGACACTTCCAATAATTTCGTCGCAGTTTTTAATTATAGATGGGTTCTATTCTTTATGCATGAATAATACATTCAATGAGGGTTGCATGAGGAAAAATGGGAAACTGCAAAGATCAAACGGAAGTTTGGTGAATAACGTGGCATTAAAGCGCTGAGTCCGAAGCCAATCTCTAAAATCTTTTCCTTTCGATTCTCGATCAGGGAACTTAGAAGCCTCATAACCATTGTATAAATAGTGTTTGTTTTAAGTTACCCTGGGTATTCTTTCGGCGTACATTGAAACACTTGTCGTTCATATAAAACGTAGATGAATAAAGGCTGAAAGTTTCTAAAGAAACTGTGGTGCTGCGTCGGTGGGTGTAACAAGGTAATTTGGTTATATCAACTAAGTTGAAATTGTAAATTGGCCACCGTAACGAATGAAAAAGCTGACGTTTCCAGCATTAGCCGTTCGTCAGAGCGAATGGAGGAATTGTGGGTTGTGTGTGGGTTTATATGCAGAAAGCAGAGCTACGCCATTGGTGGGAACATGGCGACGAGAAAAACACGAATAAATTAGTGGAATGAAAAGCGTTCGTTGATACCTGTGGGATTAAGAGTGCCTATTTGAAAGACAAACTTTTGTTCAAGAGTTTTACGGCTTTCCGGGTTGCCTAAATGCAAGGAAAGACCGCAGATTGTCATATGTTGTTTAGAATGATTAGATAAATTCAAGTGTCTAGCGACTGGTTTTGATGCGTCCTTGTTTTTCCTTTCTATGTCGCGAAGGTGTTGTCGGAATCGGTCACCTACTCGTCTTCCCGTTTCGCCTACGTATAACTTTTAGCAAAAGAGAAGATATTTGTTTACAAACATTGTCTTTGTTATTAAATGTTCAAAACCTTAAACAAAAGAACTCTTTGTTTCACTAGCCAATAGTTCTCTTGTTGGCATATTAACCAATAAGGAATACTGGAGGGTTTAGTGCGGAACCTGTCCTCTCAGTCACATAAAAAAAACTTACTACTAAACCCGAAATAAGAAATCAGCTTTTTTATTTCCCTGCGATCACCAAATGGATACTAACTGTAATTTGGCTAATTTGCTTTCGACTGTAAAGGGATTTTTAACGAAAATATCGTCGTTGCACAGGACCTTGCAAAACGTTTGCTTTCCTTGTGTTAATGTTGCGGCGCCTTACTGATTATTACCTCAATTCTGCGTCTGAAAGGACGTCAAATTTGTTGAATTACTAACCGAGTGAGCAGCTTGATAAGGAAGGGGCCGTCAATCATTTACACGACGTGATCACATGCAAGTGAGCCGACTATTTTCGTTCCTAAGAAAAACTTAGAGCTTTCTCTGGTTCTGTGCCATCGACTTATCAAGCCTGTTAATTCTGTTCGGTGCAAAACAAATTCCCCCGTGAAGAAAAAAAGGATACTTTTTGCCATGTACATAAAATTAAATATCGGCCTTATACTGTCCTAAGCTCTTCCATTTCATTATAAGTTCTAGCAAATTTGTAGAATTTTCAACAACAAAAAACTCCAACTCCTCTTCTGAGTAACGAGACTACTGAGTAACTTCCAGTCTGGATTAAACTTTCGATGACACAAAAATTGAAAATGAATTTTTAATTGAAATGACGTCGCACGACAAAACATTGTAGTGTTCCAGCTGCCGGCATCTGTAACTGGGAAATTTCTGGCGTCGTTTTCTTATCATTTCGTTAACACGCAGCGCTAATAATAGTAATGGTTAGATTCACTTATAACTTTCGAAAACTCTCCCCTTTTCCCATCATACGCGTGATTGAAAAAATATATCGATTATATCATTCTAACAAAAGCTATTAAACTCCCGCTCTGGTTACCTCCGTTGGAGGAGATTTTGGATGTAGACTGTCAATTATCTCAAACTGCTAGGTATGTTTATTAATTAGGCATGTTTTAGACATCTGAAATTCATAAGGTATATTTTTGTCTGGTTTAAGTAGAATATAAATAGCCAACTCAAAGCTGCTTGCGAAAGACAAACCTGATAATCCTGGTGCCGGAAAATGTCCGTAAACGTAACCGGCGTAACGATGAATGGAACACAGTCCATGTCGACTTGCTTCAACCCCACAGCAGAAAAAATTAGTTACACCTTTGCTTACTGTCTGCTAACTGTTGTGTCACTGGCTGGAAATACCTTCATTGGAATCATTGTCTATAGGACTAAAACACTGAGAACACCAATCAACCTTTTGATTGTAAACATGGCCATGTCCGATCTGTTGTTTCCTATTTTCTCCTTTACGGGGAAGTTGACAGCAATTAACACGGCCAGCAAGTGGCTGATCAGTGGTCCCCTTGGGCAAGCGTTGTGTAAGCTGAGTGCCTTCGCTACAGATGTCTCCACAGCTGTGTCAGTTCAGAGCATGGTTCTGATAGCAGTGGATCGATTTGTAGCCGTGGTATTTCCTCTCCGCTCCCCATTAATCAGTTCAAAACAGTGCCGCTTCTTCATTCTTGTTATTTGGATCGTTGCTATGGCAGTCCATTGCCCACACTTATTCGCCTTCAAAGTTGTCGAGTATTCAGACGGGCTGGTTTGTCGGTGGCAGTGGAATGACGCATTTGGAGAGTCATCATCGTTAGAAGACTACATTCTGGGAATGACCATTGTTGTCATGTATGTTCCTTTGGTTTCGATTGCCATAATTTACTTCGCCATCGCCTTAACAATTAAATCCCAGAAGAGTCCAGGCGAGCAATCAGCAAATGTAAGAAAACAGCACTTGAGGAGAGAGAGAAAAGTTCTGAAGCTGTCCATTGCCGTCGTGTTAGTTTTTGCTGTATGCTGGCTGCCACTCAGTATCCTGGCCCTCTTCCTTCTCTTTTCATCAGACAGCGCCATGATATCATCTTGCAGTTTCCAATACTATAGAGCCATTGCCCATTTTCTTCCTCAGTCATACTGTGCTGTAAATCCTTGCATCTGTTTTATTTTCAGTGGTAATTATCGTCAACGTCTTAAGAATTTCCTCAGTTGTTTTTCTACGAATGAGGCTGCTTAGGTATCGTTTTCACCCCAGCCTTTTGCATGTTGTTGAAACTTATCCAACGATTGACTTGAATCACTATACTGACTGGTTCTTTCTCCATAAAAATAAACAAACCTACGACGCCGTTGGTGCGGCGTGAAACATTCATCAACTGCATGATTCACTGTTTAATGAATTTAAGCTCTGCCTCTATAATTTCTGACTTGGTTAAACTGCTCTAAAAACTCTTTGCATTTATTTTATTTCTTTCAAGCGTTAGTGTCAAGTTCTTATTAATATCCTGAGCTGCTTTAAGGCAGCCTTCTTTTATTGAATCCAAGATTTTTAACCTAGCTTTCGATAAAAGTCAATAGAAGCGTAGTTTGAAGGTTCTTCCCCTTTTCCGTGTATCTATGATCAGCTCTACATGCAAAATAACTTTAGAATGTTAATGAGAAACTGGGATATCTTTAAAACTCATTAAACTCAGTTTTTTCGCGAAATTCGCGAATGGTATTCATTGGAGACATAAACTACATCCTCTACATAGTTTATCTTATACCAAGCGAAACTTTGTCCAACGATTCTAAACGTTGTTTAAACCCTGAGTTCAGGATTTCTGGGTCTATTGTGAATATCATACGGTTTTTAAAGCTTTAGACTCTACCTGTAAATAACGAGTCTTCTGATCAATATGAACAATATATAATATCAAGAAAGCTACAAAGGCTGGTTTTGAGTTTGGGATCACCATTAGCCTTTTCTGTGCTGGAAATTGGAAAATTTGAAACTGAGAAAAATAAATAGATAAATAAGATAAAGGATAATTTGGAGGAGAGAAAATCACCTCTCTTCATGAAGCCTAACGAACAGAAGTTTGTTTACGAAACCTTCGGTCACATCTCTTTGCATTGTGAGTAAACGTCACAAAGTCCATCAAGATTTCAACTTAATTGCAACGAGTTCTTACTAGTGAGACGACCAAAATAATAAAAGCCATTTTGTAGCGATCTTCTTCAAGGAGTGAGAAACCCTTGAGAAGCAGAAGGCAGCCAATCGAGGAGGCTTGTAGTCAAAGATACACGACTAGAAACGAGGGGCAGGCTAAGGACATGTCTGACTGCTGTGAGTCTACAACGGGGAACAGAACCCAAAACCACCTGGTATTTCACCGCGCATGTCAGTTAACTTTTAATGGCTTAGTATGAGTAGATGATAATTAAACAAAGCCATGATGACGGCTTTACGTCTTCATTGCTATTTGCCTTTTTGTGGGTAGCTTCTGACACCTATCGCCCATTCACACCATTAAAACATTTTTAGTTAAACTAAATAAAAATGGAGCTAGGACAAAACACTGACCCCCTACTGACCCCCGTTACTGACCCCCTCTTAAATCCACTGGAAATCATGACTTGAAGCTAACGATACAAAATCACGATATGATAACACACTCACCTCTTAAATTCCAAAATGGCGGAAGATGGTCGATCTGCTTAATACCACGAGTCTGCCATGGTCCAAACTCGTTTTACCACAATTGTTAGTTCTCCTATACTCATAAACGAGTGGCAAATGTATGCATGTATGTATAATGTGTGGTAGGCAGAAAAAAACAACTACATATACATCCCCACAGACCTATTTCGTGGTTGCCCACTCATCAGGGGATTTTAATTGCAGAATAATGCAATACCATCGCTTATATATACACTATACTAATTGCTAATTAACATGGTTTATGCAGTGTGAAAAGTGTCAAGTCAGCTGTTGCGTAGGAGGGCTTTGTTTCTGTGTCGGCAGGAAGAACCGACAAGAACCTACAAGAACCGACAACGCAACAACATCCTCTGGTACAACCCGCCTTTCACCAAGAACACCAGCACTAACATCGGACATAAATTCCTCGCACTGATCGACAAACACTTCCCCAAAGACCATAAGCTCCGCAAAATTTTCAACAGAAACACAATCAAGATTAGCTACAGCTGCATGGACAATCATGAAAACAAATCATCGACAACCACAACAAAATAATCCTCACCTCCCACGTAAAGGCTAACGTCACCGCCACAACCGACACCTCTACCGCAAACAACAACAAGAAATGCAAACGCCGACAGAAAAACTCATGCCCTCTAGACGGAAACTGCCTCCAACAATCTGTCATATATCAAACTACTATTACGCGTAAAGACAACAGCACGACAGACACATACATCGGGCTCACTGCAAACGACTTTAAGTCGCGCTACAACAACCACACCTCATCATTCCGACACGCAAAACACCGCAACTCCACCGAACTCAGCAAACACATCTGGACACTCAAAAGACAACATCGATTATTCCATCACCTGGCGCATCCTATCTTCTCACCTGCCCTACAACAGCTCAAGCAAACGATGCAACCTATGCCTTATAGAGAAATTCCTGATCATCTGCCACCCAGACCTATCAACACTCAACAAGCCTAACGAACTCGTCTCTTCCTGCCGACACATAAACAAAGCCCTCCTACGCAACAGCTGACTTGACACCTTTTACACTGCATAGACCATGTTTATCAGCAATTAGTATAGTATATAAGTGATGGTATTGCATTATTCTGCCATTAAAATCCCCTGATGAGTGGGCAACCACGAAACAAGTCTGTAGGGATGTATATGTAGTTGTTTTCTTCAGCCTACCACACATTATACCCGCTCTACTATTTGTATCGAGCACTGTTTCACGGACACCAAGTTTAATCCCTCCATGTGTGTATGTATGTATGTATGTATGTATGTATGTATGTAGGTAGGTAGGTAGGTACGTACATACATACATAGGCACGTACGTATGTATGCATGTATGATGTATGTATGTAATGACCATTTTTTGTCTCAATGCCAATATTTTGGACCTGATTTTGACAACTTCTCTAAGATTGATATCGAATATTCAAGTGATCCAAGATGGTTTTGTATCTGACCATCATCCTGTGTTGTTTGACATTAAGTTGCATTGTGATCGTTCGTGTAAATCTTCTCCAAGACAAGTTTATGATTTCAAGAAAGTGAATCTTGAAGATCTGATTGAGCTCTTTCACTGGATACCATGGAACGGTGCCTTTTTGGAAGATGATGTGAACTCTGCTACTGTTAATGTCACGGACTTGATTTTGGCGGTTGCTGATGACTGCATTCCTAATTTTTTTAGTTAAAAAGAAGCTAAATCCCCCATGGATAACTCGGGAGGGACTTAGGTTGGTCAAAAAGAAGAGGAAGTTGTGGGGTAGGTTAAAATCTGAGCCGTCAATCCAACTCCGTGAGAGATTTAAACAACTTAGATCCGAAACTAAGAAACTTATCATATCAAACTCACGAGGTACAGATAGTCTCTTATTGAATTTCGTGACCACGCCCACTTCATCGGTCCACTCAAATCGAGTGCGATTTTTGGATGTTATATCATCTTGCCGACTCTCTGTATAAAAAGTTTACAATGTACCACCGAAATATTGAACTGTAATATCATGGCTTTCCATTTTGTGTATTTTCGTACTACAAGGTAAAGTTTTTCCCTCGTCATTTTCACCTTTTCCTGAGCGGGTCCGTCAAAATTAAGAAGGCGTTCGTGGTCAAAACATAACCGAGGAAGGAGTCTTAGGCGATTTCTCTCTTACGCAAGCGCAAATTGAAAATGAACCACCATAATCAAAGAGAGGGACAAATTTCCTTTGTTTTGATGTGTAAATTGTCGAACAAGGAGCAGATTGAACCTCGTCAAATGGCTACTCAAAACAGCCACACCTTCCTCCTTTTGCTCGTTTCCTGCTTTATAAGAGTGAAAGCAGTGGGAGAAGAATCGGGTAGCTCGGAAAGCGCTTCACCATCGTTTACTTACGAGATAAACAAGTAAGATTTGTAAAGTTATTGTCTGAAAGAGTCGGAAGAAATACATTTTTTTCAGGTTAGATTGCTGTTTTTACCCTAAACGTCGTCCAATAAATTTTTGTTGCAGCCTACCAATCTATACAATTTCGAAGGAAAATATTCAGATGCTTCACCGTCCCCGAAGGGGGTTCTGTCCTGGTGTACCGGTTCACAAGGGAATTACCATTGTTCTTTCTTTGTTTAGGAGTTATCGGTTAGCTATTGTGTATTGTTTGGTCTTTTGTATTGGCTCTTGTGAACCGATACACGAGGACAGAACCCCGAAGGGTCTCCACTCATCGAAGCATGTACTGTAGCCAATGTAGTGAATTTTCAGTCTCTTGTTGGGTTTGTCAACCTCCGTGACCTCAATATCATACAATTTTGTATCTTTTCTCTGTGAAATGACCTTTTTAACAGGGGTGTATGCTGAGTATTCGTTGCAGAATCGCTTTGCATCTGGGTTAGCGGTCGCGCCAGGCTGAAACCGACAAAAACAAATGTTCATCGCAGTGGGGAAACAGTTTGATATGGGAGTAATTATCGTGAATATCTTGTTAAATTGTCCGAATCCCCTAAGGATACAATCCCAAGCGTTTTTGGTCGTTTCACTCCATCAAAACCAACTTTAGGAGACTACCTGAGTCGGTTTTTTTATGAGGGAGTCAGTGCTAGAAAACCATCTGAGCAGGCAAAATTATTTAATTTACATTTCCATTCAGTCTTTTCCAAATCCTATGATTTGGAACATGGGGATTCTCATCTAAAGGAAGAAGTCGGTCCTGGTAGCCTTATTTCTGTCGCAACTTGCGCTAGTGGAGTTAAGAAAATTTTGGTGAAGTTAAACCTCAACAAGGCAGCTGGTATGGACTCTATTCCTGCTCGCCTACTTAAATGTATCGCCATTGAATTGGCTAACCCTGTCTCTTGGTTATTTAATTCATCGTTTACACGGGCCATTGTCCCTCAACTATGGAAGCAAGCTAACATTTCCCCAATTCATAAGGATGGTGACACAGGTTCAGTTACTAATTATAGAGGGGTTTCATTACTATCTGTTGTTGAGAAGTGTCAAGAAAGGATAATTCATACTGTTATATATGACCAGGTGTTTCAATATTTGCATGATTTTCATCATGGCTTTCTGAGAGCTGAGAGGGAGGTCTACTGTTTCTCAATTATAATTTGAATATATCAACAAAGTTGAAATGGTAAATTGGCCACCGTTTCGATTATAAAAGCTGACGTTTCGAGCGTTAGCCCTTCGTCGGAGCGAAGGGTGTACATCGGGTGTACCCCAGGGATCAATTCTGGGACCGTTGTTTTTATTTATAATTTATATAATGATTTGCCTGGCGTAGTTTCTGATGGCAATAAGTTAGTTCTTTATGCTGATGATAGTAAACTTTATAAGGTTAATGCCAGTAAATGCATGGTTATGAGAATTACCAAAAAGAGGTCCCCTTTTACCTACCACTATCATATTGATGGGACTAAACTCGATTCGGTTTCTTTGCATAGAGACCTGGGCTTGTTTCTTGAACAAAAGCTCATCTTTCAAACCGGCAGTCTAAATCTCACAGGTATCAACAAACGCTTTTCATTCCACTAATTTATTGTGTTTTTCTCGTTGCCACGTTCCCACCAATAACGTAGCTCCATTTTCTACCATAAAAAGCACACACAACCCACAATTCCTCTATTCGCTCCTACGAAGGGCTAACGCTCGAGACGTCAGCTTTTATAATCGTAGCGGTGGCCAATTTACCCTTTTAACTTTGTTGATATATTCAAATTATTTCGTTACCCCCACCGACGAAGCCCCAAACAGTTTCTTTAGAAACTATCAGCATTTAAACGTTCAAAAGGCGCCGTTAGCAATAATACTTAACATCACGCTCACTTTCCCTATTTTAGAACAACTTCCTCACTCATACGTGATGATTCGGAGAACAGCTGTCAAGCTTCATTCAATATCATTAAATTAGGCTCTTTCGGTACTAGCCATTCCGTCATGTGCTCAATTCCTGTTTGCTTTTAGATTGACATCGCGCCTTGCCGTTGAGCTTTCTTACTTGGGAAGGAACCAGCATTCCTTTGTCGACGGGACTTGTTAATGACCGCGGACCAATATTCATCAGCAGGGATCGAGTAAGGTGAGTAAGCAGTTCATCATAAGGCACTCGCACCAAACTTGTTTATTTTGAAAAGGTCTTAATTTAATTTGACTCGTACCAAATACTAAAAAGCTCAAGAGTCGATGTCAACTAATAACATAGCTACTTGATAGGCGTCTACCGTTAAGGCCCTAGAATTGAATTGTCAACCTCCAAAAGCCTTAAAATTTAAACCCAGCCGTCAAAGTTGCCAAAAAAAAAGAAAAAACCATTGTCAACTGTCAGAGCCACCTCCACATTGAGACCCTTTCACAAGAGATTTATGCTTTCAGGCAGGAGAACTCTTTTGTAGCTACATAGTTTAGTGGTAAACAAAGTATGATATGATTTGCATGGATTTTGTAAAAGTTTTCTCTCAACTCAATCAAAAAACGGTTCTGAGCAACTGTTAAATTTGTCCATACACCAGGATTCGTATGTTCAGTATTCATATTCCAGTATTCATATTCATATTCCATATTCCAGTATTCATACCGCCGCCTGGTTAGCTCAATTGGGAGAGCGCCGGACTGCTGTGCGGGAGGTCGAGAGTTCAATACCGGCCGGACCAACACTCAGGGTCTTAAAAATTAACTGAGAAGAATATGCTTCCTTTCTTTAACATCAAGAAATGGTTAGATATTGTAGTCTTCTCGGATAGGGACGAATAAATGGAGGTCCCGTCTCCTGCAGGGTTAGGGGCAGGAGACGTTAATTTCCCACGCACGAGATTACTGTGTGATGGATGTCCTCCCCTGGGGTGGGTTGGGTGGGTAACAGGACCCCCGTTGATACCAGTGTTTACTACACTGAAGGGGCTATCCTGTATAAATATAAATGTCTGTCTGTCTGTCCGTACTCGATTACCATTCCTGCTCGATGAGCAAACCACGTTTTATAATCGAGCTCGATAACTACAAGTCGAGCTCGATTACTAATCGAGTACGATTGCTAATCGAGCTCCATAACTTATCGAGCTCCATAACTTATCGAGCTCGATAACTTATCGAGCTCGATAACTAATCGAGCTCGATAACTAATGGAGCTCGAATTTTTGTCGAGCGCGGTTAGAGTAATAACGAGAAAGACTGGGAACGAGTCAAACGATGATTGAGGAGGACGATGGCGGGTAGTGGTGTCTTTGCAAGAACCTTGATCATTGGGTGAGTACTTCGTACGTTTTTAAGTTTCAGCGATAGAATTCAAAGGGAAGGTATAAAAGAAGTGGGAGCAAATATATTGGAAACAGAAGTTTTCTCAAAGCATGAAAACCCCGGGTCAGGTGTAGTCATTTCGGGTAAAGAAGGATACACTTCAATCTACACTTGATTAAAACTTCGCTCGAATGGGACTTAACATAGACAAGAACTTTAGTAATCCTTATTTTATTGTAAAACGTAAAAATTTGATGGTGAACTACGCAGGGGAATACTTGTATCCCTTATTTTCACTTAAGTTCTTCACTTGATTTCGATATAAGAAATTAAAGGTCTCATCTTTACGTTCACTATAAAATTATGTACACTTTTTTAAACTCAAATAAAGCAACCTATGGTTTATAGCGAGATTTTTTAAACCATTCCATCACCTTGCAACGCAATTCCTTTCCTTTTTACTTAAGTAGCCAAAAGTAGCAACCTTTTAAAGCAAACTTGTGTCTCGAAAACCTCGACCTGGAGGTAACACTTCTGAGCACAGTGATACTTAACTATGTTTTTCAAACTCTCATTCACAATAAGAGAAAAAATAATAAAATAACCCGGCTGAATATTTAGGCTTGCAGCTTAGAAAATTACTTAAGTGCTTGTAAATATGAGGATTTTTGTCTCTCACTGGATGTTCCTTTGGCCTTAGCTAGTGGAAAAATGTTGAGTTGTCTTACTATTAAATGTAACCTTGGTTACATCCAGCCCATCTACACTGACAACTAACAAGGGATTCTGAGGCATCCGAAATTTGATCTATAGGGCTTAAGAGGCTTTCTCTTTTATTTCCACCCAGTCAATTTCGCCTGAAACTCTTTCAACAGAAATATTATACTCAGGAAAGAAATAAATTAGATCTGGTTTGATTCGAAATAATTTTGACTGCATTGGGGGCCATAATTATTTAGGGACTTTTGCAAGATCTTGAAAATTGAATTATAGGCATATTTGTAACATTGTTAAATATTTGATTTGCATAGTTCAGCTACGAAATTCATATCAGATTGCTTAAAAACCTTTCTAGTTTGCAAAGAAAGTTTGAATTACCCTCTCAATATAATTATTTGAAATGGCAAACTTAAGCATGTTCTGGCCCCTATAAATCAGGCAAAATTATTTTTGACACAAAACTGACCGAGTGGAAATAAGGGAGACAACCTCTTAAGTATTTTTTTTTTTCTTTGGAAGAAATGGAGATGATCCTTTAGTCAAGGTGTTAGCAGAAATCCTTACAGCCTTATTATTAAGATTCTGGACTCAATGAACATACGGCCTAATTATAACAGAGGCATGGTATAGTGGATCTTCACTGAACTGAATGAACACAACTTTATAGGGAATCACTATCTTAAAAAGCTAAGGCTATGATTAATCCTTTGACTCCTATGAGTGACTAGCATCCAACTTCTCCTTACAATGTCACCCCTGAATTACATATTCAGGTCACAAAAATGAAGGAAATGATCACCAACTAAACACACTCTAGATTGTTAAAACTAATTTTTGTTGTTAACACTTTGGAAATGTATTAAGACAGGTATTGAGAATATCCCCTCCTGATATTAGGGTTTAAAGGGTTAACAGTACACTTTCTGAATGAATGCAGTCATTGTTGTATTGTAGCCTTAACAAGTTGTGTTCATTCAACTTTGGTATGACTTGTATCAACCCTCTACACTCTAGCATTAGTATGCACATTCTCCATACTGTTCTCTACACATTTCCTAAGGTGCTGACAAGGAGAGTTTGTTTATTTATCAAGGGCTTCTCCAGTTAATGATCATTTCCTCAAACCCTCATGGCCTTGTGTGTGATTGAAGGATGATATTGTATGGGGAAATTAGATCCAAGTCCCTTTAAAGGTTTAAGTAGGAGATTTTAAGTTATTGGGACAGTGGAACCTCGATTTAATGAACCTCTGTACAACGAAGTTGTTGGTATAATGAACTGATACTTCAGTTCCAGCCTGGCTAAAGTTACAGTAATAGGAATGCTGTAGAACCTCTATAATTATAACGAACCCTCCATATAAGTAAGCAATTTCCCCAGTCCCTTGGCACTTCATTAAATCGAGCTTCCACTGTACATGTTATCTATTTCTATTTACTGCTTGAAAGGAAAAGGTGAAGAAAAAAGTTGTGTTCCTTTACACATAACCAGTATAGTAAACAAGAAAAAACCCTAATATTGTAATAGAATATCATTTGCACTTGTATACTTATGGTTAGGTGAGGTACACATGAAATGAATTTAGTAGTAATTTGGGATCTGCCTTTGTCTTGGTATGATCAAGTTTACTGGTATTACTGATCATGAGGGATGTAACACAATTTATTTTTAGTGTTTGGGATCTTCCCTCTTTCTCTTTCCCTTTCGATCCTTGTGAGATCTTTTTTCCTTTCTCTTTTTTTTAACCTGCCTGGCTCCATCTTTTGTTTCCATGTAACATAGAGGGAAAAGTGAGAGATTAGTTGAATGTTGTAATGTGCTCACTAGAATAAAGGCAAAAATGAGGGTTGTTCATGTTTACATACCATCAACTGATGATAAAAATAACAAGCTAAGGGGCTTGTTGGAGATATTTTGGGATGTACCCCCCAATCAAATTCACAACCATTATAATTTTTTTTGTTCATTTACTGGAAGAAACAGGTGCCTCACTGTGCTTCACCATGGCACAAACACTGCACAAGCAAGTTTGATAAAGAAGAGTTTTGAATATAAATATGAAGTTGGTGGTGTTAACATTGGTCATGCTTATTCTATTTACTATTTTGTTTACCTTTCATTGTCTCTGAGAGTTCCTCTTTGTCTGAGGGGTAGTTTCCCTTGAATGACACCTGCAATGAAACAAAGGCAGAGGGTGATATGCCACTCATGGGATGAGTGGCATACCACCCTTGTGTAGGTGCTGCTGGGAAGTATTATCCAGAGAATTTAAATTATTCACCGGCCCATTTCTGAAAACTGTCATACAATTTGGACCCCTTAGGGTTGAGAAGGGGGGGAGGGGTGGGGTTGGAGGTGAGTTTATATAAAAATAATGGATTTAAGGGGGAACCATCTCCCTGAATGAAATGTTGGAAGGAGGGAGGTCACACTAAATATGTTAGTAATTGTATAGTTTTGTATTTAAATGAAAACTACATTTTCAAAAATAAACAAAAAGTTCATACATGACCGTTTCCATTCCAACAATTTCCAAAGTATCTCAGTAATTGTAGAGGTTACATGATTTTATACTATTTCGACAAATCTAAATGTTCAAAAATAAACAAGAAGTATATATATGAGTGTTTCCATCCAAAAGATTTTCAAAGTAATTCTTATTAACTGTAGAATTTACATGATTTCATACTATTTAGATGCATCTACATGTTCAGAAACAAACAAAAAGTGTATAAACATGATTCTGCTTATGTAATTATATCTCCTCTGCATTTGCATGACTTTTCATCCCAACACTTTTTAAAGTATCTTAGCAATTATAGATTTTACATGGATTTTATACCATTTAGATAACACTACATGTACTACATGCATTTGTCTTAATAATTCTTCTGCATTTATAATTATGACTGTTTCCATCACAAGAGATTTCAAAACCAGGGTACTCTTATTAAGAGACATTTTATCGCGTTAGTCGTCTGCAATATCTCTTCGCTCATCTTTAGCATTGTCAAGCTCTTCCTTGTCACCATGCATCTGCGAGAGTCGCTTTTGTACTTCTCATCCATGCCATACTCTTCAGGATACATGAAGCAGTACGCTTAATCTCTGACTTCTAGCTTGAGTTTCATGGTAGTTCTACTCTCGTGGCATTACTAAAGTGGTGGCTTTGCAAGAGCTGTGCGAGGTATGTCGTATCTTGACTTGATCTCTGACTTCTTGATTGAGGTTTTTGGTAGTTCTGCTTTCTTGGCATAAGTGAAATGGTATCTTCACAAGAGCTGTGTCAGATATGCTGCATCTTTGCCAAACAGCTAGCAAAACACTCTCAACGTCTACACTCTTTTAGGGACATGGTGTCTTTGCAGACATCTTGAATATGCCTCCCTAACTTTCGCTTCTCACTCCAAGTGTCTTCATCTTGTGTTGCATTTAACATCTTGAGCTCGACACACTGCATCTGCTCTGCTAGAAGTCAGCAAATTGTTCTCCTTGCTTCAGGGTAAGCCAATGTTACTAGAAAAGCAAGGGATCGTGAAGGCAACATGTGTGGTTGATAACCTCCAGCATATCAAGGTGATGCAGCTCGATAAGAAGAAACGAGGAGAGCAGGCAAAGGATAACAAAAAAGAAACCACCACAAAAACACAGGAAAGACTCTTCCTGATTATTCTGGGAAAGATTGGTTTGAAGAATGTAAACAACTTTTTTCGCAAGAGAGGATAAAGTGCCTCAAGCACCATGGACTTTGACTAACATATCAACAGCATTAAGAACTACACAGTGGATGTTTTGCAAGGTATTGACTTTTCCAACTGAATCCTGAAGGCTGTGGTTCAGTAATGCTGCAAACACAACTGGAAGAAAGAGATCTAACTTGTAGGCAATCCTTGCAAGACAGTGAAAACCCCAACTTAGCTAAAGTTAAGTAGAGCAAAGTGAAAGCCATGCAAGTGGTAACAATGAGAACGACAATGATTCCATCAACTCTGGAGAAGAAGATAACTCTACAAATGATGTCCTTCTTGCTTTTATCAATAACTAGAGAAAAAGTTGAAAGGCCAACAGCAACACACCCAGGAAGTTTCAAAAGGAAGACCATAAGAAATTGAGTCATAAATCATTTCATTCTTAACACTTTTAATCATGGAAAACAGGGAAGAAATGTCATAATTAACAAACCTAGATGGCTTTTCGATTGAACATCTGTAGAATGAGCTATGACCATCATTATAATAACAAGAAATGAAAATAGTATAGTGCACTATAAAGTACATGGCCGGGGGGGAGTCATCAGAAAAAAGTATATATATATATATATATATACATAAATTTATTTTTAAGGAATGATCATGGCAAAGAATGACACTTATCATGAAGTATCCTGTTAAGGGTTATCATTAGCCACAAATTAAAAACATAAGGTTAGAGTTAAGGTTAGAGGACACTTCATAACAGTGATTTTGGGGTGAGGAGAAGAGTAAGGGAATACCTCACAATGCACAGTGCTTACTGTCTGGCTGAATTATAAAATAAAAGAATAATTTAAAAATAGATAGGAAGAGCCTGGTCAAAGTAGCTTCAGCTGGATGGGGGGGGGGGGGGAAGGGTTATGGAGGGAGAATAATTAAAGGATACCAGGTCGCATTGGACACAGCTAAGGAATAGTTGGTCAACAGTGGCCCTGGAGGGCTCACGAAGGGGTATGATCTAAGGATACCAGGTCGCAACCGGACACGGCTCACGGAGAGCTGGTCAACAGCGGCCCTGGGGAGATTACCAAGGGGTATGATCTAAGGATACCAGGTCGTAACCGGACACGGCTCACGGAGAGCTGGTCAACGGCGGCCCTGGGAGGATTACGAAGGGGTATGATCTAAGGATACCAGGTCGCAACCGGACACGGCTCACGGAGAGCTGGTCAACGGCGCCCCTGGGGGATTACGAAGGGGTATGATCTAAGGATACCAGGTCGCAACCGGACACGGCTCACGAAGAGCTGGTCAACGGCGGCCCTGGGGGGATTACCAAGGGATATGATCTAAGGATACCAGGTCGCAACCGGACACGGCTCACGGAGAGCTGGTCAACGGCGGCCCTGGGGGGGTTACGAAGGGGTATGATCTAAGGATACCAGGTCGCAGCCGGACACGGCTCACGGAGAGCTGGTCAGCGGCGCCCCTGGGGGATTACGAAGGGGTATGATCTAAGGATACCAGGTCGCAACCGGACACGGCTCACGAAGAGCTGGTCAACGGCGGCCCTGGGGGGATTACGAATGGTTATGATCTAAGGATACCAGGTCGTAACCGGACACGGCTCACGGAGAGCTGGTCAACGGCGGCCCTGGGGGGGTTACCAAGGGGTATGATCTAAGGATACCAGGTCGTAACCGGACACGGCTCACGGAGAGCTGGTCAACGGCAGCCCTGGGGGGGTTACCAAGGGGTATGATCTAAGGATACCAGGTCGCAACCGGACACGGCTCACGGAGAGCTGGTCAACGGCGGTCCTGGGGGGATTACGAAGGGTTATGATCTAAGGACACCAGGTCGCAACCGGACACGGCTCACGGAGAGCTGGTCAACGGCAGCCCTAGGGGGATTACCAAGGGGTATGATCTAAGGATACCAGGTCGTAACCGGACACGGCTCACGGAGAGCTGGTCAACGGCGGCCCTGGGGAGATTACCAAGGGGTATGATCTAAGGATACCAGGTCGTAACCGGACACGGCTCACGGAGAGCTGGTCAACGGCGGCCCTGGGGGGATTACGAAGGGGTATGATCTAAGGATACCAGGTCGCAACCGGACACGGCTCACGGAGAGCTGGTCAACGGCGCCCCTGGGGGGATTACCAAGGGATATGATCTAAGGATACCAGGTGGTAACCGGACACGGCTCACGGAGAGCTGGTCAACGGCGGCCCTGGGGAGATTACCAAGGGGTATGATCTAAGGATACCAGGTCGTAACCGGACACGGCTCACGGAGAGCTGGTCAACGGCGGCCCTGGGGGGATTACGAAGGGGTATGATCTAAGGATACCAGGTCGCAACCGGACACGGCTCACGGAGAGCTGGTCAACGGCGGCCCTGGGGGGATTACGAAGGGGTATGATCTAAGGATACCAGGTCGCAACCGGACACGGCTCACGGAGAGCTGGTCAACGGCGGCCCTGGGGGGATTACGAAGGGGTATGATCTAAGGATACCAGGTCGCAACCGGACACGGCTCACGGAGAGCTGGTCAACGGCGCCCCTGGGGGGATTACCAAGGGATATGATCTAAGGATACCAGGTGGTAACCGGACACGGCTCACGGAGAGCTGGTCAACGGCGGCCCTGGGGGATTACGAAGGGGTATGATCTAAGGATACCAGGTCGCAACCGGACACGGCTCACGGAGAGCTGGTCAACGGCGGCCCTGGGGGATTACGAAGGGGTATGATCTAAGGATACCAGGTCGCAACCGGACACGGCTCACGGAGAGCTGGTCAACGGCGCCCCTTGGGGGATTACCAAGGGATATGATCTAAGGATACCAGGTGGTAACCGGACACGGCTCACGGAGAGCTGGTCAACGGCGGCCCTGGGGGATTACGAAGGGGTATGATCTAAGGATACCAGGTCGCAACCGGACACGGCTCACGGAGAGCTGGTCAACGGCGGCCCTGGGGGGATTACGAATGGTTATGATCTAAGGATACCAGGTCGTAACCGGAGACGGCTCACGGAGAGCTGGTCAACGGCAGCCCTGGCGGGATTATGAAGGGGAATAATCTAGAAATGTCATGTCATAGGAGTCCTGGCTTACAAGTCACCTGGGGCATTTATGGAGGGAAATAATCTAAGGATACCAGATCGATGTTAATATGCTAATATAAGTGCAGTTCCAAATAAAAACAGAGTTCGATCATCATTTAATACAAACTTGACATTCTATCTGAAATTGAGAATGAAACCCCTATTTTCTAGTAAATGACTTTTGCACCTACCAGTGACAGCTCCGAGGTAGTCATCTCCTCAGTATTCTTAAAATTTGATAAAGAATTTAAAATTAGACCGTTATGATGAAAGGTCACACTTAAAATAACTTATTATGCTACCCTAGCCCATGCTGTTCTTTGGTATTTAATGATTTTAGAGAATTAAGAGTTAATTCATTTTCAGAACTAAATGTGGATTGAATAGGAATGCGTTATTTCAAGACAATGAAAAAACTAAAGTGGGTTCTGATTGAAACATACCCTCTCTAAAAGGTCCAGGACTTCGTCCCCTTGTAGACAATCGGAGTGCCTCACCACTTCCCTTCTTCTCTGTAGCGTGAAATGGAGTGGTACTTCAACGAGCGAACCAATCCAGTCATAGACTTCCTATTTATTGTTTTCATATCATCAAAAAAGAAAACATACATCACTTACTATCACCAACATCATCATGTATCATGTAGTATATATTACATTATATTCTTACCTGGAAAAAGGCATTCTTTTCAAAGGCCCTGGAAAACTTTTTTCCATTGCCAATACGGATGAAAATGGTTGTTCCACCACCATTAGTTGGTGGTGCTGTCATCCTCGCCCTGCGTAGAGCCCTTATTTTCTATAAAGACAAACATTATTATGACGGATATTATTATGAGAGATAAGGCATATCACAGTGTACACAATTATAAAATAAACATACATGGGTAGGTATATTTAAATGGAAAATCACTGTATACACTTGACACAACTTTAGATTATGAATTAGTTGAGTTAAATAATCAGAGTACACTTCATTCTTAATTTGTTCAAACCTCTTGTGGACCTAAACTTAAGATTAGAGAGAATGCTGGACACGGTGCACACAATTATTATAAAACAAACTTGCCTGCATAGGTATATTGAAATGGAAAATCAATGTATACTCTTTACATACCATGACATTAGATTATTAATTAGTGTAGATGACTTATGGGAGTACATTTCATTCTTAATTTTTCCAAACCTTACATGTATCAGAACTTAAGATCAGAGAGAAAGCAGATGATAACTTACAGAGGTTTTATTCTGACTGTTTACAGTTATTGTATTGTTGGAGCAGGTTCCTTGAGAGCTGCTAGCAGTGTTAGTGTTACTGCTAGAGCTGGACTGTATTGCCTGTTTTAAAAATTGAAGTGTTCTAATGGTATGTTAGGGAGTAAAATTAAAATAGCACTATTTGGTAAGTGTTTCCTTTGTGATGACTGATGTGAGTACATTTCATTCTTCATTTTTCCAAACCTTACATGTACTTAAACTTAAGAGTAAAGAGAAAGCAGATGATAACTTACAGAGGTTTTATCTTGATTTTTGACAATATTGTTAGAGCTGGTTCCCTGGGAGCTGCTGGCAGTGTAGGTGTTACTGCTGGGGCTGGACTGTATTGCCTGTTTTAAAAGTTAAAGTATTCTAGTGGGTATGTTAGGGAGTAAAATTAAAATAGCACAATTTGGTAAGTGTTTCCTTTGAGATCACTGATGTGAGTACATTTCATTCTTCCTTTTTCCAACGCTTACATATACTTAAACGTAAGAGTAGAGAGAAAGCAGATGATAACTTACAGAGGTTTTATCTTGATTGTTGACAATATTGTTAGAGCTGGTTCCCTGGGAGCTACTGGCAGTGTTAGTGTTACTGCTGGGGCTGGACTGTAATGCCTGTTTAAAAAAATAAATTGTTCTGAGGGGTATAATAGGTGTTACAATTAAATCCTTTGAGATAACTAATGGGAGTACATTTCTGACTGTTTACAGTATTGTTGGAGCTGGTTCCCTGGGAGCTGCTAGCAGTGTTGGTGTTATTACTGGGGCTGGACTGTAATGCCTGTTTTTACATTTAAAGTTTTCTAATGGATATAACAGGGAGTAAAATTAAAATAATGTGATTTTGTAAGTGTATTCTTTTGAATTGAATTCAAAACTGGGGGGGTCTTGTGTACCTGGTACTGTAGCTCTTGACTTTTTCTTTGTTTCCGCCAGTCATCCAACTTTTTCCTGTTGAGAGAAGAACCTGTACATGTCAGTACCTTTCATTCTCATGTTTTAGATTTTATAATCTTTTTAATTTTGAATACATAAATAGCTGAAAGTTTGCATTCCATACCATTCATCCCTCATTGCAGAACATAGAGCCTGTGCTCTGCCAATGGAATCTTGAAGGCCCACATGATCCAAGTTTGCTTCTTGTAAGGTACAAGGTACAAAACATGTTAGTGTTAAAAAGATTAATAGATCGAAGCTATTCTTGTTGTAGGGATGATTATTAAAGACCTTGCAGAGATTCCTTCAGAGGAAATTTTGTGTTTGTTGAACATGGAAGTTAGAAAAAAATATGTTTTTGGGACATGTACATGTCTCTTTTTTGTTTGTTGGGTTTTTTTGCAGGGGGGGTATCATAAACAATCTATGGATAATCAGAGTACTGGTGAAGCAAAGAGAAGAGCTTGCAAATTATTCTACCCCAGTCACGACCTTAATGACAAATGATACACTTTTAAAAATGAAAGGTGTCATTCACATTACCACAAAATAGATTTCGAATTTCAAAATTATCATGCTTACCCTCAAAGATTTCCACGCACTGTGGCATGTTTCTGCTATGGCAAGGGGCCAGAACAAATACCACAATGCCAGAGCTTTGTGAAATACCATATTTTACTCTGACTGCAATGAAAAGTACAATCACTCTTGTGCTAATAATAACATCCACAAAATCACCCTAATATTCATGTTAATAACAAAAATAACAACAGTCATGATAACTATGATAATTATAATTATTACTTTAATGCTAGAAAAAAAAAAAGCTGATTAGAATTAATACTTAGGTGTATTTGCTTTTGCATTCTTAACCAAAGATTAGGTTTAGCTACCTTTCTGGGCTTCATGGCTGCTGTCCTTTGCAATCCAGAAGTAAATATCTGGGCTGTTTGCCACAGTGTGGAGCATGCTTGAAAAAGTAAATACAGAGAAGGTTAATAAATATCAAATACACTTGAGTTAAACAAAATGTGGAGACCGAGTAGGCAGAGAAAAATCAGTAAAAAAATAAAAGCAAATGCTGAGTGAACTAACCTAACCAGTCTTCTCTTGCTAACAAGAGGACAGCTGAAGGGCAAAAGCACAGCCACCATTATGCGACCATCCTCTGATCCTTGCCATGTGAACTAAGATAAAAAGAAACAGTACAGTAAGATATGTTCATGAACATGACTGTACTATTTGAATTGTTCACAGCTATTTTCCCACAGTTGGTGGTCAAAAGAAAAAATGGGTTCTATTTGACAGCCTTGTTTGTAGCTCCTGGTTTTTTTTTAAACCTGCAAATTAGTTTCTTTTTCCCTGCCGATCAAAGGGTAGGATATGAGTGATGATCTCATCCTATGTGGGCTTTTTCTACATACTGCTAAACAAGCTAATTACCTCTTCAAAAGAGTGGATAAGAAATGAAATGGCTGTGCTTTGCCCTCTTTCCTCTAAAAGATTAATGAATTGCAGCACCTCATTGGTCCTGCTATGAACAGCTTCACCTATAAGAAATGGGGAATTATGAGGAGAGTTTCCATGATGTTCACTTAATAAAGGATATTTTATATACCAGGATAAAAAATTGTAAAAAAAAATTATTAAAATGTTTAAATCAAATGTTTTCGGCTGTTTGCCATCTGATGATGCCATCTGATGATGGCAAACAGCTGAAAACGTTTGGTTTAAACATTTTAATAATTTTTCCATAATCTTTTAGCCTTGTATATATAATATCCATGAGGAGAGTGATTGTAGTAAATGTGTATGAATGTATTCAGTTGGATTAGACATTGTGTATACCTGTGCTTTTGGTGCTCAGTTTGTTGTTTAATGCACTATCTGAGGTAAACTCATTGCAAATATACCTGTTATCACTCCTGATATCGAATAATCATCAGTGACATAGCCATCTAGAGAGACAAAATAATATAATTAATACAGGTATACTTGTTCATTGATAAAGAATAATGTAGATGGCAGTTTATATACTTATTAAACTAAATGATTGGGGCATTATGCTTGCAAGGATGTGATCTCCCAAAGTACAGACACACAGATGCATTGGCTTTGTTAAAAATGGTTCTTGTAATCTTTCTCTGAGCAGATGCATGGGAAAAAAGGAAGTTAGCATGGTACAGGCATTAATGGAAATTGATTTTCATTTATTTCAGTAAGACATCAAGGTGAGCTTACAGAGTCTAGCCTCTTCTGAGTAAACTATCACTTCTGCAAAAATAAAAAAAAATAAGGAAATAAATAAAAGATTGGAAGTACTTTGATGTAAAAGATGATAATCCCACAAATCATTACTTCCTTTACCTCAGTGTAGGATAATACAGACTAATCACCAATTTTCATATGTAGTTATCCCTATGTAAGTCCATTATTTATGAGTCCATTGAAGCACTTAATACCATATTTGTCTATATCCTTTCTTGAGTGATGTGTGACTCAGATTGGTAGGGTTTTTTCCAATAAATTTATATATGTCTAACTGGAACTGGAACTGGAACGAATACCTGTAGCTGTGGGTTACTACATAACATAATGCTTCAGAAGTCTATAGTTTTAACTTACTTGAACATCCTTTTACTCACCATTAGTGTCATCTTCTGAGTCAGATGATACAATGGATGGTCCCATATTGTGGCCTAACAGAGGAAAAGGTGCAGACATCAAGATCAGGTCTATGGCAGAATTGTGAAAGGTCTTTAATTTAACTAAAGGTTACTTTTCACTTTCAGAGGTGTTGTTCAGGAAAATACTTGTATTCAGAGTAGTTTCACACAAATCCTTGCAAGCTGTACATCAGAAGAAAGCTTAATAACAGCTTCTTCTGAAAGTGTTACGAGCCTGCAAGGGGCAAAGTGATTAAGTGTTCTCCTATTGAATTTATTGGGTATCTTCATTAAGATCAATTGAAACTGTAATTGCACCAACTCACCGCCTTGGTTTGAATCGGACTCATCTGACAAGTCGGAGATCTCATCTGTTGAGTAACATTAGACTTAAATTGTAATCATCCTATACACACCCATAGACACATTTAGAACACCAATGCAGAAAGCGAATAAAAAAAATAAGACAAACGTGCAGTTATACCTGATGTCAGTCCTCTTGCACTGGCAGTTGCCATTGCTGTGAGATATCGTCGCGTAGAAGCTATGATGTCAAAAGCAATTTAGATTACACTTAAAATTCAGAATTAAATTAGAACTTGTCATACTTCTTCGATTTTCATCTAGGCACTTTCAATTGGCAGGATGAGATGTACCCACTGAAAATAACATAACTAGTCAGTAAATTGAATTACAAAGGGAAAGACAAACTCCAAGCTGTTGGTAGTATAAGCAGATACCTTTCAACTCAGACTTGTAATTATTGATATTTTCAAATTTTTGTCAAGGATCTGAAAAGCTTAATTAATTTCAAATATTGACAAAAATTTTTTCCAGTTACCTCCATCAACTGGCAAAGGCATCAGATCCAGTGGAGTGGATGGTTGTGCAAGTGGCAGTGTAGATACAAGGCTGCTTGAAGATGGGGACAGTAAAGTGGCCTGTGATGATGTAGATGTTAAGGCGGCAGTGGATAGAGATGTGGATGGTAAAGTGACTGTGGATGATGGAGATGTTGAAGTAGCTGTAGATGTTGGTGGTAAAGTGACTGCAGATGGTGGAGATGTTGAAGTAGCTGTAGATGTTGGTGGTAAATTGACTGTTGATGAAGAAGATGTAGAAGTGGCTGTAGATGTTGGTGGTACAAGGGTTGGAGATGCTGAAGGTGTTGAAGAGGCTCCAGATGTGGGTGGTAAACTGACTGTGGACAATGAAGATGTGGAAGTGGATGCTGATGATGAAGTGGAAGATGACAGAGCTGTGGTGAGAGAACAGGTTATGCATGCACATTTGGTGATCAAATGTCTATAATCTATAAATTTTTTATAAATTTGACTGGAAATGGGCTTTTAGAAGACTGTTGCAAGTGTTTGTGGATACAATTATGACATAAAGGCCATCAACCTTTGAATTGTTTCATGTTAAGGTATGCATTTTGATAAAGCCAGCCTCTGCTACTCTATTAATATTTGGAAAATTGCAGTAGTCATGCACATCACTATTCCTAGGGTGATGAGGTAACAAATGACCAATTTCTTCTGAAAGTTCTGTGTAGTACCGGAGGTTTGTTATTTTCCTATTAATTTGTGCTAGAAGTTGCAAGGCTGCAGGGAAAGACACCTTACTTAGATATTAAGTAAATAAAGTATCGAGCATAAATATAAGTTCATAGAAAGCTAAATTGAATTAAAATTATGACAGAAAGATTGCCCAAGACATAATTATGCTCCATTTGACGATAACAACTGAAACACATTGTGCAGATGTAAGGTTTGGTTGACATAAGTAACATTTCAAATATACACAGACCTTGACTTGGTAAAAATATAAAGATCTTTTTCTTTCTACTTCCACCAAAGTGGTTCATGAGCTGCACGCCACTTTGAAGGCCAGTTGCCACTGTCCTCATTGCATGCCCTCTCGCATACGATGTTATTATTTCCAAGCTAGTGTAATAAAGTAATGACAGAAAGGTGATTGTAGTTACCCACACTAATTTTTCTGTTGAATTGAATTTAACTCTGGTTTATTTCTGCAAGGTACATACATTAATTTCGCATGCACTGTAACATTTGTTTTAGTGGTATTTGCTTTAGATTGTAGCAATGAGAGAAAGATTGCACAGTATGTCACATGAAAAAGAGTATTGTAAGTTTAAATAATTCAATGTGCACTGGTACAAGGAAGATTATCATCTGAGATGTTCTTAATAAAATGGGCCAACATTTCATTTCATTTTTTTATCACGTCACAAATGATTGCAAACTGGCAAGTTGTTCGAAGTGTTGCCTTGTAACCAATTTTAAATGCAATAAATCCTCTCACTTGGCGAAAAATTCTCAATGTTATTAGTAATTGCAAGACATCTAAAGGAATATATATTACAGCAACCTTAGTTTTCTTTCATTCACGTTTACATCCAATCTCGCCTCTTTTCGGCATTTCGCTTATTTTATTACGGTACTTCTCATTCTTTTCCCTGGAACCATTTTTCTAGCCTACGATACAGATTATGTAGGGAGCAGCACTTACCTGCTAAGGTCTTTTCCTGTAAGGGGAGGAAATGCTCTCACCAGTAATTCTCCGATTTGGGAAGAGCTGTCGTTCTTTGTAAATGATAAATCAGAAATCCGCTTGGCGGTAGTGAGCCTGCCCAGCTCAGTCTTGTTTGGCACGCTTCTGTGCCGTTTATCCAGAAAGACAACAGTTCTTTGGAAAGCGCGCTTACTGCGGTTCATCTCGTAGAGTTGAAGGCTTAATCTAAAAGACTTAAGTGCTTGCTACACTAATTGATGTCCTTCGATGACGCGAAACCACGCCGAAAATGAAACTGACCGACGTGTATATGATTTATGTCTTAATTAAAGGCTTTTGTTTCACGGCACACCCATGTCACATAGGCCTGTCGCTACGGGACACTTACATTGATAGTTAAACAATTTTGGGATCGTTTTCCGCAAATGCACCAAACGCAATTTTTTAATCGTCCGATTGTTCTTTAATTACATCAAACGGGCAAGTGACCCTTTTCTAGGAAGTGGTGTGCACACATAGACACCCGTACACGCAGAATGGAAACTTTATTGTTTGAACAGGAACTTGAGACCATGCATGGGTAACTGTCACTTCGCGGATCGATTGCTACCAGATCAGTATCAATTGTTATTGATGAATACGTGTCAAATTGTCCAGGGAATACACATTTCCCATTGAGGTCCACAAGGTGATATATATCGTTTACTTATCAGTTAATCTTGGTAATTTCAACAAATTAAAAGCAGATCTCGCTTGGACTAGATCACTCCGCTGCCTTATTCATTGCCAGATTCGCTATGTCTCATGAGCATTTTGAGTTTACTTCTCTTCCCGGCGCGCTATTTAACTGTTCTGTATGGTAAGTCTTTTTTTGTTTTCTTATTATTGCGATGATTTTTATCTGTCAGCAACTGCTTGTTTTCGCTGTCACGCATCGACAGATAGATCTTCAGTGCATTCGTTAAGAAATTTCAATGTTATAGGAGATAGGTTAAGAAATAACTCTCTAATTTTTAGGTCTCTTTGGTTTCCAAACTTGAGATATTCGTCGAAATGTTTTGCGCAAATTTAAAGAGCCTAGTATGGAGTCGCAATTGTGGTGGGTGTATCTTTGGTTCACTAAAATTGCGGCCGGAAAATAGTGCAAAAAGTCTGAATTTAAATTTGGCTATCTAGCCCTCTGATTATCTCAACTGAACCCAAAAAAATGTACAAAAGAACTTTTTATAACAGATAAGTCTATATTTTTCAACAACGCGGAGCTGTATGTCAAGCAACCACCATAACTCTGAACTTCAAAATGCGCTGGTTTTCAAACCAAGCTCGGTGTCGAGTTGAACATTTCAAAACAGATAAGAAATTAGACCCCCTTATGCCTGACGAGAATAAAAATTTTCGTGGCTCTTTATGTTTGGATTTCCGGTTTGAAGTCGCACTTAAAAATCAGCATTAAAGCAAACAATACCACGCAGCTTCTTTGAGAAAAAAAATTGCGAATTCAAAATACAAAGGCTAAACATGACGTTTAAGGAGAACAACTGACAGCATTCAGGGCATTCAGAAGGCAGAAGTTCTTTTTAACTGCGGAACTATATTCGCATTTTCTGGGAAAAAGAGATCATGAGCGAAATTGTAATAATCTTCAGGCAAAAGGACGGGATGTTTAAATATCAAGGCAATGAAAATCATTAATGCAAACTTGCTTACTTCTGTGATCGAGCTGAAATGGTTTATACTTCACCAGTTGTCTTTCTAAGATGAGAGAAATGTTGCTCCTTCAACAGGAATTTGACCAATTAGACGAAATGATAGCAATGTGTCTAGGAACAGAAGTAAACTATGAAGCCTTAAAACATTAAGATTTATGTTCTGCGTTTGTTGTAACTCTGAGTAAGGAATCATTACTCCATGATTAAATTCCACTTTCCTTCGACAACTTTTCGAACTGAATTCCTTGCTAGCAGGGGTATTTTTGAAGGGAATTACTTGACCTGTCAACACTAGTTTTGCAATAGTGTGTACTAAACTCTCTTTATTGTCTGTTAATTTGAAGCCTATCGACAATGGTTAAACCTGTGACTCTGGCATGTGGGCATACAGGCTGTCGACACTGCCTTGCGACTCTCATGGGCATTGAGACTTTCCCAAAATGCCCACTTTGTAAAGCACCGATAGGAACAGGTACCCTTCACGTCAATATCGCACTCGACGACATCCTGGGAAATTTTGATGTCAAGTGCAATAAGAGCGGCTGTCTATGGACAGGAAAATTTCACGAGCACGAGCAGCACTTACAAACATGTGGAAAGTTTCCGATGCCGTGTGCCAATGATGGGTGTGGAGAGGTGGTGGCAAGGGAGAGGATGGCAGCACACACTGCGCAGTGTGCAAAGCACAAGCTCCCTTGCCAGGAATGCGGTAGAAAAATAACAAGGGAATCCTTCGAGGAGCATACCGCTTCCCTTTGCTCTAACAAGAGAGTACTATGCCCTCTAAGCTGCGGAACAAGCCTTCCACGGTAAGATATTATCTGTTTAATTAAGAAATCAATAGTAAAATGACTATTTAAGGCCAATAAAATATCCAAAAGTTGCATTAGCCAGCCAGCTCCCCCTAATTTTGATTCTTTTGCAGACTCCACTTAACACTGCATTTAAGCGAGTGCCCAGAAGGAGCGGTTCGCTGTGCGGTGACTGGCTGCACTGCTATCATAAAACAGAAGAACATGTCACAGCACTCGAAAAATGCAGCCGCAACCCACAGTGTTCTGCAGGAAGGAGAGGTCCAGCGTCTGCGGGGCCTGATGCATTTCCAGGTGAGATGCTTGAATTTTAAAAATAATGAGAAAAGATATCATATTAACATGAACTGAACATTCGGTTTCATTTCAGAGAGCGAAACCAAAATGGATTTTGGAAGAAAGAGGAGTGTTCTCCTTCCGCTGGAAGGGAGAGAAATGGAGTGACGTCAAGGGGCCGCACCTATTCAGCACTGAGTACAGGTGCTGGAATGGGAACCGGTGGAGGGCGCATCTGCGATTTGCGGGACTCTCCTTGGAGCTGGTGTCCGCAGTGACGGCAGTGGTAGTGGGAACGAGGTGAGGGACTCATCTTTATCATAAAGGATAGATTCTCACTCTTGAATCTGCAACGCTGTGCAGAGGATAAATGATCGTTGCTGATAAGCCAAAGTACTTGCATATAGGTGACGTATTTTACGACAACTATCAATATCGTTAATTTTCCATATAGGAGTGAGGAAATCTAAAACCATGTCTCCGAACCTGAAAACTGTCAAAAATAAAATAAACCTTATCATGATTCTCCACAGTAATGACTTTATGCTTCATGTCAACAGAATAGTACTGATGCCTGATTCCCGCGAGGAGAAGGTTTTCCCTTTCTCAGCGAGGGAGATAAGAGAGGGGGAAGTAGCAGCAAATATCCCGCTCTGTGAACTGGATCACGTGGACCGAGAAGACGTTATGATTGTCAAGTTTGTCTTGACATATTATCTTTTAAAAGAAGACAAGTAGATTTCCATTTATTAACTAGGAGAGTTAACAAGGTCGCAAATGATAACGCAAAAAATGGAAGTCGTTTATGCACTAGAACAAAAAGGATCGTAGGCGATGTGATAAGCATAGAACAAACTAACAATGAAATTTAAGAAATAACTTTGAATGGAAAAAAGTTTAAGTGCTTCTTCGTGGAGATCTTCCGCTTTTTTCGCTGTATGTAATACCTCTCTTAGCTCTTATCTGTAACATTACTAATTGGAAAAGATCACTTGACGCAGTTGTTTTGATGTCAAAACTTTGTTGTTTTTTAGGGTTAGTAACAAGTGACGAATTTAGAAAATAGAGAGTCTGGAAGCTAAATAACTTGAGTTTTCCAGTCAGCCACCAGTTTAGTTAAGTTGTGTACATTTGGAAAAATGCCTGTGGGAAACAGAAGTACACTTGAAGAAAAATGTTCTCGATAATGACGTTATGGAAGGAAAGATAGCTACGAGGACAAATGTAGAGAGTGGTGCTCTGATAGTAAATCTTTTTTAGGCGATATAAAAAAAGGTTAGGTTTTTTAGTCAAATTGTTTTTTTTTTCAAGATAAATGGGAAACAGAATTGTCAATTTACCTCTGTTCAGTATGAGTAAGCTAGATTTGTTCGTTTGCTGCACTGTGTTTCACGTGATAATAAATAATTTGATAAATTCATTTTTCCTTGTTCTCTGAATACCCTGGTCCCATTGTCGCAGACGCTATAACCGGTTTGGTAAAAGAATGAAAGGCATCCCACACCGAATAAAAGCCGACACGTAGCCTCGCACCACCCCAGTCTGACACGAATTTGAATTTGTTAAAAAACAAAATAAAACAATATATATAACTAACTGCAGACAGTACCGTTTCGGTCTTCTGGGCCTCATCAGTGCAGTGCTGATGCTAGGGTGGGGGAGAAACGATATGGCTATAATAATAAAAAAAGCGAAAAAATAAAAACCTTGCCTTGCATAACATGAATTAAAAGTAGTTTTTTTCTCAAAGGAGACTAGTGGGCAGCACAAAGGAAGACTTATTGTTGTGATTTCTCCTTTATTTCTTCCGAAGCGTGTCGTCTCTAGCATTGGAAAGAATATAAGTACACATTCGGTAGTCTCAGTTTACTTTCCCATATTAGTGTATCAGAGTTGAAAAATCCTGTAAACGGATGTTACAAAAGAAGGCCTTAATCTATTGCGCGTTATTGTATTTTGAGGGCCGTAGGATAAATGATAATTGCAGTGAATCGATAAACAATGACTTTGTTTCTTTACAAATCTTTTTTAATTAGGAAAGAAGGTCGGTCAGATCAACCGATTTGAACAAATAAGTTCTCTTCCGTCAGATATACGGGCCGCGAATTTTTTACAGTAGCCAGTTTGCCAGTCAGGTTTGTCAGTTAAGTCGGTCCGTATCCATGCTGATATTACAAGAAATGCCTTAATTTACTGAGCGTTGTTGTTGTTTGGGAGCCGTGAGGGTATCGTCAATTGTTGTGACTCAAGAAACAAACACTTTTTTTCTTCACAACTTGTCGTTAATTAAGAAAAAAATGATCGGTGAGTTCAACAGATTTGATCGTGCAAATTTTCTACCTTTAGAAATACAAAAAGCTAGCTTTGGTAGTTTTCATGGTAGCCAGTTTGTCAGTCACGTCAGTCAGTTAAGAAGTTTCCTACCCCTATCAATAGGGTATGTTTTCCCTTTAGGTATGTTCGAAGTCAGGTCTGTTTCTTTCGTCAACTAGTAAATTTACCAGCGTTTAAATAATAACGTTTTTATTACGGGCGTCCATTTTTGATAGGCGACAGCAGAATGTAAGATCAAAAAGCGCGGGAACAGGGGAGTTATAGGACATGCACACGCAGATAATATTTTCACCACATACAAATAATATATTCCGTCCTAAATGAAAGTACATAACAACCCAACGTTTTTATGAACAAAACCTAAATTTTTAGTAATCGTTGTAATAACTGTAATTACAAACTGTCCTGTTTTCTGTTGTGACAACGGCAAACACACTTCGCCATTATAACAGAAGATGAAAAATAATCAAACTTACCTTGCGCGAGGCAGTAATGAGGAAGTCGCAAGTTGAAATAATAGGCTGTTTTACCTTGTGCTTAGCAATGATTTACGGTCAGCTAAAGAGGTTCTATTCATTTTGTTCTAAACAACCGTGTGAAAAAGAGGTAATTTGCATAAGTGCGAAATAGTCATTTAGGAAACTGAAGAAAGTCACAGAATCATTGAAATTTAGATCGTTATTCGCTATTGCTAGCTGAGTAGACTCCAACAAGGAGAAGAAGAAAATGGTAAGTCCTTACGTCAGTATGCAGCTTTAGAGCAGGGCCCACGATAAAGCTTTTAAACAGTAGTCGTAAAAAAAATGTTAAGAGTAAAAATATTTATGGTAACCGGCGTAAGGAGAAAAAAACCGCCAGCCGTAAAGTGGCCATAATTTTATTCTTTAAACTTTCGAACTATCACCCAATAGGAACACTCCACTATTTGGTGCATCTTTTTAATATCATTACTATTATTCATTTATGAATTTTTTTTTGACGAGTTCAACCTCAACGCCGGTAGGTCGGTTGCCGAACACTGTTGCAACGACACGAAGTTAATTTTTTGCAGATTCCATGAAACATTCAACCCAAACTTAAAATGGGACTAATTCGGTAATCACCTCGGCCTATTTAAGAGATTAAACTGAAAGCGTTCTCCAAAGATGCCAGGCTTTAAATTGCGAGCGAGGGTATCAATTTTTTGCAGCACGAGATAATAAAGAAATTATTTTGTACAATTCCTTTCCGCTTATAATTAAAGAATTGAGCATGTGCCCAAAAGTCGCATTTCCATTTAAATGGTAATGAATTGTTTTTAGTTCGTGCACACAAATATTGCAACGTCTCCTTTTTAGTGGGCACCGTCAATTATGGATAAACCTCATTTCGTTGGATTTCTTTTTTTTTTTTTTTTTAACGCAGCGACCATCTTAACGCGCGGGGCTGACGTAAATGTACTTTGTATTAATTGAAAAACAATAACGGGGAAAGGGCGCTTTAGTCCTTCTTTCATCGTGTGCGTGCATTGGCACAAACGTCCTTTAATCTATCTCTATCATCTTATATAGTAACAAATTTTACGTGCGTCTGCTCGCTGTTCGTAGCACAAATTGGATTGACGCCTACGCGATAAATAAAAACTAAAAAACAAACTCAAAACAACACTAAAAGTATTGTGGATTACAATAATAATTATCGACGTACTCAGGTGCTGTTGTAGACTGCACTTTTCCCATTCGATGTGGAAGGCCTCCTTTATGTTGATTCAAAAATTCTCGAAGCAAGAGAATCCACCATAAAAGTCGTATCTTATACGCGTCTATATGTTCAGGGGAAAAGAATGCTTATGCACAAAGTTTAAGCCGGCCATCTTAATTTGTTCAAAACCGTTAAAGGGTCTTTCCTTTTTAATGCTGTACAGGCGTTGCAGAAGATGCAAGAAAAGAGGTGTGAGATCAAACAGTTTTTCGAGGAGTTACCCAGAGTGCCACTTGGTAAACCCCTGCACGAGTTTTATTTCTTCTCTGCTTAGGATTCCCAGCAACGAATTTCCAGGCTTTCCTGGATTTGAATACATGCTTGAACACCAAGATTAGTAGACCCTTACAGGATGACTGCTCGAGATTCCTTTAGGATAGGCCAATTCTGCCCCTTGGTGGACCTGGGAAAGAGAGGAAGTTCATGGTTTATTTCTTCTCTGATTTAAATGCATGCTTGAACAGCAAGATTGGTAGACCCTTACAGGATGGCTGCTCGAAACACCTTTAGGAAAGGCCAGTCGCACGCTTTGGTGGACCTGGGAACGTGGTAAAATGCAACGAGAGCGAGTTCAACCACTTATCAAAGGTTGAAATCTCTATTTTCTCAAGTATATACTGAAACAGTAAATAGCGTCGTAAGATCGCTCTGATCGGCCTGCACTCAAAATCCGAGCATCCTTTGCTATGCATCTCCGAGCAACTCACCCATTATTGGCACACAAAAATTGTGATAACCGTTACTGGAATAAAAGAGTTAAAAAAGAATCACTGACATAGTATATACTAGAGCAGACATTGTCTAAAGATTTTTAAATGTAAATATTTTCATAATCTCATTGTTCCTTGATATTCTGGGACATGTGGTTCGCAAGCTGAAGAAGGTGGAAATGTGACAACAAAAAGTACTCAGGGCGCTTTAACATCAAAATTATTTCATACAGGCGAATGATAAATTACACATATATGCATAGCTAGGATAACGCCTAAATAAAGATATTGATGGGACAAAATCCATCTCAAATATATCTACTATTTTCAATATTTCAGTACAATAGGGGAAGACGTGCACGAAGGGAGACATGGGTTTTTAGAATTGTTACGATACAAAATTCACCTGCATAAGACCACTTCCCGATAGTGGAAAGACGAGATATGGCCACCGCCCTAGATCCGAAGTGCACTCGGATTACTGGCCCTCCTTCCGGCAGATGGACCAAAGAATTAACAACATAACTGCACATCAAATGATTGTCCACCGACTTAACTTCGTTGACTCAGTCACTATGGGGTTGACACCCAAGAAATCGAATCCTGCTGGAAAATTTTAAAACTGGACCAGTCAACACGCTGGAGGATAAGGAGGGAAGAACGGGAGCCCCTCAGAAATCAATGCAGCCTTTTTGGCCGTTTTAGCCAATCAGTATCTAGTTCAAAATCCGGTTTTGTAAATAAGCTACGGGTTTTACTTTCAGGTTTTGAGAGAAAGTTAGATAAACAATTAAGCTCTGTCCATGACTATGTTGCAAAGTGTTTCATAGGTTAGGTCTATTGACCACACTGGTCCAGAAAGATTTTCTGACGAAAAGACGCACTTTTAAAATGTGCGACTTTACCTTGAATTTTAACTCACTTTTAAAACAGATCTTTTCGAATTCCCCGATGTTGATTTCTCTTGTAACATTTTTTTGACGGGATGATAAGGGCTTTACTACACGCATCATCTAGCTGCAATGCGTTTTTTGCCGTAGGTGACTATTATAATAATGGGGAAAAAAGATAGTTTATTCATTTTCATGGATAGAGGCAAAGCCTTTGTTGGATTCAGAGAGCAAAATGACGTTTTCAAAGCACCTACAAAAGTCACTGGGGTGATGGTTTGTCTTTATTTTGGAAGTGTTTAACGCCGAACAATTCAGAGTGTTCAAAAATAAAATGTGATTGAAAGTTTAAGAGATTGGTGATTCAATCGTAATTGAAGGAGCAAAAATAGTAGCATTTTAAAACTAGAGTGCGATTTAATGTTGTTGTATCGATAGATGACGCTGTTGTGAGTAGGAAAAAGGGTGCGGCGATATCCAGTTTTTTTTACTGCTTCATATGCATGTCTAGGTTTTCCGTTCTTTATTTACCCTTTAAAGATTTACAGTAAAAGTTCAATAATATCTCAATGCACGTTGTTGCAGAAAAAGCAGGAACGCGCGCAAGCGATAAAAAGGGCGTCCTGATATTTGGGGAAGAGAATCGCCTAAACAAAAACGGCAGCATGGGAAAATTGATTTTCAATATTCTCCACTCTTACTTCATATCCTTTCTATGAATCCTGTGTCTGAATCTCCTTAAAAAACTTATGAAGTAAACACCGTTGGTATCGAGGTTTTTTTCCAAACCCCATCGCACTCCATAAGACTCTACTCTCCACCAGTCTTTCTCGTCAGTTCTGTAACCGAGCTCGATAAACGAGCTTTGTCGAGCTCGATTAGTTATCGAGCTCGATAAGTTATCAAGCTCGATAAGTTATCGAGTACGAGGATCACATTTTGTTCCTGGGCAACCGAGCTCGATATGCATTTGCCGTACTCGATTACCATTCCTGCTCGATGAGCAAACCACGTTTTATAATCGAGCTCGATAACTACAAGTCGAGCTCGATTACTAATCGAGTACGATTGCTAATCGAGCTCCATAACTTATCGAGCTCCATAACTTATCGAGCTCGATAACTTATCGAGCTCGATAACTAATCGAGCTCGATAACTAATGGAGCTCGAATTTTTGTCGAGCGCGGTTAGAGTAATAACGAGAAAGACTGGGAACGAGTCAAACACTGATTGAGGAGGACGATGGCGGGTAGTGGTGTCTTTGCAAGAACCTTGATCATTGGGTGAGTACTTCGTACGTTTTTAAGTTTCAGCGATAGAATTCAAAGGGAAGGTATAAAAGAAGTAGGAGCAAATATATTGGAAACAGAAGTTTTCTCAAAGCATGAAAACCCCGGGTCAGGTGTAGTCATTTCGGGTAAAGAAGGATACACTTTAATCTACACTTGATTAAAACTTCGCTCGAATGGGACCTAACACAGACAAGAACTTTAGTAATCCTTATTTTATTGTAAAACGTAAAAATTTGATGGTGAACTACGCAGGGGAATACTTGTATCCCTTATTTTCACTTAAGTTCTTCACTTGATTTCGATATAAGAAATTAAAGGTCTCATCTTTACGTTCACTATAAAATTATGTACACTTTTTTAAACTCAAATAAAGCAACCTATGGTTTATAGCGAGATTTTTTAAACCATTCCATCACCTTGCAACGCAATTCCTTTCCTTTTTACTTAAGTAGCCAAAAGTAGCAACCTTTTAAAGCAAACTTGTGTCTCGAAAACCTCGACCTGGAGGTAACACTTCTGAGCACAGTGATACTTAACTATGTTTTTCAAACTCTCATTCACAATAAGAGAAAAAATAATAAAATAACCCGGCTGAATATTTAGGCTTGCAGCTTAGAAAATTACTTAAGTGCTTGTAAATATGAGGATTTTTGTCTCTCACTGGATGTTCCTTTGGCCTTAGCTAGTGGAAAAATGTTGAGTTGTCTTACTATTAAATGTAACCTTGGTTACATCCAGCCCATCTACACTGACAACTAACAAGGGATTCTGAGGCATCCGAAATTTGATCTATAGGGCTTAAGAGGCTTTCTCTTTTATTTCCACCCAGTCAATTTCACCTGAAACTCTTTCAACAGAAATATTATACTCAGGAAAGAAATAAATTAAATCTGGTTTGATTCGAAATAATTTTCACTGCATTGGGGGCCATAATTATTTAGGGACTTTTGCAAGATCTTGAAAATTGAATTATAGGCATATTTGTAACATTGTTAAATATTTGATTTGCATAGTTCAGCTACGAAATTCATATCAGATTGCTTAAAAACCTTTCTAGTTTGCAAAGAAAGTTTGAATTACCCTCTCAATATAATTATTTGAAATGGCAAACTTAAGCATGTTCTGGCCCCTATAAATCAGGCAAAATTATTTTTGACACAAAACTGACCGAGTGGAAATAAGGGAGACAACCTCTTAAGTATTTTTTTTTTCTTTGGAAGAAATGGAGATGATCCTTTAGTCAAGGTGTTAGCAGAAATCCTTACAGCCTTATTATTAAGATTCTGGACTCAATGAACATACGGCCTAATTATAACAGAGGCATGGTATAGTGGATCTTCACTGAACTGAATGAACACAACTTTATAGGGAATCACTATCTTAAAAAGCTAAGGCTATGATTAATCCTTTGACTCCTATGAGTGACTAGCATCTAACTTCTCCTTACAATGTCACCCCTGAATTACACATTCAGGTCACAAAAATGAAGGAAATGATCACCAACTAAACACACTCTAGATTGTTAAAACTAATTTTTGTTGTTAACACTTTGGAAATGTATTAAGACAGGTATTGAGAATATCCCCTCCTGATATTAGGGTTTAAAGGGTTAACAGTACACTTTCTGAATGAATGCAGTCATTGTTGTATTGTAGCCTTAACAAGTTGTGTTCATTCAACTTTGGTATGACTTGTATCAACCCTCTACACTCTAGCATTAGTATGCACATTCTCCATACTGTTCTCTACACATTCCCTAAGGTGCTGACAAGGAGAGTTTGTTTATTTATCAAGGGCTTCTCCAGTTAATGATCATTTCCTCAAACCTTCATGGCCTTGTGTGTGATTGAAGAATGATATTGTATGGGGAAATTAGATCCAAGTCCCTTTAAAGGTTTAAGTAGGAGATTTTAAGTTATTGGGACAGTGGAACCTCGATTTAATGAACCTCTGTACAACGAAGTTGTTGGTATAATGAACTGATACTTCAGTTCCAGCCTGGCTAAAGTTACAGTAATAGGAATGCTGTAGAACCTCTATAATTATAATGAACCCTCCATATAAGTAAGCAATTTCCCCAGTCCCTTGGCACTTCATTAAATCGAGCTTCCACTGTACATGTTATCTATTTCTATTTACTACTTGAAAGGAAAAGGTGAAGAAAAAAGTTGTGTTCCTTTACACATAACCAGTATAGTAAACAAGAAAAAACCCTAATATTGTAATAGAATATCATTGCACTTGTATACTTATGGTTAGGTGAGGTACACATGAAATGAATTTAGTAGTAATTTGGGATCTGCCTTTGTCTTGGTATGATCAAGTTTACTGGTATTACTGATCATGAGGGATGTAACACAATTTATTTTTAGTGTTTGGGATCTTCCCTCTCTCTCTTTCCCTTTCGATCCTTGTGAGATCTTTTTTCCTTTCTCTTTTTTTTAACCTGCCTGGCTCCATCTTTTGTTTCCATGTAACATAGAGGGAAAAGTGAGAGATTAGTTGAATGTTGTAATGTGCTCACTAGAATAAAGGCAAAAATGAGGGTTGTTCATGTTTACATACCATCAACTGATGATAAAAATAACAAGCTAAGGGGCTTGTTGGAGATATTTTGGGATGTACCCCCCAATCAAATTCACAACCATTATAATTTTTTTTGTTCATTTACTGGAAGAAACAGGTGCCTCACTGTGCTTCACCATGGCACAAACACTGCACAAGCAAGTTTGATAAAGAAGAGTTTTGAATATAAATATGAAGTTGGTGGTGTTAACATTGGTCATGCTTATTCTATTTACTATTTTGTTTACCTTTCATTGTCTCTGAGAGTTCCTCTTCGTCTGAGGGGTAGTTTCCCTTGAATGACACCTGCAATGAAACAAAGGCAGAGGGTGATATGCCACTCATGGGATGAGTGGCATACCACCCTTGTGTAGGTGCTGCTGGGAAGTATTATCCAGAGAATTTAAATTATTCACTGGCCCATTTCTGAAAACTGTCATACAATTTGGACCCCTTAGGGTTGAGAAGGGGGGGAGGGGTGGGGTTGGAGGTGAGTTTATATAAAAATAATGGATTTAAGGGGGAACCATCTCCCTGAATGAAATGTTGGAAGGAGGGAGGTCACACTAAATATGTTAGTAATTGTATAGTTTTGTATTTAAATGAAAACTACATTTTCAAAAATAAACAAAAAGTTCATACATGACCGTTTCCATTCCAACAATTTCCAAAGTATCTCAGTAATTGTAGAGGTTACATGATTTTATACTATTTCGACAAATCTAAATGTTCAAAAATAAACAAGAAGTATATATATGAGTGTTTC
Organism: Stylophora pistillata; assembly: GCF_964205215.1. Lineage (NCBI taxonomy): Eukaryota > Metazoa > Cnidaria > Anthozoa > Scleractinia > Pocilloporidae > Stylophora > Stylophora pistillata. The sequence continues at coordinate 28,565,276 of NC_142530.1, forward strand.
CATCCAAAAAATTTTCAAAGTAATTCTTATTAATTGTAGAATTTACATGATTTCATACTATTTAGATGCATCTACATGTTCAGAAACAAACAAAAAGTGTATAAACATGATTCTGCTTATGTAATTATATCTCCTCTGCATTTGCATGACTTTTCATCCCAACACTTTTTAAAGTATCTTAGCAATTATAGATTTTACATGGATTTTATACCATTTAGATAACACTACATGTACTACATGCATTTGTCTTAATAATTCTTCTGCATTTATAATTATGACTGTTTCCATCACAAGAGATTTCAAAACCAGGGTACTCTTATTAAGAGACATTTTATCGCGTTAGTCGTCTGCAATATCTCTTCGCTCATCTTTAGCATTGTCAAGCTCTTCCTTGTCACCATGCATGTGCGAGAGTCGCTTTTGTACTTCTCATCCATGCCATACTCTTCAGGATACATGAAGCAGTACGCGTAATCTCTGACTTCTAGCTTGAGTTTCATGGTAGTTCTACTCTCGTGGCATTACTAAAGTGGTGGCTTTGCAAGAGCTGTGCGAGGTATGTCGTATCTTGACTTGATCTCTGACTTCTTGATTGAGGTTTTTGGTAGTTCTGCTTTCTTGGCATAAGTGAAATGATATCTTCACAAGAGCTGTGTCAGATATGCTGCATCTTTGCCAAACAGCTAGCAAAACACTCTCAACGTCTACACTCTTTTAGGGACATGGTGTCTTTGCAGACATCTTGAATATGCCTCCCTAACTTTCGCTTCTCACTCCAAGTGTCTTCATCTTGTGTTGCATTTAACATCTTGAGCTCGACACACTGCATCTGCCCTGCTAGAAGTCAGCAAATTGTTCTCCTTGCTTCAGGGTAAGCCAATGTTACTAGAAAAGCAAGGGATCGTGAAGGCAACATGTGTGGTTGATAACCTCCAGCATATCAAGGTGATGCAGCTCGATAAGAAGAAACGAGGAGAGCAGGCAAAGGATAACAAAAAAGAAACCACCACAAAAACACAGGAAAGACTCTTCCTGATTATTCTGGGAAAGATTGGTTTGAAGAATGTAAACAACTTTTTTCGCAAGAGAGGATAAAGTGCCTCAAGCACCATGGACTTTGACTAACATATCAACAGCATTAAGAACTACACAGTGGATGTTTTGCAAGGTATTGACTTTTCCAACTGAATCCTGAAGGCTGTGGTTCAGTAATGCTGCAAACACAACTGAAAGAAAGAGATCTAACTCGTAGGCAATCCTTGCAAGACAGTGAAAACCCCAACTTAGCTAAAGTTAAGTAGAGCAAAGTGAAAGCCATGCAAGTGGTAACAATGAGAACGACAATGATTCCATCAACTCTGGAGAAGAAGATAACTCTACAAATGATGTCCTTCTTGCTTTTATCAATAACTAGAGAAAAAGTTGAAAGGCCAACAGCAACACACCCAGGAAGTTTCAAAAGGAAGACCATAAGAAATTGAGTCATATATCATTTCATTCTTAACACTTTTAATCATGGAAAACAGGGAAGAAATGTCATAATTAACAAACCTAGATGTCTTTTCGATTGAACATCTGTAGAATGAGCTATGACCATCATTATAATAACAAGAAATGAAAATAGTATAGTGCACTATAAAGTACATGGCCGGGGGGGAGTCATCAGAAAAAAGTATATATATATATATATATATATATATATATATATATATATATATACATAAATTTATTTTTAAGGAATGATCATGGCAAAGAATGACACTTATCATGAAGTATCCTGTTAAGGGTTATCATTAGCCACAAATTAAAAACATAAGGTTAGAGTTAAGGTTAGAGGACACTTCATAACAGTGATTTTGGGGTGAGGAGAAGAGTAAGGGAATACCTCACAATGCACAGTGCTTACTGTCTGGCTGAATTATAAAATAAAAGAATAATTTAAAAATAGATAGGAAGAGCCTGGTCAAAGTAGCTTCAGCTGGATGGGGGGGGGGGGGGGAAGGGTTATGGAGGGAGAATAATTAAAGGATACCAGGTCGCATTGGACACAGCTAAGGAATAGCTGGTCAACAGTGGCCCTGGAGGGCTCACGAAGGGGTATGATCTAAGGATACCAGGTCGCAACCGGACACGGCTCACGGAGAGCTGGTCAACGGCGGCCCTGGGGAGATTACCAAGGGGTATGATCTAAGGATACCAGGTCGTAACCGGACACGGCTCACGGAGAGCTGGTCAACGGCGGCCCTGGGAGGATTACGAAGGGGTATGATCTTAGGATACCAGGTCGCAACCGGACACGGCTCACGGAGAGCTGGTCAACGGCGCCCCTGGGGGATTACGAAGGGGTATGATCTAAGGATACCAGGTCGCAACCGGACACGGCTCACGAAGAGCTGGTCAACGGCGGCCCTGGGGGGATTACCAAGGGATATGATCTAAGGATACCAGGTCGCAACCGGACACGGCTCACGGAGAGCTGGTCAACGGCGGCCCTGGGGGGATTACGAATGGTTATGATCTAAGGATACCAGGTCGTAACCGGACACGGCTCACGGAGAGCTGGTCAACGGCGGCCCTGGGGGGATTACCAAGGGGTATGATCTAAGGATACCAGGTCGTAACCGGACACGGCTCACGGAGAGCTGGTCAACGGCAGCCCTGGGGGGGTTACCAAGGGGTATGATCTAAGGATACCAGGTCGCAACCGGACACGGCTCACGGAGAGCTGGTCAACGGTGGTCCTGGGGGGATTACGAAGGGTTATGATCTAAGGACACCAGGTCGCAACCGGACACGGCTCACGGAGAGCTGGTCAACGGCAGCCCTAGGGGGATTACCAAGGGGTATGATCTAAGGATACCAGGTCGTAACCGGACACGGCTCACGGAGAGCTGGTCAACGGCGGCCCTGGGGAGATTACCAAGGGGTATGATCTAAGGATACCAGGTCGTAACCGGACACGGCTCACGGAGAGCTGGTCAACGGCGGCCCTGGGGGGATTACGAAGGGGTATGATCTAAGGATACCAGGTCGCAACCGGACACGGCTCACGGAGAGCTGGTCAACGGCGGTCCTGGGGGGATTACGAAGGGTTATGATCTAAGGACACCAGGTCGCAACCGGACACGGCTCACGGAGAGCTGGTCAACGGCAGCCCTAGGGGGATTACCAAGGGGTATGATCTAAGGATACCAGGTCGTAACCGGACACGGCTCACGGAGAGCTGGTCAACGGCGGCCCTGGGGAGATTACCAAGGGGTATGATCTAAGGATACCAGGTCGTAACCGGACACGGCTCACGGAGAGCTGGTCAACGGCGGCCCTGGGGGGATTACGAAGGGGTATGATCTAAGGATACCAGGTCGCAACCGGACACGGCTCACGGAGAGCTGGTCAACGGCGCCCCTGGGGGGATTACCAAGGGGTATGATCTAAGGATACCAGGTGGTAACCGGACACTGCTCACGGAGAGCTGGTCAACGGCGGCCCTGGGGAGATTACCAAGGGGTATGATCTAAGGATACCAGGTCGTAACCGGACATGGCTCACGGAGAGCTGGTCAACGGCGGCCCTGGGGGGATTACGAAGGGGTATGATCTAAGGATACCAGGTCGCAACCGGACACGGCTCACGGAGAGCTGGTCAACGGCGCCCCTGGGGGGATTACCAAGGGATATGATCTAAGGATACCAGGTGGTAACCGGACACGGCTCACGGAGAGCTGGTCAACGGCGGCCCTGGGGGATTACGAAGGGGTATGATCTAAGGATACCAGGTCGCAACCGGACACGGCTCACGGAGAGCTGGTCAACGGCGGCTCTGGGGGGATTACGAATGGTTATGATCTAAGGATACCAGGTCGTAACCGGACACGGCTCACGGAGAGCTGGTCAACGGCGGCCCTGGGGGGATTACGAAGGGGTATGATCTAAGGATACCAGGTCGCCACCGGACACGGCTCACGGAGAGCTGGTCAACGGCGGCCCTGGGGGGATTACCAAGGGGTATGATCTAAGGATACCAGGTCGTAACCGGACACGGCTCACGGAGAGCTGGTCAACGGCAGCCCTGGCGGGATTATGAAGGGGAATAATCTAGAAATGTCATGTCATAGGAGTCCTGGCTTACAAGTCACCTGGGGCATTTATGAAGGGAAATAATCTAAGGATACCAGATCGATGTTAATATGCTAATATAAGTGCAGTTCCAAATAAAAACAGAGTTCGATCATCATTTAATACAAACTTTACATTCTATCTGAAATTGAGAATGAAACCCCTATTTTCTAGTAAATGACTTTTGCACCTACCAGTGACAGCTCCGAGGTAGTCATCTCCTCAGTATTCTTAAAATTTGATAAAGAATTTAAAATTAGACCATTATGATGAAAGGTCACACTTAAAATAACTTATTATGCTACCCTAGCCCATGCTGTTCTTTGGTATTTAATGATTTTAGAGAATTAAGAGTTAATTCATTTTCAGAACTAAATGTGGATTGAATAGGAATGCGTTATTTCAAGACAATGAAAAAACTAAAGTGGGTTCTGATTGAAACATACCCTCTCTAAAAGGTCCAGGACTTCGTCCCCTTGTAGACAATCGGAGTGCCTCACCACTTCCCTTCTTCTCTGTAGCGTAAAGTGGAGTGGTACTTCAACGAGCGAACCAATCCAGTCATAGACTTCCTATTTATTGTTTTCATATCATCAAAAAAGAAAACATACATCACTTACTATCACCAACATCATCATGTATCATGTAGTATATATTACATTATATTCTTACCTGGAAAAAGGCATTCTTTTCAAAGGCCCTGGAAAACTTTTTTCCATTGCCAATACGGATGAAAATGGTTGTTCCACCACCATTAGTTGGTGGTGCTGTCATCCTCGCCCTGCGTAGAGCCCTTATTTTCTATAAAGACAAACATTATGACGGATATTATTATGACAGATAAGGCATATCACAGTGTACACAATTATAAAATAAACATACATGGGTAGGTATATTTAAATGGAAAATCCCTGTATACACTTGACACAACTTTAGATTATGAATTAGTTGAGTTAAATAATCAGAGTACACTTCATTCTTAATTTGTTCAAACCTCTTGTGGACCTAGACTTAAGATTAGAGAGAATGCTGGACACGGTGCACACAATTATTATAAAACAAACTTGCCTGCATAGGTATATTGAAATGGAAAATCAATGTATACTCTTTACATACCATGACATTAGATTATTAATTAGTGTAGATGACTTATGGGAGTACATTTCATTCTTAATTTTTCCAAACCTTACATGTATCAGAACTTAAGATCAGAGAGAAAGCAGATGATAACTTACAGAGGTTTTCTTCTGACTGTTTACAGTTATTGTATTGTTGGAGCAGGTTCCTTGAGAGCTGCTAGCAGTGTTAGTGTTACTGCTAGAGCTGGACTGTATTGCCTGTTTTAAAAATTGAAGTGTTCTAATGGTATGTTAGGGAGTAAAATTAAAATAGCACTATTTGGTAAGTGTTTCCTTTGTGATGACTGATGTGAGTACATTTCATTCTTCATTTTTCCAAACCTTACATGTACTTAAACTTAAGAGTAAAGAGAAAGCAGATGATAACTTACAGAGGTTTTATCTTGATTTTTGACAATATTGTTAGAGCTGGTTCCCTGGGAGCTGCTGGCAGTGCAGGTGTTACTGCTGGGGCTGAACTGTATTGCCTGTTTTAAAAGTTAAAGTATTCTAGTGGGTATGTTAGGGAGTAAAATTAAAATAGCACAATTTGGTAAGTGTTTCCTTTGAGATCACTGATGTGAGTACATTTCATTCTTCCTTTTTCCAACGCTTACATATACTTAAACGTAAGAGTAGAGAGAAAGCAGATGATAACTTACAGAGGTTTTATCTTGATTGTTGACAATATTGTTAGAGCTGGTTCCCTGGGAGCTACTGGCAGTGTTAGTGTTACTGCTGGGGCTGGACTGTAATGCCTGTTTAAAAAAATAAATTGTTCTGAGGGGTATAATAGGTGTTACAATTAAATCCTTTGAGATAACTAATGGGAGTACATTTCTGACTGTTTACAGTATTGTTGGAGCTGGTTCCCTGGGAGCTGCTAGCAGTGTTGGTGTTATTACTGGGGCTGGACTGTAATGCCTGTTTTTACATTTAAAGTTTTCTAATGGATATAACAGGGAGTAAAATTAAAATAATGTGATTTTGTAAGTGTATTCTTTTGAATTGAATTCAAAACTGGGGGGGTCTTGTGTACCTGGTACTGTAGCTCTTGACTTTTTCTTTGTTTCCGCCAGTCATCCAACTTTTTCCTGTTGAGAGAAGAACCTGTACATGTCAGTACCTTTCATTCTCATGTTTTAGATTTTATAATCTTTTTAATTTTGAATACATAAATAGCTGAAAGTTTGCATTCCATACCATTCATCCCTCATTGCACAACATAGAGCCTGTGCTCTGCCAATGGAATCTTGAAGGCCCACATGATCCAAGTTTGCTTCTTGTAAGGTACAAGGTACAAAACATGTTAGTGTTAAAAAGATTAATAGATCGAAGCTATTCTTGTTGTAGGGATGATTATTAAGGACCTTGCAGAGATTCCTTCAGAGGAAATTTTGTGTTTGTTGAACATGGAAGTTAGAAAAAAATATGTTTTTGGGACATGTACATGTCTCTTTTTTGTTTGTTGGGTTTTTTTGCAGGGGGGGTATCATAAACAATCTATGGATAATCAGAGTACTGGTGAAGCAAAGAGAAGAGCTTGCAAATTATTCTACCCCAGTCACGACCTTAATGACAAATGATACACTTTTAAAAATGAAAGGTGTCATTCACATTACCACAAAATAGATTTCGAATTTCAAAATTATCATGCTTACCCTCAAAGATTTCCACGCACTGTGGCATGTTTCTGCTATGGCAAGGGGCCAGAACAAATACCACAATGCCAGGGCTTTGTGAAATACCATATTTTACTCTGACTGCAATGAAAAGTACAATCACTCTTGTGCTAATAATAACATCCACAAAATCACCCTAATATTCATGTTAATATCAAAAATAACAACAGTCATGATAACTATGATAATTATAATTATTACTTTAATGCTAGAAAAAAAAAAAAGCTGATTAGAATTAATACTTAGGTGTATTTGCTTTTGCATTCTTAACCAAAGATTAGGTTTAGCTACCTTTCTGGGCTTCATGGCTGCTGTCCTTTGCAATCCAGAAGTAAATATCTGGGCTGTTTGCCACAGTGTGGAGCATGCTTGAAAAAGTAAATACAGAGAAGGTTAATAAATATCAAATACACTTGAGTTAAACAAAATGTGGAGACAGAGTAGGCAGAGAAAAATCAGTAAAAAAATAAAAGCAAATGCTGAGTGAACTAACCTAACCAGTCTTCTCTTGCTAACAAGAGGACAGCTGAAGGGCAAAAGCACAGCCACCATTATGCGACCATCCTCTGATCCTTGCCATGTGAACTAAGATAAAAAGAAACAGTACAGTAAGATATGTTCATGAACATGACTGTACTATTTGAATTGTTCACAGCTATTTTCCCACAGTTGGTGGTCAAAAGAAAAAATGGGTTCTATTTGACAGACTTGTTTGTAGCTCCTGGTTTTTTTTTAAACCTGCAAATTAGTTTCTTTTTCCCTACCGATCAAAGGGTAGGATATGAGTGATGATCTCATCCTATGTGGGCTTTTTCTACATACTGCTAAACAAGCTAATTACCTCTTCAAAAGAGTGGATAAGAAATGAAATGGCTGTGCTTTGCCCTCTTTCCTCTAAAAGATTAATGCATTGCAGCACCTCATTGGTCCTGCTATGAACAGCTTCACCTATAAGAAATGGGGAATTATGAGGAGAGTTTCCATGATGTTCACTTAATAAAGGATATTTTATATACCAGGATAAAAAATTGTAAAAAAAAAATTATTAAAATGTTTAAATCAAATGTTTTCGGCTGTTTGCCATCTGATGATGCCATCTGATGATGGCAAACAGCTGAAAACGTTTGGTTTAAACATTTTAATAATTTTTCCATAATCTTTTAGCCTTGTATATATAATATCCATGAGGAGAGTGATTGTAGTAAATGTGTATGAATGTATTCAGTTGGATTAGACATTGTGTATACCTGTGCTTTTGGTGCTCAGTTTGTTGTTTAATGCACTATCTGAGGTAAACTCATTGCAAATATACCTGTTATCACTCCTGATATCGAATAATCATCAGTGACATAGCCATCTAGAGAGACAAAATAATATAATTAATACAGGTATACTTGTTCATTGATAAAGAATAATGTAGATGGCAGTTTATATACTTATTAAACTAAATGATTGGGGCATTATGCTTGCAAGGATGTGATCTCCCAAAGTACAGACACACAGATGCATTGGCTTTGTTAAAAATGGTTCTTGTAATCTTTCACTGAGCAGATGCATGGGAAAAAAGGAAGTTAGCATGGTACAGGCATTAATGGAAATTGATTTCCATTTATTTCAGTAAGACATCAAGGTGAGCTTACAGAGTCTAGCCTCTTCTGAGTAAACTATCACTTCTGCAAAAATAAAAAAAATAAGGAAATAAATAAAAGATAGGAAGTACTTTGATGTAAAAGATGATAATCCCACAAATCATTACTTCCTTTACCTCAGTGTAGGATAATACAGACTAATCACCAATTTTCATATGTAGTTATCCCTATGTAAGTCCATTATTTATGAGTCCATTGAAGCACTTAATACCATATTTGTCTATATCCTTTCTTCAGTGATGTGTGACTCAGATTGGTAGGGTTTTTTCCAATAAATTTATATATGTCTAACTGGAACTGGAACTGGAACGAATACCTGTAGCTGTGGGTTACTACATAACATAATGCTTCAGAAGTCTATAGTTTTAACTTACTTGAACATCCTTTTACTCACCATTAGTGTCATCTTCTGAGTCAGATGATACAATGGATGGTCCCATATTGTGGCCTAACAGAGGAAAAGGTGCAGACATCAAGATCAGGGCTATGGCAGAATTGTGAAAGGTCTTTAAATTAACTAAAGGTTACTTTTCACTTTCAGAGGTGTTGTTCAGGAAAATACTTGTATTCAGAGTAGTTTCACACAAATCCTTGCAAGCTGTACATCAGAAGAAAGCTTAATAACAGCTTCTTCTGAAAGTATTACGAGCCTGCAAGGGGCAAAGTGATTAAGTGTTCTCCTATTGAATTTATTGGGTATCTTCATTAAGATCAATTGAAACTGTAATTGCACCAACTCACCGCCTTGGTTTGAATCGGACTCATCTGACAAGTCGGAGATCTCATCTGTTGAGTAACATTAGACTTAAATTGTAATCATCCTATACACACCCATAGACACATTTAGAACACCAATGCAGAAAGCGAATAAAAAAAATAAGACAAACGTGCAGTTATACCTGATGTCAGTCCTCTTGCACTGGCAGTTGCCATTGCTGTGAGATATCGTCGCGTAGAAGCTATGATGTCAAAAGCAATTTAGATTACACTTAAAATTCAGAATTAAATTAGAACTTGTCATACTTCTTCGATTTTCATCTAGGCACTTTCAATTGGCAGGATGAGATGTACCCACTGAAAATAACATAACTAGTCAGTAAATTGAATTACAAAGGGAAAGACAAACTCCAAGCTGTTGGTAGTATAAGCAGATACCTTTCAACTCAGACTTGTAATTATTGATATTTTCAAATTTTTGTGAAGGATCTGAAAAGCTTAATTAATTTCAAATATTGACAAAACTTTTTTCCAGTTACCTCCATCAACTTGTGCAAGTGGCAGTGTAGATACAAGGCTGCTTGAAGATGGGGACAGTAAAGTGGCCTGTGATGATGTAGATGTTAAGGCGGCAGTGGATAGAGATGTGGATGGTAAAGTGACTGTGGATGATGGAGATGTTGAAGTAGCTGTAGATGTTGGTGGTAAAGTGACTGCAGATGGTGGAGATGTTGAAGTAGCTGTAGATGTTGGTGGTAAATTGACTGTTGATGAAGAAGATGTAGAAGTGGCTGTAGATGTTGGTGGTACAAGGGTTGGAGATGCTGAAGGTGTTGAAGAGGCTCCAGATGTGGGTGGTAAACTGACTGTGGACAATGAAGATGTGGAAGTGGATGCTGATGATGAAGTGGAAGATGACAGAGCTGTGGTGAGAGAACAGGTTATGCATGCACATTTGGTGATCAAATGTCTATAATCTATAAATTTTTTATAAATTTGACTGGAAATGGGCTTTTAGAAGACTGTTCCAAGTGTTTGTGGATACAATTATGACATAAAGGCCATCAACCTTTGAATTGTTTCATGTTAAGGTATGCATTTTGATAAAGCCAGCCTCTGCTACTCTATTAATATTTGGAAAATTGCAGTAGTCATGCACATCACTATTCCTAGGGTGATGAGGTAACAAATGACCAATTTCTTCTGAAAGTTCTGTGTAGTACCGGAGGTTTGTTATTTTCCTATTAATTTGTGCTAGAAGTTGCAAGGCTGCAGGGAAAGACACCTTACTTAGATATTAAGTAAATAAAGTATCGAGCATAAATATAAGTTCATAGAAAGCTAAATTGAATTAAAATTATGACAGAAAGATTGCCCAAGACATAATTATGCTCCATTTGACGATAATAACTTAAACACATTGTGCAGATGTAAGGTTTGGTTGACATAAGTAACATTTCAAATATACACAGACCTTGACTAGGTAAAAATATAAAGATCTTTTTCTTTCTACTTCCACCAAAGTGGTTCATGAGCTGCACGCCACTTTGAAGGCCAGTTGCCACTGTCCTCATTGCATGCCCTCTCGCATACGATGTTATTATTTCCAAGCTAGTGTAATAAAGTAATGACAGAAAGGTGATTGTAGTTACCCACACTAATTTTTCTGTTGAATTGAATTTAACTCTGGGTTTATTTCTGCAAGGTACATACATTAATTTCGCATGCACTGTAACATTTGTTTTAGTGGTATTTGCTTTAGATTGTAGCAATGAGAGAAAGATTGCACAGTATGTCACATGAAAAAGAGTATTGTAAGTTTAAATAATTCAATGTGCACTGGTACAAGGAAGATTATCATCTAAGATGTTCTTAATAAAATGGGTCAACATTTCATTTCATTTTTTTATCACGTCACAAATTATTGCAAACTGGCAAGTTGTTCGAAGTGTTGCCTTGTAACTAATTTTAAATGCAATGAATCCTCTCACTTGGCGAAAAATTCTCAATGTTATTAGTAATTGCAAGACATCTAAAGGAATATATATTACAGCAACCTTAGTTTTCTTTCATTCACGTTTACATCCAATCTCGCCTCTTTTCGGCATTTCGCTTATTTTATTACGGTACTTCTCATTCTTTTCCCTTGAACCATTTTTCTAGCCTACGATACAGATTATGTAGGGAGCAGCACTTACCTGGTAAGGTCTTTTCCTGTAAGGGGAGGAAATGCTCTCACCAGTAATTCTCCGATTTGGGAAGAGCTGTCGTTCTTTGTAAATGATAAATCAGAAATCCGCTTGGCGGTAGTGAGCCTGCCCAGCTCAGTCTTGTTTGGCACGCTTCTGTGCCGTTTATCCAGAAAGACAACAGTTCTTTGGAAAGCGCGCTTACTGCGGTTCATCTCGTAGAGTTGAAGGCTTAATCTAAAAGACTTAAGTGCTTGCTACACTAATCGATGTCCTTCGATGACGCGAAACCACGCCGAAAATGAAACTGACCGACGTGTATATGATTTATGTCTTAATTAAAGGCTTTTGTTTCACGGCACACCCATGTCACCTAGGCCTGTCGCTACGGGACACTTACATTGATAGTTAAACAATTTTGGGATCGTTTTCCGCAAATGCAGCAAACGCAATTTTTTAATCGTCCAATTGTACTTTAATTACATCAAACGGGCAAGTGACCCTTTTCTAGGAAGTGGTGTGCACACAAAGACACCCGTACACGCAGAATGGAAACTTTATTGTTTGAACAGGAACTTGAGACCATGCATGGGTAACTGTCACTTCGCGGATCGATCGCTACCAGATCAGTATCAATTGTTATTGATGAATACGTGTCAAATTGTCCAGGGAATACTCATTTCCCATTGAGGTCCATAAGGTGATATATATCGTTTACTTATCAGTTAATCTTGGTAATTTCAACAAATTAAAAGCAGATCTCGCTTGGACTAGATCACTCCGCTGCCTTATTCATTGCCAGATTCGCTATGTCTCATGAGCATTTTGAGTTTACTTCTCCTCCCGGCGCGCTATTTAACTGTTCTGTATGGTAAGTCTTTTTTTGTTTTCTTATTATTGCGATGATTTTTATCTGTCAGCAACTGCTTGTTTTCGCTGTCACGCATCGACAGATAGATCTTCAGTGCATTCGTTAAGAAATTTCGATGTTATAGGAGATAGGTTAAGAAATAACTCTCTAATTTTTAGGTCTCTTTGTTTTCTAAACTTGAGATATTCGTCGAAATGTTTTGCGCAAATTTAAAGAGCCTAGTATGGAGTCGCAATTGTGGTGGGTGTATCTTTGGTTCACTAAAATTGCGGCCGGAAAATAGTGCAAAAAGTCTGAATTTAAATTTGGCTATCTAGCCCTCTGATTATCTCAACTGAACCCAAAAAAATGTACAAAGGAACTTTTTATAACAGATAAGGCTATATTTTTCAACAACGTGGAGCTGTATGTCAAGCAACCACCATAAGAGCGGCTGTCTATGGACAGGAAAATTTCACGAGCACGAGCAGCACTGACAAACATGTGGAAAGTTTCCGATGCCGTGTGCCAATGATGGGTGTGGAGAGGTGGTGGCAAGGGAGAGGATTGCAGCACACACTGCGCAGTGTGCAAAGCACAAGCTCCCTTGCCAGGAATGCGGTAGAAAAATAACAAGGGAATCCTTCGAGGAGCATATCGCTTCCCTTTGCTCTAATAAGAGAGTACTATGCCCTCTAAGCTGCGGAACAAGCCTTCCACGGTAAGATATTATCTGTTTAATTAAGAAATCAATAGTAAAATGACTATTTAAGGCCAATAAAATATCCAAAAGTTGCACTAGCCAGCCAGCTCCCCCTAATTTTGATTCTTTTGCAGACTCCACTTAACACTGCATTTAAGCGAGTGCCCAGAAAGAGCGGTTCGCTGTGCGGTGACTGGCTGCACTGCTATAATAAAACAGAAGAACATGTCAGCACTCGTAAAATGCAGCCGCAACCCACAGTGTTCTGCAGGAAGGAGAGGTCCAGCGTCTGCGGGGCCTGATGCATTTCCAGGTGAGATGCTTGAATTTTAAAAATAATGAGAAAAGATATCATATTAATATGAACTGAACATTCGGTTTCATTTCAGAGAGCCAAACCAAAATGGATTTTGGAAGAAAGAGGAGTGTTCTCCTTCCGCTGGAAGAGAGAGAAATGAAGTGACGTCAAGGGGCCGCACCTATTCAGCACTGAGTACAGGTGCTGGAATGGGAACCGGTGGAGGGCGCATCTGCGATTTGCGGGACTCTCCTTGGAGCTGGTGTCCGCATTTACGGCAGTGGTAGTAGGAACGAGGTGAGGGACTCATCTTTATCATAAAGGATAGATTCTCACTCTTGAATCTGCAACGCTGTGCAGAGGATAAACGATCGTTGCTGATAATCCAAAGTACTTGCATACGGGTGAGGTATTTTACGACAACTATCAATATCGTTAATTTTCCATATAGGAGTGAGGAAATCTAAAACCATGTCTCCGAACCTGAAAACTGTCAAAAATAAAATAAACCTTATCATGATTCTCCACAGTAATGACTTTATGCTTCATGTCAACAGAATAGTACTGATGCCTGATTCCCGCGAGGAGAAGGTTTTCCCTTTCTCAGCGAGGGAGATAAGAGAGGGGGAAGTAGCAGCAAATATCCCGCTCTGTGAACTGGATCACGTGGACCGAGAAGACGTTATGATTGTCAAGTTTGTCTTGACATATTATCTTTCAAAAGAAGACAAGTAGATTTCCATTTATTAACTAGGAGAGTTAACAAGGTCGCAAATGATAACGCAAAAAATGGAAGTCGTTTATGCACTAGAACAAAAAGGATCGTAGGCGATGTGATAAGCATAGAACAAACTAACAATGAAATTTAAGAAATAACTTTGAATGGAAAAAAGTTTAAGTGCTTCTTCATGGAGATCTTCCGCTTTTTTCGCTGTATGTAATACCTCTCTTAGCTCTTATCTGTAACATTACTAATTGGAAAATTCACTTGACGCAGTTGTTTTGATGTCAAAACTTTGTTGTTTTTTAGGGTTAGTAACAAGTGACGAATTTAGAAAATAGAGAGTCTGGAAGCTAAATAACTTGAGTTTTCCAGTCAGCCACCAGTTTAGTTAAGTTGTGTACATTTGGAAAAATGCCTGTGGGAAACAGAAGCACACTTGAAGAAAAACGTTCTCGATAATGACGTTATGGAAGGAAAGATAGCTACGAGGACAAATGTAGAGAGTGGTGCTCTGATAGTAAATCTTTTTTAGGCGATATAAAAAAAGGTTAGGTTTTTTAGTCAAATTGTCTTTTTTTTCAAGATAAATGGGAAACAGAATTGTCAATTTACCTCTGCTCAGTATGAGTAAGCTAGATTTGTTCGTTTCCTGCACTGTGTTTCACGTGATAATAAATAATTTGATAAATTCATTTTTCCTTGTTCTCTGAATACCCTGGTCCCATTGTCGCAGACGCTATAACCGGTTTGGTAACAGAATGAAAGGCATCCCACACCGAATAAAAGCCGACACGTAGCCTCGCACCACCCCAGTCTGACAAGAATTTGAATTTGTTAAAAAACAAAATAAAGCAATATATATAACTAACTGCAGACAGTACTGTTTCGGCCTTCTGGGCCTCATCAGTGCAGTGCTAATGCTAGGGTGGGGGAGAAACGATATGGCTATAATAAAAGAAAAGCGAAAAAATAAAAACCTTGCCTTGCATAACATGAATTAAAAGTAGTTTTTTTCTCAAAGGAGACTAGTGGGCAGCACAAAGGAAGACTTATTGTTTTGATTTCTCCTTATTTCTTCCGAAGCGTGTCGTCTCTAGCATTGGACAGAATATAAGTACACATTCGGTAGTCTCAGTTTACTTTCCCATATTAGTGTATCAGAGTTGAAAAATCCTGTAAACGGATGTTACAAAAGAACGCCTTAATCTATTGCGCGTTATTGTATTTTGAGGGCCGTAGGATAAATGATAATTGCAGTGAATCGATAAACAATAACTTTGTTTCTTTACAAATCTTTTTTAATTAGGAAAGAAGGTCGGTGAGATCAACCGATTTGAACAAATAAGTTCTCTTCCGTCAGATATACGGGCCACGAATTTTTTACAGTAGCCAGTTTGCCAGTCAGGTTTGTCAGTTAAGTCGTTCCGTATCCATGCTGATATTACAAGAAATGCCTTAATTTACTGAGCGTTGTTGTTGTTTGGGAGCCGTGAGGGTATCGTCAATTGTTGTGACTCAAGAAACAAACACTTTTTTTCTTCACAACTTGTCGTTAATTAAGAAAAAAAAATGATCGGTGAGTTCAACAGATTTGATCGTGTAAATTTTCTACCTTTAGAAATACAAAAAGCTAGCTTTGGTAGTTTTCATGGTAGCCAGTTTGTCAGTCACGTCAGTCAGTTAAGACGTTTCCTACCCCTATCAATAGGGTATGTTTTCCCTTTAGGTATGTTCGAAGTCAGGTCTGTTTCTTTCGTCAACTAGTAAATTTACCAGCGTTTAAATAATAACGTTTTTATTACGGGCGTCCATTTTTGATAGGCGACAGCAGAATGTAAGATCAAAAAGCGCGGTAACAGGGGAGTTATAGGACATGCACACGCAGATAATATTTTCACCACATACAAATAATATATTCCGTCCTAAATGAAAGTACATAACAACCCAACGTTTTTATGAACAAAACCTAAATTTTTAGTAATCGTTGTAATAACTGTAATTACAAACTGTCCTGTTTTCTGTTGTGACAACGGCAAACACACTTCGCCATTATAACAGAAGATGAAAAGTAATCAAACTTACCTTGCGCGAGGCAGTAATGAGGAAGTCGCAAGTTGAAATAATAGGCTGTTTTACCTTGTGCTTAGCAATGATTTACGGTCAGCTAAAGAGGCTCTATTCATTTTGTTCTAAACAACCGTGTGAAAAAGAGGTAATTTGCATAAGTGCGAAATAGTCAATTAGGAAACTGAAGAAAGTCACAGAATCATTGAAATTTAGATCGTTATTCGCTATTGCTAGCTGAGTAGACTCCAACAAGGAGAAGAAGAAAATGGTAAGTCCTTACGTCAGTATGTAGCTTTAGAGCAGGGCCCCACGATAAAGCTTTTAAACAGTAGTCGTAAAAAAAATGTTAATAGTAAAAATATTTATGGTAACCGGCGTGAGGAGAAAAAAAACCGCCAGCCGTAAAGTGGCCATAATTTTATTCTTTAAACTTTCGAACCATCACCCAATAGGAACACTCCACTATTTGGTGCATCTTTTTAATATCATTACTATTATTCATTTATGAATTTTTTTTGGCGAGTTCAACCTCAACGCCGGTAGGTCGGTTGCCGAACACTGTTGCAACGACACGAAGTTAATTTTTTGCAGATTCCATGAAACATTCAACCCAAACTTAAAATGGGACTAATTCGGTAATCACCTCGGCCTATTTAAGAGATTAAACTGAAAGCGTTCTCCAAAGATGCCAGGCTTTAAATTGCGAACGAGGGTATCAATTTTTTGCAGCACGAGATAATAAAGAAATTATTTTGTACAATTCCTTTCCGCTTATAATTAAAGAATTGAGCATATGCCCAAAAGTCGCATTTCCATTTCAATGGTAATGAGTTGTTTTTAGTTCGTGCACACAAATATTGCAACGTCTCCTTTTTAGTGGGCACCGTCAATTATGGATAAACCTCATTTCGTTGGATTTTTTTTTTTTTTTTAACGCAGCGACCATCTTAACGCGCGGGGCTGACGTAAATGTACTTTGTATTAATTGAAAAACAATAACGGGGAAAGGGCGCTTTAGTCCTTCTTTCATCGTGTGCGTGCATTGGCACAAACGTCCTTTAATCTATCTCTATCATCTTATATAGTAACAAATTTTACGTGCGTCTGCTCGCTGTTCGTAGCACAAATTGGATTGACGCCTACGCGACAAATAAAAACTAAAAAAAAAACTCAAAACAACACAAACAGTATTGTGGATTACAATAATAATTATCGACGTACTCAGGTGCTGTTGTAGACTGCACTTTTCCCATTCGATGTGGAAGGCCTCCTTTATGTTAATTCAAAAATTCTCGAAGCAAGAGAATCCACCATAAAAGTCGTATCTTATACGCGTCTATATGTTCAGGGGAAAAGAATGCTTATGCACAAAGTTTAAGCCGGCCATCTTAATTTGTTCAAAACCGTTAAAGGGTCTTTCCTTTTTAATGCTGTACAGGCGTTGCAGAAGATGCAAGAAAAGAGGTGTGAGATCAAACAGTTTTTCGAGGAGTTACCCAGAGTGCCACTTGGTAAACCCCTGCACGAGGTTTATTTCTTCTCTGCTTAGGATTCCCAGCAACGAATTTCCAGGCTTTCCTGGATTTGAATACATGCTTGAACACCAAGATTAGTAGACCCTTACAGGATGACTGCTCGAGATTCCTTTAGGATAGGCCAATTCTGCCCCTTGGTGGACCTGGGAAAGAGAGGAAGTTCATGGTTTATTTCTTCTCTGATTTAAATGCATGCTTGAACAGCAAGATTGGTAGACCCTTACAGGATGGCTGCTCGAAACACCTTTAGGAAAAGCCAGTCGCACGCTTTGGTGGACCTGGGAACGTGGTAAAATGCAACGAGAGCGAGTTCAACCACTTATCAAAGGTTGAAATCTCTATTTTCTCAAGTATATACTGAAACAGTAAATAGCGTCGTAAGATCGCTCTGATCGGCCTGCACTCAAAATCCGAGCATCCTTTGCTATGCACCTCCGAGCAACTCACCCATTATTGGCACACAAAAATTATGATAACCGTTACTGGAATAAAAGAGTTAAAAAAGAATCACTGACATAGTATATACTAGAGCAGCTGAAGAAGGTGGAAATGTGACAACAAAAAGTACTCAGGGCGCTTTAACATCAAAATTATTTCATACAGGCGAATGATAAATTACATATATATGCATAGCTAGGATAACGCCTAAATAAAGATATTGATGGGACAAAATCCATCTCAAATATATCTACTATTTTCAATATTTCAGTACAATAGGGGAAGACGTGCACGAAGGGAGACATGGGTTTTTAGAATTGTTACGATACAAAATTCACCTGCATAAGACCACTTCCAGATAGTGGAAAGACGAGATATGGCCACCGCCCTAGATCCGAAGTGCACTCGGATTACTGGCCCTCCTTCCGGCAGATGGACCAAAGAATTAACAACATAACTGCACATCAAATGATTGTCCACCGACTTAACTTCGTTGACTCAGTCACTATGGGGTTGACACCCAAGAAATTGAATCCTGCTGGAAAATTTTAAAACTGGACCAGTCAACACGCTGGAGGATAAGGAGGGAAGAACGGGAGCCCCTCAGAAATCAATGCAGCCTTTTTGGCCGTTTTAGCCAATCAGTATCTAGTTCAAAATCCGGTTTTGTAAATAAGCTACGGGTTTTACTTTCAGGTTTTGAGAGAAAGTTAGATAAACAATTAAGCTCTGTCCATGACTATGTTGAAAAGTGTTTCATAGGTTAGGTCTATTGACCACACTGGTCCAGAAAGATTTTCTGACGAAAAGACGCACTTTTAAAATGTGCGACTTTACCTTGAATTTTAACTCACTTTTAAAACAGATCTTTTCGAATTCCCCGATGTTGATTTCTCTTGTAACATTTTTTTGACGGGATGATAAGGGCTTTACTACACGCATCATCTAGCTGCAATGCGTTTTTTGCCGTAGGTGACTATTATAATAATGGGGAAAAAAGATAGTTTATTCATTTTCATGGATAGAGGCAAAGCCTTTGTTGGATTCAGAGAGCAAAATGACGTTTTCAAAGCACCTACAAAAGTCACTGTGGTGATGGTTTGCCTTTATTTTGGAAGTGTTTAACGCCGAACAATTCAGAGTGTTCAAAAATAAAATGTGATTGAAAGTTTAAGAGATTGGTGATTCAATCGTAATTGAAGGAGCAAAAATAGTAGCATTTTAAAACTAGAGTGCGATTTAATGTTGTTGTATCGATAGATGACGCTGTTGTGAGTAGGAAAAAGGGTGCGGCGATATCCAGTTTTTTTTACTGCTTCATATGCATGTCTAGGTTTTCCGTTCTTTATTTACCCTTTAAAGATTTACAGTAAAAGTTCAATAATATCTCAATGCACGTTGTTGCAGAAAAAGCAGGAACGTGCGCAAGCGAAAAAAAGGGCGTCCTGATATTTGGGGAAGAGAATCGCCTAAACAAAAACGGCAGCATGGGAAAATTGATTTTCAATATTCTCCACTCTTACTTCATTTCCTCTCTATGAATCCTGGGTCTGAATCTCCTTAAAAAACTTATGAAGTAAACACCGTTGGTATCGAGGTTTTTTTCCAAACCCCATCGCACTCCATAAGACTCTACTCTCCACCAGTCTTTCTCGTCAGTTCTGTAACCGAGCTCGATAAACGAGCTTTGTCGAGCTCGATTAGTTATCGAGCTCGATAAGTTATCAAGCTCGATAAGTTATCGAGTACGATTAGTAATCGTACTCGATTAGTAATCGTACTCGATTAGTAATCGTACTCGACTTGTAGTTATCGAGCTCGATTATGAAACGTGGTTTGCTTATCGAGCAGGAATGGTAATCGAGTACGACAAATGCATATCGGGCTCGGTTGCCCAGGAACAAAATGTGATCCGAGTACGATTAGTAATCGTACTCGATTAGTAATCGTACTCGATTAGTAATCGTACTCGACTTGTAGTTATCGAGCTCGATTATGAAACGTGGTTTGCTTATCGAGCAGGAATGGTAATCGAGTACGACAAATGCATATCGGGCTCGGTTGCCCAGGAACAAAATGTGATCCCAAACTCCTAAAATTGAATCTACCTCACATCGCGTCACAGTCTGAGGGACATTAAAATATCTTTCAAACCGCTATGAATATTGGAGAAATACTTGATACTTAAGCAAGTAAAAGCTTTACAGTAAATTAACTATGAAAATATCATAAGTTTTCCCTTGTTTTCAGGTGTAGAGAAGTGATGGGCTGCAATTTGCATACAGCCTTTACTTAACGCACTGGACGCTAATTCAATATCATTAATGGCTTAAGGCCGAGACGTTTTCGGCAGAAAAAAAAATACAATTAAGACAAGATCAGCGTAAAAATTTTCAAAGAATTACTCGATAAACAGAGAGTCTTTCGGCCAGGACGTATTGCAATCACGAATTCGAAAGAAGAATAAAACTGTGATGAAGTATTTAACTGGATTAATTTTAAATGGTGTCTGTTTTAATGACCACATATGTCTGTTTAGTGTGAAATCGGAAAAATGGAAAATAAACTGGAAAAGAACGAACTTTCTGTCTTGATATCTGCAGAAGAGTAGATATCTGTCTTTCCATTCTTTTCACTGAAAAGTCTATTAACATCTTCAGTCAACGGAGTACTTTCAACAAGTAAGTCTGGTGCAGTAAATGAGTACAGTTAACAGTTATAGAAAAGAATTGAAATCCTCTGTAAGATATCCTGGCATCAAAGGGTTAAGGAACCTGTTTTTCTCTTGACACCAATTTTGGTTATGATAAAGTATATATCTAGAGGATGTTGTTAAAGTATATAAGTTCAAATTGTGCATTTTGCAATTAATTAATTACCTGTTAAATGAAATCAATATGCATGCAAATCTTTTGTCATGTTTTGGTTAGAAAAGAATTGGTGGTATCCAGAGTTAGAGAACAGCTTGTTAAAGACCAAACTGATCCTCCACTTCCAGAATGTTGGCAAACGTCACTGCGACGGTGAATGGAAAATTGCCAAAATTGAACTGCTTGAATCTAGCAGCAGAGAGAATTGGAAAAACCATCTTTTGCGGCCTGTTAATTGTTTTCTCAGTGTCTGGAAATTTTTTCATCGCAACAGTTGTCTACAAGACAAGAGCCATGAGAAAGCCCATCAACTTTTTCGTGGTAAACATGGCCATGTCGGATCTTCTGAGTCCGTTTTTGCTTTTTGGAGTCAGTTTTTCCTTCTTCTAATAAGATATAGATCTTCTTCGCGAACTTCGCACTCAACAAACTGTCTCTACGAAACTTAAGGAAAATTGACACGAAACATTAAAATGTTCTTTGAGAACTAATTTACTTACATCCTGTTTATAGTTTTCGTTATGGCAAGTAAAACTCTGTTTATCGATTCAAACCGTTGTTTAAACTCTGGCTGCATGTTTTCTGGTTCTACAATGTATTTTATACGGTTTTGATGTAATTAGACTCTGCCTGCAAATAAAGAGTTTCCGATCAATTAGTGGTAAAATGAGAACAAATCAAATTGAATAAGAATCCAATACGAAAAATAAATGCAGTCGATTCCCGATAATTCGAACCGGGAAATCGAAAAAGGTTTAAGTTATCGGGAGTTCGAGTTATCGGGAAATTAAAAAACAGAAAACGGAAAAAAGGAAAAATTGTGCAGACTCTTTTTTTGTTCGTACAATATTTCTTTAATCGGATTTAACAATAGATAACTCGAGTGAAAATGAAACTCAAAATTATTAAAGATTTCTTGGAGGTAGTGGGAGGTTAGAGTTATCGAGGGTTTGAGTTACCGGGGATTAAATTGCAGTAAATGTATGACAGAAATCCAGGGAGAAAGGCGTTTTTGGTTCGAGATTAGAGGTTGGCGGAAGGTTCAAGTTAGCAAGCCTAAGGAAACGTTGATGAGTGCAGGTAGTCGTCTTCGGTAAAAGAGAAGGAAAAAATTAACTCTGATTTGACTCAATTTTCCTATAATCCTACAAAATATTTTGGACAAAATTGGCAAAAGCTCACGTTTATGGCTAATGTGAACGTTTTCATTTTCAAGTGCAAACAGCTGAAAGCAGACAGCTAAAGGTTCAAAAGGCGGCGTTAGCAATACTACGTAACTTCGCGCTCAATTTCCCTGTTTTAGAACAACTATTTTACTCGTACGTGATGATTCGGAGAACAGCTGTCAAGCTTCATTCAATTTCATGAAATTAGTCTATTTCGGTACTAGCCATTCCGTTATGGGCTCAATTCCTGTTTGCTTTTAGATGTCGTTGAGCTATCTTACTTGGGTAGGAGCCAGCATTTGTCTGTTGAGGGGACTTTTTCAACAACCGCGGGCCAATATTCACCAGCACGGATCGAGCAAGGTGAGTAAGTAGTTCATTATATGGCATTCGCACCAGACTTGTTTATTTTGAAAAGGTCTTAATTTAATTTGACTCGTATTGAATACTAAAGAGCTCAACTATCGATTTCAACTGATAAGATAGCTATTTGATAAGCGTCTACCATGAAGGCCCAAGAATTGAACTGTCAATCACCCAAAGCCTCAAAATTTAACCCCTAGCCGACAAAGTTCTCACAAAAAAACGATTGTCAACTGTCAGAGCCACCTCCACATTGAGACCCTTTCACAAGAGATTTATGCTTTGAGGTAGGAGAGCTCTTTTATAACTACAAAAAAAAAAGAATTTTATTCACTATAATCACTAAAAGTATTTACAAAAATTATGATGAAAAGCTTAAAAATCGAAAAAAAATGCGTCAAAATGTCCAGTAAAAATTCCAGAAAAGCTCATGGATACACACTTCTTATAATAATCATAATGATGATCATAATTAAGGTATAAATATTACAAAACAAGTTTAAAAAGTCTCTAACTGAGAGAAAAGTTTTGTAACTACATAGTTGGGTGGTAGACAAAGTATGATATAATTTGCATAGATTATGGAAAAGTTTTTACTCAACTCAATCAAAAAGCGGTACTGAGCAACTGTTAAATCTGTCCAAACACCAGGATTCATATTTTCCATATTTATATCAATACAAAGTTCGCCTTAAATTTGATTCTACCTCACATCGCTTCACAGTCTAAGGGATATTGAAAAATCTTTCACACTTTAACTATAAAAATATCATGTTTTCACTCGTTTTGCATACAGCCTTTACTTGGCGTACTAGACGCCAATTCAATATCATCGGCTTAAGGCCGAAACGTTTTCAACAGAAAAAAAATACAATTAAGACAAGATCAGCGTAAATATTTCCAAAATATTACTCGATAAAGAGAGTCTGGGCCAGGACGTACTACAAAGATGAAGTCGAAAGAATAAAACTGTGATGAAGTATTTAACCGGATTGATTTTAAATGGTGTCTCTTTTGTTACCACATTTGTCTGTTTAGTGTGAAAAATAAACTGGAAAAGAACGAACTTTTCTGTCTTGATATCTACGGAAGAGTAGATATCTGTCTTTTCATTCTTTTAACTGAAAAGTCTATTAACATCTTCAGTTAACGGAGTACTTTCAACAAGTAAGTCTAGTGAAATGAGTACAGTTAACAAGTTCCAAATTGGTGTTTTCCTCAATAGACGTTCCTCCTTTGCGTTCGTAAAATTTATTGCACGATAAGGTTGTAAGACCCAAAGCAAGCAGCGAATTTCTGTTTCTATGGAGATCCACCAAAGGGAAATTACTTTTTTAATGGAAAAATAGAGTTAAATATGTCTTTTACCGACAAGACTGATGGGAGTTGTATTATACAACTTTGTTAACACAACACGATACACCGCACATTCCATTTGAAGAAACAAGGAGTGTTAAAGAGGACCAAGAAGAAAAGAGATTTGTAAATTCTTGTTGTTTTTGAACGATAAACGGAAAAGCCAACAACCGCGAATCGCAAGAAAACATATTAAAAATAAACGCAGGTGTTTTGATAGACATCCATGGCGACTTGAAAGTGATTATGATGGTGCACTGAAGGTAAAACAGCAAATAATTTTGTCGTTGGACTGAATGATTTGCTTTCCTTCATCACCAGGAGAACTTATGTTGCACGTGATCACATCATGTAAATGATTGACGGCCCCTCCTACTCGTGCAGTCAGTAATTTAGCAAATTGTGCGTGATCACGGGAATTTAAGGGAACAGATGATCGTGTACAAAACCCTTAATCAATAAGAAATACTGGAGGAGGACAAGATATGATTGCGTGCAAGTCAGCCATTTGTCCTTCCCCCTCAGACAGAGCGGAAGGTTTATCTGAATTTGTTCCATCGACTTCTGCAGCTGTGTAATTCTGTTCAGTGTGGAACATGTTCTCTCAGTGACAAGAAAAAAACTTACCACTAAACATAAGATTAGAAATCGGCTTTTATTCAGGCCCTGCGACAACAAAATGGGCCTTCCTTTCTGACAGAGTTTCCTAAATATTTGTAAGATTTTCTCCAAATATCCGACTCGTCTCCCAAACTAACACAAAGACGCAAATTCTTGGAAATGGAAATTAACTTTCATTAGCATTACACTGATAAGGGATTTTCGATGATAATATCGTCGGTGTATAGGATGTTGTCACACTTTTTTTCCTTGTGTTAATGTTGCGGCGCCTCATTGATTGCTACTTTAGTTCTGCGTTCGAAAAGACGTCAAATTGGTTAAATTACTAACTGAGTGGGAAGCTTAAAAAGGAAGGGGCCGCCAATCATTTACACAATGTGATCACGTGCAAG
Source organism: Stylophora pistillata (assembly GCF_964205215.1). Lineage (NCBI taxonomy): Eukaryota > Metazoa > Cnidaria > Anthozoa > Scleractinia > Pocilloporidae > Stylophora > Stylophora pistillata. The sequence goes on from NC_142530.1 coordinate 28,590,129, forward strand.
TGAGCCGACTATTTTCGAAGGTAAGAAACACTTAAACTTAAGTAACGAGGCTACTGAGTAAGTTCCAGGCTGGATTCAACTTTCGAAGACACAATAATTGAAATGTCGTCGTCGCAGGACAAAACATTGTAGTGTTCCAGCTGTCAGTATCTGTAACTTGGAAATTTCTGGCGTCGTTTTCTTGTCATTTCGTTGACAGCACTAATCATAATAATAAAAATAATAATTAGATTGACTCACGACTTTTGAAAATTCTCCCCTTTCCTATCATACACCTAATTGAAAAAATATATCGATCATATTATTCAAACGAAAGCTATTGAACTCCCACTGTGGTTACCTCCTTCGAGAAAGTCCCTTTGGTTTCGATCACCATATTTTACGTCACCATCGCCTCAAGAATTAAATCCCACAAGATTCCAGGCGAGCAATCAGCAAACGCAAGAAAACAGCGTTTGAAGAGAGAGAAAATTGTTCTGAAGATGTCCGTTGTCATCGTGTTAGTTTCTGCAGTATGCTGGCTACCATACAGTATCATGGTCTCAATCTCCTTTCCCTTTTCATCAGACAGCGCCGTGATATCATCTTGCAGTTTCCAATACTCTATAGCTATCGCCATTTTTCTTGCTCACTCATACTGTGCTGTAAACCCTTTTATCTGTTTTACTTTCAGTGGTAATTATCGTCAAGGTCCTAAGAATTTCCTCAGTTGTTGTTCTACGGATGAGGTTGCTTTGGTATCGTTTTCGCCCCAGCCTTTTGCATGTTGTTTACCCTTATCCAAAGATTGACTTGGCCTACTATGCCGACGTAGTTGGTGCGGCGTGAAACATTTATCAACTGCATGACTCACTGTTTAGTGAAAATAAGCGCTACCCTTAAATTTCTGACTTGGTCAAACTGCTATAAAAATTCCTTTCATTTATTTTATTTCATCCAAGCGTTAGCGCCAAGTTCTCAGTAATGTCCTGAGCTGCTTTGAGTGAAGCCTTGTTTTATTGCGCCCGAGAATTTAGAGCTTAGCTTTCGATAAAAGTCAGTGGAAGCGGAGTTTAACGTTTTCCCTCTTTTTCGTTTATCTTTAATCAGCTGTACATGCAAAATCACTTTCAAATGTTATTGAGATAAACTGGGATATCTTTAAATCCCATTAAACTCAGTTGTTTCGCGAAATTCGTGAATAGTATTAAATTAAGACATTTACTTACATCCTAAACATAGTTTATCTTATACCCAGAGAAACTTTGTCCAACGGTTCTAACCGTTGTTTGAACTCTAGATCTGGTTTCAGGATTTCCGGTTCTATTGCAAATATCATAAGGTTTTGAAAGCTTTAGACTCTACCTGTAAATAACGAATTTTCTGATATGAAAAATTAATAGTATCGAGAAAGCTACGGAGGCCGGTTTTGAGTTTGGGATCACTATCAATCTTTTCTATGCTGGAAATCGGAAAAATTGAAACTGAAAAAGTAATAAATAAATAAAATGAAAGGCAATCTAGAGGATAGAAACTCACCTCTCTTCATGAGGCCGAACGACCAGAAGGTTTTTACAAAGCCTTCAGTAAAATGTCGTTCTATTGTGGATAAATGTCACAGAGTCCATCAAGACGTGAACTAAATTTCAACAAGTTCTTACTAATGAAACGACCAAACTAATGGAAGCCATTTTTAAGTGATCTTCTTCAAGAAGTGATAAACCCTTGAGAAGCAGAAAGAAGCCGATCAAGGAGCTTAAACGCTCTTAGTTCTGTCGATTTCATGGAAAATAGATCGAAAAGAGGGAGAAGCCCTTACTTTCAATGATGTCTCCGCTTAAAAAAATTTCCAAGTTTGAAAGAGAGTTCTGGAGGGAATATCAGACACGGCATTAATATTGCTATAGTTTCCTTCAAATTTCCGCTTTTTTTCGATTTTAAGCCGATCATTCTGTATATAAAAAACCAGGAAAGATTTATTGCTGCTCGACGTTTCGGAGTCATCATAACTCCATTATCAAGAGACTAGTTAAATAGCATCCTTCGTGGACCTCACCAAAGCTTTTAGTCGACCTCAGGTGAGCAGAAGTGGGCTCTTCCAGATCCTGCAGAAGATCGGATGTCCTCCCAAACTCCTCGCAATCATTACCTCCTTCCATCAGGACATGTAGGGCACGGTTTGCTTTGATAGGGCCACCTCTGACCCCTTCCCAGTCAGCAGTGGAATGAAGCAGGGTTGCGTTCTAGCACCAATCCTGTTCGGAATATTCTTCTCGATACTCCTCCAGTACGCCTTCCCCGACTGTGATGATGGAGTCCACGTCCGTACGAGGCAAGATGGCAAACCTTTCAACATTTCCAGACTCCGCGCCAAGACCAAGACCTAAGAGGTGCTGATACACGAGCTGCTGTTCGCAGATGACGCTGCTTTAACATCTCACAGCGGGGAATGTCTCCAGCACCAGGTCGACAAGCCGTCCACTACCTGCGGAGAGTTTGGGCAGACAATCAGCCTCAAGAAGACCTACGTCATGGCGCAGAGTGCCGAGTCTCCTCCTTCCATCACAATCGAGGACACTCAGCTCGAGGTCGTGGACGCCTTCACCTACCTGGGCTCCACAGTTACAAGCTCAACATCTTTCGACGCCGAAGTCAACTCGAAAATCAGTAAGGCTACAGGGGTCATGGCCAAACTCAACAAACGAGTGTGGAACAACAGCCTGCTGAGCGAAAGGACCAAGGTTTGCGTCTACCAAGCTTGTTTCCTGTCGACTCTTCTCTATGGCAGCGAGTCTTGGTCGACCTACGCCGGACAAGAGCGTCGCCTCAACAGGTACCTCAACAGGTACCTCCGCTCACTTCGACGCCTTCTGCGCATCAAATGGCAGGATCAAGTCCCAGACACTGAGGTCCTTCCGCGTGCTGATCTGTTGAGAATACCTTCCTTGCTCATTCAGAGACGCCTTCGTTGGCTTGGACATGTCCATCGAATGGTGCCTCAGCGCCTACCACGTGAGATTCTCTACGGAGAACTACACGACGGCGCCCATCGAGCCGGCAGACCTCTGCTGCGCTTGAAAGACACCATAAAGCGCGACCTCGAAGCAGCTAACATTGACGCAACCATCTGGGAGGACACTGCTGTCGATCGTAATACCTGGCGGCACAGTGTCAAAGCTGGAGCCTCAAGAGCTGATGAGGACGGCAGAGTCCAGGCCATATTGAAGAGAGCGGCGAGAAAGCAACACGCGGTCTCTGCGCGCGCCCCATCTACCTACGTCTGTGCAAACTACGTGAGGGACTGCCACTCCAGGATCGGGCTTCACAGCCACACGAGATCCTGCCCCGCCCGCCCTGTGTGCTAATCATCGCTTCCTCGAGACGAGGATTCCGAATAGTTAAATAGCACGCAACTGAGGAAAGGTACAACGGATAAGCATAAATTACAATAAACGGCCTAAAAAAACTCCTTAGCGCGGATGGAATCTATTTGCATGTTCAGTGTTGGCTTACGCATGCGAGTGCATAACATTTCTTTGACGAGGCAATCAAATTTGCTGCTACACTTCGTGATGATGTGAATTGCTCAATGAAGCGTTCAGGCATTTCACTATTGTGTTGGAGGTTATAATGTTTGTAAATCGAAGATGACTTCCGAGTGGGCCCTTTTACGCGCTCGGGTAAGTGTCCACGTGTATAACCCACATACCCTGAATCACATATGTTACATTTAAATTCATATACGAGACATTGTAGGTTGACAATAGGGGGCTTAATCTCGTGTCCCTTAAGTTGTTGCTCGAGCTTAGGGCTTAAAAACACTGGTTGAACAGTGACGTTCAACTTGGAACTTAGATTGTTCAGTAGTTCTTTAGCATAACTGGCTGAAGACTGGTCCTTGAAGGGTAACACTACTCTCACAGTCATCGATGGTACATCAGGTGATGGGCAGGGCTCTTGAGATGAAATCCTTCTCTCAACGAACCGCTTGATTGTAGATTCAACCAGTGGCTTGGGGTATTTCAAGTTATGAAAAACCCTTCTAAGGCGGTCACATTCCTCCGAGAAGAATTACCACTTTACATATAAATGCCACTTTACATATAAATGCCACTTTACATATTGAAAAGGCACCGTGTTAAGGTATGTTTTTGAAGAAAAAAAACGTTTGCTTTGCAAGTTAAACTTCTTATCTTTTGGATATGATGATGGGGAACCGAATCGATGCAACCATTTCCTCGTAGCAGACTAAAGAAGCCATGAACGTAAGGCCTATTTTAAGAATAAGAGAAAGAGGAAAGTGTAGCTATTATGTGAGGTTATTAGAATGAAAACGTAGCTTCTAAAACAGTTTTTTCTCACTTTCCTTTCCATTGTAATGCGGTTCGAACTTGACTCTATTTATTTTGATGATGGGGAACGTTGAGTTTCTGGCAGTAAAAGTACAAAATGCAAAATATTTTTTTATTTCCCCCTTATTTCCTTTATACTTCGCAGCCATATTTAATCCGTATTATCGCACTTAACACTTGCTCGTAACCATTTTGGCAGCCATCTTGTATAGGATTTCTGGCTATGGTAACGTTTCTTTTTTCTGGACATGATCCTTTCTTTACGCCTGGTGAATAACAAGAATGAAAACTCCTGTTTTGAAATTAGAGATCTTCGTCTCTTTGTAATGCGTTTGCATCGGCGTCAAGCATCAATTTCCCTGGCTTTTGTACGCTTTTGTGTCAAGAATGCAATTTCTGAGTCTGACATTTCAGCCGTGAATTTCATTGTACCGTGGCGAGTGGCTGTTTGCCCGTCTTACAAATGATTATATTTTGTGTCTGGAAGTGCTCCACAGACAGCAAACAACGAATGCATGGAACTTAACGAAATCCTAGCGAATGAGTTTCTTTCCTTACTCTTGGTTTCTCGATGAGAGAACTTGTGAACTTTCACTCCCAACGGCAATAAGAATCGAGTGTGTTCGGCTGTTCGGGGATGGTTCGTAGGTAGCTTGCCAAAGATATTCTATGTAGAATTGATACTTCCTTTTTAGGCGACCACCGCAAAAATAAAGTAAATAAATTAACTGAGATAAATAAGTTGTATGCCCGCGAACAGTTATACGCAAAAATTGTCTTGCACATATAAACATATCGACTAATTAACTCGACTTCAGTCAAAATTATAGTGTGACCGCTTAACACAGATTCTATAGACAAAGGGTATTAAAAACAAGGGTTAAAAATTTAATTTTATGCCATAGTCGACCAGTTAATGCACAAAAACTTGTTCAGAAAGAAACTACTAATATTGATTTCGGGAGATAAACATGGATCAAATTTTCTAAAAAGATTTTTCCTATATTATTTGAGAGATCCGCTTTGAGAGACTTTTCAATACAGGTAAAGGCAAAATACAACCGTTGGGACTCAATAAGGAATTACAGCTGTAAATGGGTAAAAATTTGGAGACTTTGAAAACCGATGATGCCGTGAAGCTTGATAAGGCTGAAAGGGCTGTCAATCATTTACACGATGTGATCTCGTGCAAGTGAGCCCACCGAACTGTTCCTAAGAAAAACTTAAAGCTTTTTCTGGTTTTGTGCCATCGCCTAATCAAGCCTGTTAATTATGTTCGGTGCAAAACAAGTTCCCCGCGTGAAGAAAAAAGCATACCTCAACCACGTACATAAAATGAAATATCGGCCTTATCCTGTCCTAAGCTCTTCTTTTTCAAAATAAGTTCTTGCAAATTTGTAGAATTTTCAACAACAAAAACTCCAACTCATCTACTGAGTAACGAGGCTACTGAGTAACTTCCAGGCTGGATTAAACTTTCGATGACACAAAAATTGAAAATGAATTTTTTATTGATATGTCACCGCACGATAAAACATTGCAGCGTTCCAGCCTCCAGCATCTGTAACTGGGAAATTTCTGGCGTCGTTTTCTTTTCATTTCGTTAAAACGCAGCACTAATAATACTCAGATACAATGAATATATGAAGTTCATATATTTTGAACTGCGGTATTAGACACGTATGATGCACGATCCTCGCGGTAGATAGCGCTAATTATGCAATAGCGAAAATCAGACCTGAAAATTAATCCCGTACAGGCCTGATTTTTTTCAGGTCTGATTTTCGCTATTGCATAAATAGCGCTATCTACTGCAAGGATCGTGCATCATACGTATCTAATACCGCAGTTCAAAATATATGAACTTCACATATTCATTGTATCTGATTTATCACTTTCACGGGTTTATTACGAATCAACTTAACGGCCTGCTCCCAGTTGGCTTGTTAGCTCAATTGGTAGAGCGCTGCACTAGTATCGCAGAGGCCAGTGGTTCGAATCCCGTACAGGCCTGATTTTTTTCAGGTCTGATTTTCGCTATTGCATAAATAGCGCTATTTACTGCGAGGATCGTGCATCATACGTAACTAATAATACTAATAGTTAGATTCACTTATAACTTTCGAAAATTCTCCCCTTTTCCCATCATACGCCTGATTGAAAAAATATATCGATTATATTATTCAAACAAAAGCTATTAAACTCCCGTTCTGGTTACCTCCGTTGGAGGAGATTCCGGGTGTAGACTGTCAATTATCCGTCAAATTTTTAGGTATGTTTACTAATTAGGCATGTTTTATACATCTGAAATTCATAAGCTATGTTTTATTTTTTCTGGTTTAAGCAGAATAGAACTAGCCAACGCAAAGCTGCTTGTTAAAGACAAACCTGATCTCCTGGTGCCGGAAAATGTCTGTAAACGTAACCGGCGTAACGATGAATGGAACACAGTCCATGTCGAGTTGCTTCGACCCCACAGCAGAAAAAATTGGTTGCACCTTTGCTTACTGTCTGCTAACTGTTGTGTCACTGGCTGGAAATACCTTCATTGGAATTATTGTCTATAGAACTAAAACACTGAGAACACCAATCAACCTTTTGATTGTAAACATGGCCATGTCCGATCTGTTGTATCCTATTTTCTCCTTTACGGGGAAGTTGACAGCAATTAACACGGCCAGCAAGTGGCTGATCAGTGGTCCCCTTGGGCAAGCGTTTTGTAAGCTGAGTGCCTTCGCTACAGATGTCTCCACCGCTGTGTCAGTTCAGAGCCTGGTTCTGATAGCAGTGGATCGATTTGTAGCTGTGGTATTTCCTCTCCGCTCCCCATTAATCAGTTCAAAACAGTGCCGCTTCTTCATACTTGTTATTTGGATCGTTCCTATGGCAGTCCATTGCCCATACTTATTCGCCTTCAAAGTTGTCGAGTATTCAGACGGGCTGGTTTGTTGGTGGCAGTGGAATGACGCATTTGGAGAGTCATCATCGTTAGAAGACTACTTTCTGGGATTGACCATTGTTGTCATCTATGTTCCTTTGGTCTCGATCGCCATAATTTACTTTGCTATCGCCTTGAGAATTAAATCCCAGAAGATTCCAGGCAAGCCATCAGCAAACGCAAGAAATCAGCGTTTGAAGAGAGAGAGAAATGTTCTGAAGATGTCCGTTGCCGTCGTGTTGGTTTTGTTGTATGCCATTCTCTATCGTGAGCATTTCCTTACACCGTTCTTCAGACAGCGCCATGATATCATCTTGTAGTTTCCAATACTCTGGAGCTATCACCAGTTTTCTTGCTCGCTCATACTGTGTTTTAAACCCTTGTATCTGTTTTATTTTCAGTGGTAATTATCGTCAAGGTCTTAAGAATTTCCTTAGTTGTTTTCCTACGAATGCTGTCCGATCTCAACCTTAACAAGAACATGTTAAGCGCTATTGATCTGCACATGTAAATATGCGCCATGTAAATTGGTAATAGTTAGTTAATAGTTAGTTAGTTAATGAGGCTGCTTAGTAATCGATTTCAGCCCAGCCTTTTGCATGTTGTTCAAACTTATCTAAAGGTTGACTTGGCTCACCATACCGATTGGTTCTTTCTCCATAAAAATAAACAAACTTACGACATAGTTGGTGCGATGTGAAACATTCATTAACTGCTTGATTCACTGTTTAGTGGAAATAAGCTCTGCCTTTATAATTTCTGACTTGGCCAAACTGCTCTAAAAACTCCTTACATTTATTTTAATTCATCCAAGCGTTAGCGTCAAGTTCTCAGTAATATCTGGAGCTGCTTTAAGGGAAGCCTTGCTTTATTGCGTCCGAGATTTTTTAACCTAGCTTTCGATAAAAGGGAAGTTCAAGGTTCTTCCTCTTTTTCGCTTATCTATAATCAGCTGTACATGCAAATTAATTTATCAAATGTTATATTGAATGTTCTTGAGTTAAACTGGGATATCTTTAGAACTCATTAAATTCAGTTGTTTCGCGAAATTAGTGACTGACATTAAATAATTGGTCTTATACCAAGAGAAACTTTGTCCAACGGTTCTAATCGTTGTCAGTTTGAACTCTCGATCTGGCCTCAGGATTTACGGTTCTATTGTGAATATCATACGGTTTTTAAAGCTTTAGACTTTACTTATAAATAGCGAATTTTTTGATCAATATGAAAAACAAATGGTATCAAGAAAGCTTCAAGGACTGGTTTTGAGTTTGGGATCACGATTAGTCTAATAAATACCAGTAAATAAGATTATGATAATCTAGAGGAGAGAAAATCACCTCTCTTCATGAAACCTAACGAACAGAAGTTTTTTAAAAAAAAACTTTGGTCACATTTCTTTTCATTGTGAATAAATGACACAGAGTGCATCAAGATGTAAACTAAATTTCAGCAAGTTCTTACTAATGAGACGACCAAAATAATGGGAGCCGTTTTGCAGCTATCTTCCTCTAAGAGCGACAAACCCTTGAGAAGCAGAAGGCAGCCGACCAAGGAGGCCTGTAACTATAAGGACATGTCCAACTGCTGTGAGTCTAGAATGGGAACAGTGCCCAAAACCACCTAGCATTTCACCGCGCATGTTAACCTTTAAAGGCTTAGTATGAGCAGATATTAATGATAATTAAACAAAGCTATGATGACAGTTTCACGTTTTCATCGCTATTTGCCTTTCTGTGGGTAGCTTCTGACACTTACTGCCTATTCACACCGTTATTAAAACACTTTTAGTTAAACTGAATAAAATTAACAATAGGAAACTGAAAAACCTAGGCTCCAAGCAATCTCCAACTTGGTCCATTTTTTGCCATATTTAAATTCGACACACATCATTTACTAAAGCATCTTATGCGGTGAAGAAACCAATTTCAAACCGTGTCTGACAAACAGCTTAAAAACATAAAAATTATTTCAGCTTTCTTCTTATATTTTTGCACAACGCTTATCGGCGGACACTGAAGACTATAGAATGGAACAGAAAAAAATTTGAGACAAACAAGTGCAAGGTGGCTTAGAACTGAGCTTCACAACCATTGAAACTCTTGTTGTTCTTATTATAGCGCGTGTCGAATTTGTTTTCAAATGGCACGGTAGCGCTTCTCCTTCTTGGACATGATCCTTATTTTACTTCTAGTGGATGACGTGACTATGATTTTCCTGTTAAATCTCTCGGTTCTGTACACTTTTGTGTCAAGAATACAATTTTTGAGTCTGATATTTCAGCCGTGAATTTCATTGTACTGTGCGGGCGGCTGACTGCCCGTCTTATTACAGATTATCTGTGTCTGGCTGTGCTACACAGACCCAATGTACAGCAACAAAAAAGACAGCAAACAGCGGATGGAACTTTATTATAGATTATCTGTGTCTGGCTGTGCTACACAGACCCAATGTACAGCAACAAAAAAGACAGCAAACAGCGGATGGAACTTTATTATAGATTATCTGTGTCTGGCTGTGCTACACAGACCCAATGTACAGCAACAAAAAAGACAGCAAACAGCGGATGGAACTTTATTATAGATTATCTGTGTCTGGCTGTGCTACACAGACCCAATGTACAGCAACAAAAAAGACAGCAAACAGCGGATGGAACTTTACGAAATCCCAGCCAATTAATTTCTTTCGTTACTCTTGGTTTCTCGATTAGAGAACTTTTAAACTTTCAATCCAATGAGAATCGAGTGTGTTCGGGGATGGTTCGTTAATAGTTTTCCAAAGATCTCCTTTGTAGAATTGATACTCCCTTGTTACGCGACCACTGCAAAAGTAAATCACATGGATGAACACTAAAATAAGTTCTTTGTCCGCGGAAAGTTAAACGCGAAAATTATCTCGCACACATAAACATAAACTAATTAACTAGACTACAGTCGGAATTATGGCATGACCGCTTAATACAGGTTACACAGACAAGTAATATTACAAAAAAAAAGGTTAAAAAATATACTACTAACATTGATTTTGGGAGATAAACATTTTTTAAATTTCACAGAAAGATTTTTGTCAGGGTTATCTGAGTGATCCGCTTTGAGTCACCGTTCAATACAGGTGCAGGCGAAATGCAACCGTTGAGACTCAGTGAAGAGTGATCGCGACCGCTTGTAATAGCGGTAAATTACAGTAATTAATGGTAAACTTTTGCGGACTTTGAAAACCGATAATAGGGTACCGCTTAATACAAGGTCGACTGTATTAACTTCGTAAAGTAAGTAAAGTCCAAATAGTTTTCATGAAATAATTTCTTTATTGAAGAAGATATCGGCCAAAAGAGAGAGACAAAAAAACGGGGTTAAGAGAGAATTGATCAAAAGTAAGATATTTCTCGCCGAATCAGTCAAGCTGATTCAAGTCATAAGTGAGACTGTACACGTGGTGTTGATGTTTGCTGATCAAAGACCATGTCAGTAATAAAACTGAAAACCTTGAAGCTTCTTGGTCACTAATTTAGCTATGAATCTAACACGTACACAAATATAGGTTTGTCAATTTATGAAAAGGATACAAACAAACCAATCTCCTCAATATCAAGACTTTATTACAGGACGCCAGTGACAAAAGAAAATCGTTTGGGTTACTTCGCTAAACTCTGTTTCTAATATTTTGGCTTAAAAGAAAAGAATAGCAGGCGAAAAGAAATAGCGACCAGTACAAAACTTCGGTGGGGAGAGTTTTGACTCGAAGAACCTCTCAGTTATTAAAGGCTCTTTGGAACAAACAAATATATCGCAGAACTGGTTACTTGACATAGAATTAATTTAAGGAATCAATTTGACTAAAAAACTATTACATGCCTAATCAATTATGGATAACAGCTTGCCTTCTGTCAGGTTTTAATTAAAGTTTGTGCAAGTTCTTATTTTAATTGGAAAAGCCCTCTTTTGCGGCCTGTTATTTGTTCTCTCAGTGTCTGCAAACTTTTTCATCACAATTGTCTACAAGACAAAAGAGATGAGAAAGCCTATCGACTTTTTCGTGGTAAACATATAGCCAGGTCTGATCTTCTGTAACAGTTTTTCCTTTTCTCACTGCAGATGAACGGCTCCTGGCTGATTAGCAGTCCTCTTGGAGATGCGTTGTGTAAGCTGAATGTCTAGGGAGATATCTAGGGAGATATCTGCTTTTGAGTATCTGTTCAGAGCTTAGTTCTAATAGCAGTCGATTGATTCGGAGCTGTATATTTCCCCCTCCGTTACCCGCTGATAAGTTCAAAACTGTGTTGGCTCCTCATACTCGTCTCTTGGATCATTGCCATGGCTTTTAATTGCTCGTGGAGTCCTCTGAGGGGCTTTCCCGTTTCCGCAGTGGAAGGAAGTATTTGGCAACTTATCGTCCTTAAAATACTTTTACCCGACATGGCTCGTTGTATTCTGATTTGTACCGGCTTTGGTTATAATTGCCATAATCTACTTTGCTATTGCGATAAAAATCAAATCCCAAGTGATGCCAGGCGAGCTATGAAACAACACAAGAAATGAGAGTTTGAAGAGAGAAAGAAATTTACTGAAGATGTGCATTGCTATCGTGATAACGTTCGCATTGTCTTGGTTGTCACACATTACTGTTTGTTTCCTGATACTCTATCCATCAGACTCTGCAATTGAAGTGTTCTTCGAAAAGACACGACATACACCCAGGATGGCGGATGGAAATGAACATACTTTATTCTAGTAGGCATGCGCTAAATATAACCGCTGACCTGATGCTACAGCAATGATGTCATCTTGTGTTCTCGCTATCATCGCCGTGATTATGTCATTATCAAATTGTGCTATATAATCTTGTATCTGTTTTATTTTCAGTGGAAATTTTGGTCAGGGTCTTAAAGATCTGCTCAGTTGCTTTACTGCTGGTGTCATGGCGAATTAAGTTGGTGTTATTTGAGGCAAGGCTTATTGCTGGTTATTCACACTCATTTGCTAATTAATTACTTAGATTTGTGGGTAGTGGCTAGACCTTGCTTGGAGCCGGTCTAGAAAAGGAAAAATAAGGCGCTTCCTTCCCTCCACTAGCCTGGGTGGACACCTTGGGCAAGTGTTAGCACACCCTTAGCCTCCCTTAACCAGGGTTACGGTCCCACTGCCTTGTAGTGGCTAGGGATAGCTAAAGGCTAAGGGAGAAGACCCCGACAGAAAAACCGGAGTGGAGCCCTGTCAGGCAGTTTTGACGCTATATCATTTTCTGACAACTCCTGCAGTCGACCTGGTCCCGAACGTACTGGCCCTGCCTTTCCTTCGGACTCCACCAGCAAGACCGAGAGGGGGATTCTGGGACTTAGGCAAACCAGTATCTCCATATCAACCGCCCACGCAAGCGCATGGAGAGGCAACTTTGGCATGCCCTACTGCTTCGCCTGGCATGGAAACAAACTGGGGAGTGGCAGTTACCGGTTCTAAGTCATGGCTCGATTGGCGTAGAGCCAGACGCCAGGGGTCATTCCTGACAGTGGGAGGGGCTTTTTAGCCCCATTGAATAACTACCGCCCGCTTAAACTGGGCAGCCCCCCGTCAATAAGGTGCTTTCCCGCCACTGCCCGCCTGTCTTGCTGGGGTGAGCAGGACTTAAGTCTGGAAACAGTCTGACAAGTGGGCTGCGACTTATTCACCTAAGAATCAAGGATCTATTAGAAGACCAGCTCTTACACTTAGGAGTTGGAACGTCCGAACGATGCTGACTGGACTTACCAAGGACATACGCGACATTGATGGGGCACGCAAAACAGCTGTCATCAGCAGAGAATTGGTTAGGCTCAAAGTTGATATCGCTGCTTTACAGGAAACGCGCATAGCTGGTTGCGGAAGCCTAACGGAAAAGGAATACACATTTTTCGGGCAGGGTAGAGATGAAGATGAGCCTAGAGTACATGGAGCTGGTTTTTCTGTCAGCAACAAGCTAGTACAGATGGTGGAGCCGGGCTCAACCAGGCCTGAGCGCATCATGCACATAAAACTCAATACCGATCTAGGTCCCACCAATTTGCTTTCTGTCTACGCTCCAACCCTGGCTTCGAGTACCGATGCCAAGGATACCTTTTACAGCCAATTGGATGATGCTATCAAACATATCCCAAACAACGAAGTGCTGATTCTCCTCGGCGATTTCAACGCTAGAGTGGGCAACGATCAAGGCTCCTGGCCTGATTGTCTTGGTCACTTTGCTGTTGGCAAATGCAATGAAAATGGTGAATGCCTTCTAGAGCTTTGCACCTATCATCACCTCTGTATTACAAACACATTCTTTGACATGAAGATGCGCCATAGGTTCTCGTGGTGCACCCCAGATCTAAAAACTGGCACCAACTCCACCTCATCATCTCGAGACGGGAACGCCTTAATAACATTCGTACTACCAGGACATACCACAGTGCTGATTGTGACACGGATCACTCCCTTGTCTGCACGAAGATCCAGTTACGTCCAAAGAAGTTCCATCGTGTCAAACAATCTGCTACACTTCGCATTAATGCTTCTGCCACCGCCATTCCTGAAAATGTCTCTATATTCAACGACATCCTGAGCTCGAAACTCGGAGACTGCCTGGAAGTTAACACAGAGGACCACTGGAGCCATATCAAGGACACCACCCTTGCTGAAGCATTAAAGGCCTTTGGCAAGAATATAGGCAAAAGCCAGGATTCGTTCAATGCAAACATCGTGACTCTTCAGCCGCTCATCGAGGCAAAGAGGAATGCCCTGCAGAACCATCAGCGTAATCCATCACCCAGCTCTGTGGAAGCACCTCAGGAGGCCAGGCGTCGTGCGAATGAAAAATGTAAGATCTGTGCTAACAACTTTTGGATGAATCTCTGTGCTGAGATCCAGTCAGCTGCTGACACTGGAAATTCTAGGGGCATGTTTGAGGGTATCAAGAAGGCGATTGGACCTACACAGTCCAAGTCCTCACCACTCAAAACATCAACTGGTGAAATCCTTACTAATAAATCAAGACTGATGGATTGCTGGGTGGAATACTATAGCGAGCTCATGGTAGATCGAGCTCTGTCTTACCCTCTGTCCTTGACTGCATTGAAAGGCTTCCCATCATGTTTGAACTAGACGAGGCCCCCACCAAGGAAGATCTCTCAAAGGCAATCAGTCACATATCGTCTGGAAAACACAAAAAAAAGACTGGTGGAAAGGCCCCTGGGCTTGACGGTATCCCGGCTGAGGTCTTCAAATGCAGTGGAAACCAATTGCTCGACAATCTCCACCAGCTACTCTGCAAATGCTGGAAAGAGGGATACGTTCCACAGGAGATGAGGGATTCTATTATCTCAACCCTATACAAGAACAAAGGAGACCGCAGTGATCGCAACAATTACCGTGGCATCTCACTTCTGTGCATTGCTGGAAAGCTGTTTGCCCGAGTAGCATTATACCGCCTTCAAAAGATTGCTGAAAGGGTGTACCTTGAATCCTAGTTTGGTTTCCGCCCTAATCGGTCGACTGTGGACTTAATTTTCTCTTTGAGACAACTCCAAGAGAAGTGCAAAGAGCAACAACAGCCACTCTACATTGCATTCATCGACTTGACAAAGGCGTTTGACCTTGTTAGTAGAGACGGCCTTTTCAAGATTCTGCCCTTACTTGGCTGTCCTCCTAAACTCCTGAGCTTCATCAAATCTTTCCATAATGGATCTCGGGGTACAGCGCAGTATGATGGAAACAGGTCTGAGGCATTCGATATAAACAGTGGCGTAAAACAAGGCTGTGTGCTAGCCCCAACTCTCTTTAACATCTTCTTTTCCGTTTTGCTGAACCATGCTTTCAAGTCCTCTAAAGAAGGTATCCTGATACGATCTCGTTCTGATGGTAAACTCTTCAACCCTGCACGCCTTAGTGCCAAGACCAAAGTGCGTAAGGTAGCTATCCGTGACCTTCTTTTTGCCGATGATGTTGCCCTCGTTGCTCACAGCGCTGAAAAACTCCAACTCCTCCTCGATCAGTTTTCTGACGCATGTGAGGCCTTCAGACTTACAATCAGCCTAAAGAAGACGAAAGTCATGTGCCAGGACAATGCAGCCACACCCACCGTAACGATCAAAGATTACACTTTGGAAGCCGTCACACAGTTTACCTATCTCGGCTCCACCACCTCAAACAACAACTCCCTTGAAGTGGAGATTGGAAAGAGAATTGGCAAGTCTGCAACCAACATGGCTAAGCTGTCTGCCCGTGTCTGTGAGAACAAGAAGCTAACTACCCAAACTAAAGTTGCTGTGTATCGTGCCTGCATCGTGAGCACCTTATTGTTTGGTAGCGAGTCTTGGACTACCTACGCTAGTCAGGAGAAGCGCTTAAACATCTTCCAAATGAGATGTCTTCGTCGCATCCTCTCCATCTCATGGACAGATAAGGTCTCTAACAATGAGGTACTTGCAAGAGCCAATATCCCCTCGATGTTCATCCTGATAAGACAGCGCAGACTGAGGTGGCTCGGTCATGTGTACCGGATGGAGGATGGGCGAATCCCTAAGGATATGCTGTTTGGCGAGTTGGAATCCGGTTCGAGGCCTATTGGCAGACCTAAGCTGCGTTTCAAGGACGTATGCAAGAGAGATATGCTCGCCACTGGCCTGCCGACAGATAACTGGGAGCTACATGCTGCCGATCGGAGTGATTGGAGGTCTGTGTGCAGTCTGGCACTCCAGGCGGGAGAGGAAAGGCTGAAAGCTGAAGCCGACGATAGAAGAGCTTCGTGTGCAGTGGATGCGGCCGTGTCTGCCGTTCTAGAATTGGGCTTTTTAGCCACGAGAGAAAGTGTTTGTCGCAATTGCGCTAGTCATGGACATGGTCCAATGACTGCCTAGTACTACTTAGATTTCGGAATAGGGCTCCACGAAAATTAAACGAAAATTGAAAATTTTCTTGTTTTTTTTCAGTCCAATCTCGAAATTTGTGTAGGATTTTCAGTTTATACTTGTTCTCTAAACTAACTTCGCATCTTTTGCTAGCTCATCATAGTTCAAAGATATCCCAGAAGACATATCATTTCAAAAGTTTCATTCAAGGGAATCAGTAAATTGTACACAACGTATGCACGTTCTAGCTGTTGTTTCGACGTTATCGCGGCGATAATTATTAGTTTATTTTCAGGGTACATACTTTGTAGACTCCTGGGAAAAGAAAGCATTTGTTTGAATTATTATGATTCCTGGGTTTTTATTTCGGTACTTTTGTCTCATCTCTGGACCGTTTGAGGGTAAAGTTTACCTGAGGATAGACGTTTTGTACTTTTAAAAAAGCTGCGTACGTAGAAAACAGCTTTTCTCTGGGCTACACTTTTTCGAATATAATGCACCCTGCGAGATATCCTACTGTTTTATCACGGTATTTGATAGCAAAACCTTTCTGAGTAGAGTGAATTTCATTATTTCTCTGAATTACATTTTCAGTCGCTATATCTCTTTAAAAACTGTGAAGACTCCTTATTATCCAACTATGCTTCGTAGAGTACAAATAACGCGCGAAACGAGTACAAATATCACGCGATATTTTTACTCCAGAACTATCCGCGAAATTCGCCCGCACCGAAATGACAATTTGGTATGTTGGATAATAAATCTATTATTAGACGTTTTGTTGTGTAGTAACTCTGGTATCGCTGGGTATTTTTTCTAGTTGTTTGTATTTTGACTCGCTCTACGGGCTCGTCAAATTACGGCACAACTCGTAAAAGTACTCAGCGATACTACACAAAAAAACGTCTAATAAGACATACCTATTTACTTCTCAGACTTCCAAGTACGCAACAATAACACGAATTGAATTTAGAAATTCTCTGAGAGCCTTAACGAACTTCGCCGGCTAAACACGTACGTTCAATAAAACCTTTTATTATCCAGCTACACTACAAGTATCATGCGGTATTCGTACTCCATAGAGCTGGTTAGACAGGTTTTCTCGCATCGCGCAAGCGACGAATTGGACTGAATATACAAAAAAAATGCTGACAATTGAATCGTTTTTCTGACGACAAAGAGTCGGAATAAGTGGCGAATATTGATCCAAGTTTATTAGATAAATCGTACGAAGAAAAGCAGTTGGACGACAGTGACAGTTTCATCATTTATTGAAGATAATAGAAACAGCAACACACAACGCGCCGTAAAAAACTACCCGAAAAAAAATTTCCGCGAAATTCGCCCACGCTGAAATAACAATTTGGCGTGTTGGGTAATAAATAACTTATTAAACGTTTTGGTGTGTCGTATCGATGAGTATTTGTGTTTTTACTCGCCCTACGGGCTCATCAAAATACGGCACAACTCGTAAAAATACTCGGCGACGCTACACAACAAAATGTCCAATAAGATATATAAAGATCTCCTCGGTTGCTTTACTGATGGTTTCACGGAAAATCAAGTTGGTGTTATTTGAGGCAAGGCCTCAAACTACTTAGCTGTGGGCGATAAATGAAATATGATATAATTTACACAGATTTTGTAAAAGTTTTCACTCAACTCAATCAAGAAACGGTGCTGAGCTACGTTAAATGTGTCGTTACGCCGGGACCCGTATGTTTCATACTCACGTCAATACAAGATCGTTCCTTAACTTAAAATTGATTCTTCCTCGCATCGCATCACAGTCTGACTATGAATATTGGAAAACTACTTGATAATCAAGCAAGTGAATGCTTTTCAGTAAATTGATTCTAAAAATATTATTTTTTACTCGTGATCAGGTGTAGAGAAGTGTGAAGATCTCAAATAGAAACATGGAGACTGAGGCATTAAACTGAGTCTGCCGGAAACCATCCCCCAAAACTCCTCGTCCTTTAAAGAACTTTAAAGCAAAGCTTTTGAAGAGAAGGAACCGAAAGATGTAAAACTACAAAGGTCAAGGAGGAATAGGGTGAATTGTAAGAAGATATTTCCAACACTCCTTTGTTAAGTTGACTTTTCTTTATTCCTCTTTCTTACACAACTTTCTACCTTAATTGGGAACTAGCTCAGATCATTGTGTGAGAATGCTGGTCACCAACTTATAAAAGGTGACACTTACTAATGCCTCATAATTTCTCTCTTTACTGGAGAATCACGTCAAGTTAGGTGAAAAAGTTCCCGCATACTAACTATGTACCTTCGAGAGATTTACGCTCAACATAATCATTTTCTACCATTAATTTCTTAGTCTTGCGGTCAAGGTCGGGAAAAACAAAAACAAGATTGACAATATGAAAATTATAATGGACTTATCGACAGAACTAGAATCATCCTAAGAGAAAATAGTCTTTGAAATCTAATAATGAAATAAATACCATAAAGAAAGCTATGATGACTGATTTTGCGTCTTCTTTCAGCTTATTTGCTATCACACCTATTCCTTTGTGTGGAAAATGAATAGTTTGAGAAAGAAAACAAAAGTATAGAAAATCGCCTCTCATCTTGAAGTCTAACGAACAGCGCATTGATAGTAAATGTCACAGAAAATCAACTAAATTCCAATGCGTACATACGAAACAAAAGAAATATTAGAAGCCACTTTGTGGCGCAATCTTCCTCTAGGAGTGACAAACCATCGAGAAGCAGAGAGCAGTCGACCGAGGAGGCCTGTAACTAGGTCTATTTCACCGCAAGCGAAGTGCAGGCTCAGACTCCCGTGTGAATCTCATAACGGGGACAGAACGTAAAAACATCCACAGCTTTTACTGCATATGTTGAACTTTAGTGGGCTCATACTGTAAACCATAACTTGACAACACAGGCAACAGTGACCAGTCAATAGAATTTCTACTGAATCCCTATACATTCGAGTCTCTCTTTGTCTTGGTTTCTCGATTACAGAACTTGTAAGCCTTTACTCCTAACGGCTGGGAGAATCGAGTGCGTTTGGCGATAGGCTGTAAATAATTTGGTAACTATCTCCCAAATATATTTGGGAGATATCTATGGCCTTTTTACGCGAGGCGAAAAAATAATTGCCTTTGCTTGCAGAAGTGTCATAAACGATATTGTCCATTTCCAGAATTACTCACATGACGCCAACAAGAAAAGAAAATGTTTCGGTTTAGTAAATGAAAAACGAGCCAGAAGAATTAGTGAGTATTGCAAAATGGTTGCAGTTTTTTCTGCTTTTCGAGGGCTTATATTTAAGGTTAAAGAAGGAGATCGGTTAAAACCAAAGGGAACTACTTTTTGAATGGAAATATAGAAGTAAAATATGTATTTTACTGACATGGCTTCTAGGATTTGTATTAATTATACAACTTTGTTAGCATAACTTGATACAGCGGACAGTCCATTTGAAGAAACAAGGATCGTTACATCGTTCGCAGCGCCCGTGGGCAAGATGAGGCAAATCCTGAGAATCTCTGAGATTACCCTGAGATTACTTGCAATGGCACTTTGTTAGCCAACGTTATAGCTGCTAAGACTTGAGATTGATGAAGAGCTATCTTTCTCTAAGCATATTTCGACTGTTTGTAAGAAAGGTACACAATTAGAGAATATTATGAATTGTCTCCCCCTTAAACAAAGATTACTTTATTACAATACTTTGATCAGGCCAGTAATTAATTATGCAAGTGTTCTCTGGACTAATTTTGATAAGGAAAGCCTTGGGCGGATCCTGAAGCTTCAAAAACGAGCAGTTAGAGTTATTCTGAGTGCCCACCCCCCCCCCCCCGTCTCTAGCACCATCAGTTCCCTTGTTTAATCGGCTGAAATGGTTGCCTTTTTATAAAGACGCTTTTTAAAATATCTGAATGTAAAATTGCTTGTAAGCGATTACAAGGTGATATTCCTGTTCATCTAAACAATCTACTTAAATTAAACAGTAACATTCACAGTAAACAAACCAGATACTGTAATTTTCACCCAACCTCTCCGAGGTATAATCGCGAAACAGAAGGAGGCACAACTTTTACCGTCACAACTTGCAAAGCATGGAACAGTTTATCTTTGCCTGTAAGGCAAAGGGATTCAGTGGATTCTTTAAAAAAAAAAAGCATTGTAGAATGAGTGTTTTAAACAACAGCAGAATCTTGATAATTTTTCTATTTAAGTTACTTGATGAATTATGACATGATTATGATGCCTTTTATTTTTAATAGCTTTTATTTATTACTTTATCGTTTATTTCTTAATTTATTATTATTTAGAGGGCCACAAGTTTATTAGCTCCGACTATTTCGTGCTAACCCTCATGAAATAAAGACTTTACTCACTTACTTACTTACTTACTTACTTACTTACTTACTTACTTACTTACTTACTTACCTGTGTTCTGATTGGCTACCCGAGCGGGTAAGATGGGTCCACCTTGCTCACGTGAGTTTGTGGTGCTACAAACAAAGTTGGCTTTCTTTCCCGGCTCTCAAAGTAAACAAGTCATTCTGAATTCTTAATAAAGCGAAATCTTTTTGCCATATAATAAATCCTTTATTAGCAAAGCTTGTTCGGTCAAGATAGCTGAATATTAGCCGAGTTGTTTCAGTTTCGTATTTTTATGGACCGAGATGAAGCCGAAGCTTGTTTGGTCAAGATGGCTGGATATTAGCCTCGTTCTGTTTTTGCATATTTATGGACCGAGGCGAGGTCAAGGTCCATAAAAATGTGAAAAAACAACTCGGCTAATATCCAGCCATCTTGACCGAACAAGCTTGATTAATGACGCGTATGCATTAAAGAGGGCCAAGAAGACAAGAGAATTGTACATTCTTTGCTTCGTTGTTTCTGAACGCTAAACGGAAAAGCAGCAATCGCGAATCGCAAGTAAACACACTAAAAATAAACGCAAGTGTTTTTATAGACACCCATGGCGACTTGAAAGTGATTATCATAGTTTCCTAAGCGTAAAACAGCTAATAACTTTGTCGTTTGACTGAATGGCTTACTTTCTTCATCACCAGAACTAATGTTGCACGTGATAACATCGTGTAAATGATTGACGTCCCCTTCCTTTCAAAGCTTCCTACTCAGTCAGTAATTTAACAAATTGTGCCTGATCATATAAATTTAAGGGAACAGATGATCGTTTACCAAACTCTTAATCAATTTAATCAATAAGGAATGCTGAGGGAAGACAATATGTCATCGCATGCAAGTCAGCCATTTGTCCTTCCCCCTCAGACACAGCAAAACCTTTACCTGAATTTGTTCCATCGACTTTAGCAGCTGTATAATTCTGTTCAGTGTGGAACATGTTCTCTCAGTGACAAAAAAAAAACTTACTACTAAACACGAAATGAGAAATCAGCTTTATTACTTCCCGGCGACCATGAGATGGGCCCTTCCCTTTTGACACAGTTACCTGAAAATTCGTAAATATCCAACTCGTCTCCCGAAGGAACACAAAGACGCAAATTTTCGTAATGGATTCTAATTTTTATGAACATTCGACTGAAAAGGGATTCCCAATGAAAATATTGTCAATGTACAGGACCTTGTAGAACTTTTTTCCCCTGTGTTAATGCTGCGGCGCCCTCAATTCTGCGTGAGAAGACCTAAAATTTGTTGAATTAATGACTGAGTGGAAAGCTTGGAAAGGAAGGGGCCGTCAATCATTGATAGGATGTGATCACGTGCAACATAAGTTCTCCTGGTAATGAAGAAAGCAAGCCATTCAGTCAAACGACAAAATTACTAGCTGTTTTACCCTTGGTGCACTATAATAATCATTATAATAATCACTTATGTTCGGTGAAAAACAAGTTCAAGGTGAAGAAGGAAAGCAAACCTTTCACCATGTACATAAAATTGAATGTCGGCCTTATATAGTCCTAAGCTCTTCTACTTCATTACAAGTTCTTGGAAGTTCGTAAAATTTTGGAAAAAAAACTCAAACTCATCTACGAAGTAACGAGGCTACTACGTAAGTTCCAGCCTGGATTAACCTTGCCGCAGGACAAAACATTGTACTGTACCAGCTGCCAGCATCGGTAACTTCTTGTCATTTCGTTGACAGCACTAATAATAATAATAATAATAATTAGACTAACATAACTTTCCAAAAAATTCTCCCCTTTTCCCATCATACGCCTAATTGAAAAAATATATCGATTTTATTATTCAAACAAAAGCTATCAAACTACCACTCTGTTTACCTCCTCTCGAAGAGGTTTCGAGTGTAGACTGCCGATTATCTCAAATTTCTAAGTAAGCTTATTAATTAGGCCTGTTTTATACCTCTGAAATTCATAGGCTATGTTTTATTTTCTGGTTTAGATAGAATATAACTAGCCACCGCAAAGCTGCTTGCTAAAGACACCTGATCTCCTGGTGCCGGAAAATGTCGGCAAACGTGACCGGCGCAGCGATAAATGGAACACAGTCCATGTCGACCTGCTTCAACCCCACAGCAGTAAGAATTGGTTCCACCTTTGCTTACTGTCTGCTGTCTGTTGTGTCACTGGCTGGAAATAGCCTCGTTGGAATCATCGTCTATAGGACTAAAACTCTGAGAACACCAACCAACATTTTGATTGTAAACATGGCCATGTCAGATCTGTTGTATCCGATTTTCTCCTTTACGAGGTGTTTGACAGAGATAAACACGGCCAGCAACTGGCTGATCAATGGTGCCCTTGGGCAAGCGTTGTGTAAGCTGAGTGTTTTCGCTGCAGCTGTCTCAACTCTGGTGTCAGTTCAGAGCCTGGTGCTGCTAGCAGTGGATCGATTTGTAGCTGTGGTATTTCCTCTTCGCCTCCTACTGATCAGTTCAAAGCGGTGCCGGTACTTCATTCCCGTCATTTGGATCGTCGCCCTGGCAGTCCATTCCCTATACTTGTTCGCCTTGAAAGTTGTCGAGTATTCAGAGGGACTGGCGTGTGTCCGTGATTGGCATGGCGTATTTGGAGAGTCCTTTTCGCCTGCAGGCTACTTTCTGGGCTTGACCATTGTTGTCATCTTCGTCCCTTTAGTTTCGATTGCCGTACTTTACTTCGCCATCGCCTTAAGAATTAAATCCCAGAAGATTCCAGGCGAGCAATCAGCAAACGCAAGAAAACAGCGTTTGAAGAGAAAGAGAAATGTTCTGAAGCTGTCCATTGCCGTCGTGTTAGTTTTTGCTGTATGCTGGCTGCCATTCAGTATCATGGTCCTCTTCCATCTCTTTTCATCAGATAGTGCCGTGATATCATTTTGCAGTTTCCTATACTCTCAAGTTATTGTCCTTTTTCTTGCTCAGTCATACTGTGCTGTAAACCCTTGTATCTGTTTTATTTTCAGTGGTAATTATCGTCAACTATACTTAGTTGTTTTTCTACGCATGAGGTTGCTTAGCTATCGTTTTCGTCCCAGCCTTTTGCATTTTGTTCAAAGTTATCCAAAGATTGACTTGGCTCACCATACCGACTGGTTCTTTCTCCCTAAAAATAAACAAACTTACGACATAGTTGGTGCGACGTGAAACATCCATCAACTGCATGATTCACTGTTTAGTGACAATAAGCTCTGCCTTTATAATTTTTGACTTGGTCAAACTGCTCTAAAAACTCTTCGCATTTATTCTACTTCATCCAAGCGTTAGCGTCAAGTTCTTATTAAAATCCTGAGCTGCTTTAAGGGGAGCCTTCTTTTATTGCGTCCGAGATTTTTAACCTAGCTTTTGATAAAAGTCAGTGGAAGCCAAGATCAAGGTTTTTCCTCTTTATCTGTTGATCTATAATCAGCTGTACATGCAATAGAACTTTCAAATGTTATTGAGATAAACTGAGACATCTTTAAAACTCATTAAACTCAGTTGTTTCGCGAAATTCGCGAGTGATCATTGGAGACATTAACTTACATCTTGTACATGGTTTTTCTTATACCAAGAGAAACTTTGTCTAACGGTTCTAACCGTTGTTTGAACTCTGGATTCGGGATTTACTGTCAGTTCTATTTTGAATATCATACGGTTTTTCAAAGCTTTAGACTCTACTTGTAAATAACGAGTTTTCTGATCAATATGAAAAATAAATAGTATCAAGAAAGCTACAAAGGCTGTTTTTGAGTTTGGGATCACGATTAGTCTTTTCTATGCTGGTAATTGGAAAATTTGAAACTCAAAGAATAAATAGATAAATAAATAAGATAAAAGATAATGTCGCGTTCCCGATGCCGCAGACACGTGGTGTTGTGCACCGGAGTTCGCCAGTATAACCACAGTGTTGAACTTTAGACAAGCAGCAGCATCAAACTCTTTATTCACTTAAGCTGGCAGTCTTTGTACAGCACAGGCGGTAAAAACTATAGAACGGATACATGAAGGTTCGAGATAAGGAAAACCGAAAGACTTCGAAACTAGAAATGATAAAAATGAGGAATATTACAAGCATAACTTACATCGGATCTTGACTCCGGGGTAGAGAACTCCTAAACTTCGTTCGGCTCCGAAATGCTTTCGCTACAGTGACTCCTCGCAACTGAGCTACTTGCTTATAGAAGGCGAATTTAGTTCTTACACTTTGACGTACGGGAAATAGAAATGAACAGAGCTTTATGTAGCTAGCTTTGAGCGGATATTCGCTAGTCACGGAACAGAAATCAAACAAAGCGCGCTAACAAATTAAATAGAAAGTCATTGAAAGTTTCTTAGTGTCTTTGTGCTAAAAACGGAAGGGTTACATAAGTAAAAAAGATTAGAGTTCGTATCCGTAAACGTGACACTCCTCGCCCAAGGATCGTCTATGATCCTTGCTCTACTAATTGTTTGTCCTTTAATTCTCTGCCGTGGTCGAAGGGTCTGTCACTGGGCCTCTACTGGAACCAGCAGGATGAGCTCTTTGATGGGGCGTAGGAACACTTTTCCTCTACCCTCTCTCACAATCCTAAGTGACACTTTTCTTACTTTGCCATCTGCGCTCCTGATGGCCTCCGTAACTCGACCCATAGGCCAGTCACTGCGATTCTGGCTGTCTTCCTTCATAAGGACGACGTCACCTGGGGCCAGGTCTCTGCGGGCGTCGTACCACTTTCTTCTTGGCTGGAGGTTCTGGAGGTACTCTCGGCGCCACGGTAACCAGAACTGACCTGCTAGGTACTGGACCCTCCTCCAACGCCGGTTCGCGTACAGGTCTGGGGGCAGGAAGTTGCCCGGTGGTGGTCCTGGTGGTCGCGTTTTCATTGTAAGCAGCATGGCTGGTGACAGGGGCTGCGGGTCGTTGATGTCTGAAGGCAAAGCTGCAATGGGTCGTGCATTTACAATAGCGGTGACTTCCGCCATGAAAGTGCTCAAGATTTCGTGCGTCAGCTGTCTTGGTCCGAGGTCGGCTAGCATGGCATCCAGAACACGGCGGATGGTCCCGATCTGTCTTTCCCATACGCCTCCAAAGTGGGATGCGTGTGGTGGGTTAAACTTCCACTCACAACCGTGTTGTGTCACGAATCTCTCGATCTTTGTTTCGTCCATTTCTTTAAGGGCTTCGGCTAACTCGGTGTGTCCCCCAACGAAGTTTGTCCCTCTGTCGCACCTCAATACGGCTGTTGGGCCGCGTATGGCGAAGAAGCGCCTCAGTGCACAAATGAACGAACTGGCATCCATTGACTCTAGTACTTCTATATGAATGGCTCTGCTATTCAAGCACGTGAAGACAAGACCCCAACGCTTTGAGTGTGCAGCACCACCTCTCGTCTTCCTTGTGGATATGGTCCAGGGACCAAAGACGTCGAAGCCGACGTTTGTGAATGGTGGGCCTACCTCGGTTCTATCTTGGGGCAGGTCAGCCATTTTCTGGATTACGTGGGGGCCTCTCAGCTTCTTGCAGGGCACACAAGAAGCTAACTCCTTCGCTACCATGCGATGACCTCCAATCAGCCAATAGCCGGCTTGGCGAATTTTGCCACTCGTAATCTGTCGACCCTGGTGATGGACCTCTTTATGGTAATGTCGAATTACCAGGACAGACACGTGGTGGTCTTTTGGTAAGATTGCAGGGTGCTTCTCTCCATACTCCATTTCTGCTCTCCTAAGTCGTCCTCCCACCCGAACAATTCCATTGGCGTCGATAAACGGGTCAAGCGCGTAAAACTGGGAGCCCTTCAGGGCTCTCTTCCTTACCGTGTTTTGATATCTTCCCCCTTCTTTCTGTTCCGTGAGATCTTTGTTCGTTAACTCTGCGCCAAAGGCTTCCTTCTGTGCTGCCCGGATTATCGCGTCCATTGCCTGATTTAGCTCGTTTGCTGTAGGACTCCTGAAGGTTTGTCTGGCTTTCGGTGGCCTTTGTTCATTCTTTTGACGCCTGAACTCTTTAACTTTGACAATGAGGCGTGCAATCGCGCGTTTTAGGGAGTGGAGGTTGGAGAAACGTGAAAATCTCTCCGCTCCGAGGCCTCTGCATTTATATATGCATGATGCATGGGCTATCACTTCTCTTCGAACTTCGGGATCGTCTTCGGCTAGTTGAATATTCTCTCGTTGAGGCTGTACCGCGTCTGGGTTTCTGAGAAATCTCGGTCCCTTCAGCCAGGCTGAGTCGGCCAGACTACTCACATTGAGGCAACGCGTGGCTAGGTCCGCGGGATTGTCACTTGTCTCAATGTACCCCCACTGATCGGGTGAGGAGAGCCTACGGATAATTTCTACTCGGTTGGCGACGTAGACATAGAACCTTCGGCTCTCGTTTTGGATGTAGCCAAGAGTTGCCTTCGAGTCGGTGTAGAACTTAATGTCATCTATTTGGATGTCTATTTCTTTCAATATTCTAGCGACGGCTTGTGTGGCTAGCACGGCTCCGCAGAGCTCCAGACGTGGGATGCTTGTAGTCTGTAGGGGAGCAGCCTTTGATTGGCCAAACACAAGGGACGTGGCTACCTCTCCGCCATCGTTGACTAAGCGTAAGTAAACGCAGGCTCCTATGGCATCTTTACTAGCGTCGGAGAATGCGTGTAGTTCTGCTTGAGCGACTCTACCAAAATCTGCTGGGTGGTAACATCGGGGCACTGTGACCCTTTCTAATTCGGCGAGGGAGTCTCGCCATCGCTGCCACTTTTGTAGGAGACTGTCTGGGAGTGGGTCGTCCCATCCTAGGGTAGCATTGTTATTCTTCCCTCTCCCCATGCTGACTAGTTGTTGGAGTAGGAGTTTACCTTCCAGGAGTACCGGGACGGCCAAGCCAAGTGGATCGTATACTGCATTCACGACTGAGAGGACCCCTCTGCGGGTGAAGGGCTTTCTGGGTAAGCATACTTTGAAGGTGAAGGCATCTTTTGTTAGGTCCCAGTAAACTCCGAGCGAACGCTGCGTGGGGAGACAATCTTGACGCAAATCAAGG
Organism: Stylophora pistillata; assembly: GCF_964205215.1. Lineage (NCBI taxonomy): Eukaryota > Metazoa > Cnidaria > Anthozoa > Scleractinia > Pocilloporidae > Stylophora > Stylophora pistillata. Next base: position 28,617,654 of record NC_142530.1, read on the forward strand.
TCGCGGATGTCTTTTCCCCTATCTTCTAGTGGGAAGGCTTCCATGACCTCTACGGAATTAGAGACGACCTTGTGAAGTCGTAGGTTAGACTTCGCTAGCATGGCCTGTGTATTGGTCACTAGGATAATGGCTTGTCGTGGTGTTGGTGTCGAAGCTAAGCCATCGTCTACATAGAAATTTCTGCACACAAACTTCTTTGCTTCCTCTCCAAATTCCTCCTCGCCATCAGCCGCGGTTTTTCTGAGGCCGAAGGTCGCTACTGCAGGACTTGGGCCGTTACCGAAGAGATGGACGTTCATACGGTACTCCATAACTCGTTTGGAGATATCGTTGTCTTCGAACCAGAGGAAGCGTAGGAAATCTCTATGTTTTGGGGTGACATGGAAGGAGTGAAACATTTGCTCGATATCACACATAATGGCTGTATTCTCTTTCCTGAAGCGCATTAAGACGCCGACAAGACTATTCATTAGGTCGGGGCCGGGTAGTAGGGTCTTGTTCAGCGAAACTCCTTTATACTCCGCAGACGAGTCGAACACAACTCTGATCTGTGTTGGCTTTTTTGGATGGTAGACGCCAAAGTGGGGTAGGTACCAAACTTTACCGGGCGTAGGTTCAGATTTCAACTCTTCCTCTGGTATCACTGACGCATGGCCTTTCTCGATAACTTTCTCCAGGAAGTTGAAGTAGTCGGACTGCATCTGCGGTTTTCTTTTAAGGGTGCGCAATAGGCCGTTTAAACGATTGACTGCTTGAATTCGATTGTTCGGCATTTGTACTTCCTCTTGACGAAAGGGGAGTGGCATCTCCAAATTTCCCTTGCTATTTTTGCAGACTTCTCTTTCCATGATTTCTAGGAACTTTCGGTCTTCCCGAGACGGGGCGACTTGATTGTCGTACCTAGTGGCAGTAAAGACGTTGTCTTCTACACTCATCTGTGTTAGGCTCCCTTTCACTGAAAACCTGTTAGGGCAGGGTACCAGCTCGTAACCACCTATCTTTGTTAACTCTACTTCATCTGCGTTGGTTATGTGGAGACTGGTGCGATTTACGAGCACGTGGGCCGGGCCGTCTATGAAGTTGAAGCACATCTGGCCTGTTATCGTCCAGCCAAGAGTAAGTCGTTGAGCCCAGGGAGCACCTTTGGGTCCATTTCTAAACTCTCTGACCTTGAGAAGCTCGGGCGAGTCTCTTCCAATAAGGAGATGAATGCCGGCTGTACTATCAAATGGTGGAATCTCGTCGGCGATTTCTTGTAGGTGGGGAAATCTCCTCGCCATCTCTCGTGTAGGGATTTCGCGCTTGTCTTGTGGGATGCTGTCACACTCGATTAACGTTGGTAGCATCGACTCGACTCCGTTCGTTGATCGCGCTGCCACCCCAGTTATCCGACGGCCATATTTCTGTTCCCTTTCTGTACTGCAAGTGGACAGATAGTATTTCTCCGGAGGTCCGACCGCTCCCAGCTCGTCTGCAAGTTCGCTGCTAATGAGAGAACTGTTGCTTTGCTCATCAACGATAGCGTACACGCGCCGAGTGCGTTCCGGCTGTTCTCTGTCGTAGACATCGACCAATAGGATTTTGCTGCAGGATCGGCCTCCACTCGAGTCGCAAATCGCTGTGCATCTATTGTTCACGTTCGCCTCGTTAGTGTCCTCTCTTTCTTTATCACTACGGGTCCTCGCCTGAGTCTCTTGTACTCTGTGGAACAGAGCGATGTGCCTTTCGTCTCCACACACGTCGCAGCTAACGTTTGCCTCGCACCTGCTGGCCTGGTGACCCTCAGATAGGCAGCGAAAGCATAGCTTAGCTCCCTTTATCCACTCTACCTTTTCATCTAAGGTTTTCTCAGCAAAGGCCTTGCATTCGGTTAAGTCGTGGCCCTCGCGGTCGTGGAATGGGCACCGCTTTCTCCTCGTGCTCTCTCTCGATCGTGTTTCTGGTTTCTTTAGTGCCGGGTGCGCGTTCGTCTTAAGCGCTTTCCGGCTCGCTCCACTTGCATTGGGCGCAGGGCGACTGGGAGGCGGGTTGGTAGGCTTGTTTCCTGCCAAAATGTTGGGGTTGTTCTTCAATCTGGCTTGCATTTGGACGACCTTTGCGAATCTCTTAAAGCTGGGGTAGGCGCCTGCATTATTGTCCGCGTGCTTCGCAATCTCCTTTTCCCACTTTCCGCGGAGCGAGGGCGGGAGTTTCTCTGCTATCGGTTGTATCGCGTTTGGATAATTGAGGCACGCGAGGCCAGGAAGACACAACATTTGACTTTCCACGTCAGTGCAAAGGTCCGCGAAATGCTGCAATCTTGTGTTGTCATTTTCGTTAAACATAGCCCCCTTTTGCATGCGCTCCAGTAAGGCGTTAGTGATTATAGCCGCGCTACCGAAGCGAATTTCTAACTCCTTCCACAAACTCTGGAGTAGCGTGACTGGATCGGTTTGTCGTCTTCTAAAATTATCGACCAACCGCTGTGGTTCCCCGCTAGTGAAGCTTCGCAAATAATTTATTTCCTGCACGGGAGAAACGTCGGCGTCTTTGATCATGGTTTTAAATGCGGCCTTCCATGGATGGAAAAGCGTGGCATCTCCGTTGAAAATGTCTGGTTGACATTTGGGAAAGTTTTGTCTAGCTAAACCGGCGACTATTTGTTGATTTACTGACGTTAGAGTCTCAATTAATTGACTTCCGGTATCGTCTCTTATCGGAGTCGAGGCGATGACGGGTACGTGCTGTGAACTGTCATCGATCTGCGGCTGGGGTAAGTTTGGCACTGACGTGCCAGGAAACTGTGGGGAGGCAGCGTTTTGAGTTGGCTCGCTTTGTGATGGAACAAGTGGCCCTTTTTGGGCGAGTAAGGTTTCTGGGCTGGGAATCGTGTGGACCCAATCAAGAATGCGCTCTTCGAAGTTCACCCTTGGCACACCGGGCAATTCACGGTTTTCTCCTATTTCGACATCTGTCATCGCCTGTTCGATAGCTTTGACCTTCGCGTCTGCCATTGCGACCCTTTTGTTCGCCGCGAGAACAGCTAAATCCTTTTCGTGCTGTGCCCTTTCCTGTTCGCGAGTGCGTTCTAACTCTGCCTCACGCTTTCGGCGTTGAAGTTCCTTTTCTGCGATCTTTCGTTCGAATTCTGCGCTTTCGCGTGCCGCGGCGGCTTCTGCGATCGCTTTGATTCTCGCGGTACTTGCTGAAGATGCGGAGGACAGGGACTTGGCGGATTTGGTTTTGCGTGACGAACAATGACTTACGCCAGAACCGATCTCTAGCACTTTGTCGGATTTTCTATTGTTTAATCGTTCCATTAAGGCGTAAGCGCGTTGAAGCGTTAGGGTTTCATTAGTGAGGAGGACGTCATCTCCAAAGTCATGGTTTACGTCCTGCGCGTATAAACTAAGCAGCTCCTGTACTACTACGTTTAATCCTTCTGATGTCGTGGCGAGATCACGCAAAACACTTTCTACGTTGCGGCTGTCATCAAGGCCCTCGGCGGCCTGTATTTTGTTAAGGAGCTTTTTCTGTAAAGTCTTAACCTCATAACGCTTTGTCTCTACTGCGTTTTGTAAAGCCTTTCGTGACGGCTTTCGTGACCTCCTTTCTGGTTCGTGTTCTCCATGCGCTCCTTCGCTGACTAATCCTTCTCCGTTTCTATTCATGATTTATAGGCTCCTTCCTTAAAATCTACAAGGTACGGCTTACCTCAATCTTCTCTGTAATTCAAGATCCGATTTTTTACTGTCGCGTTCCCGATGCCGCAGACACGTGGTGTTGTGCACCGGAGTTCGCCAGTATAACCACAGTGTTGAACTTTAGACAAGCAGCAGCATCAAACTCTTTATTCACTTAAGCTGGCAGTCTTTGTACAGCACAGGCGGTAAAAACTATAGAACGGATACATGAAGGTTCGAGATAAGGAAAACCGAAAGACTTCGAAACTAGAAATGATAAAAATGAGGAATATTACAAGCATAACTTACATCGGATCTTGACTCCGGGGTAGAGAACTCCTAAACTTCGTTCGGCTCCGAAATGCTTTCGCTACAGTGACTCCTCGCAACTGAGCTACTTGCTTATAGAAGGCGAATTTAGTTCTTACACTTTGACGTACGGGAAATAGAAATGAACAGAGCTTTATGTAGCTAGCTTTGAGCGGATATTCGCTAGTCACGGAACAGAAATCAAACAAAGCGCGCTAACAAATTAAATAGAAAGTCATTGAAAGTTTCTTAGTGTCTTTGTGCTAAAAACGGAAGGGTTACATAAGTAAAAAAGATTAGAGTTCGTATCCGTAAACGTGACAGATAATCTAGGGGAGAGAAGATCACCTCTCTTCATGAAGCCCAACGAACAGAAGTTTGTTTACGAAACCTTCGGTCACATCTCTTTTTATTGTGAATAAATGTCACAGAGTCTATGAAGATGTTATCTAAATTTCAACGAGTTCTTACTAATGACACCACCAAAATAATGGAAGTCATTTTGTAACGACCTTCTTCTAGGAGTGATAAACCCTTGAGAAGCAGAAGGCAGCCGATCGAGGGGGCTTCTAATTAAATATACATGACTGCAAACGAGGGGCAGGCTAAGGACATGTCTGACTGCTGTGAGCCTGCAACGGGAACAGAACCCAAAACCACCTGGCATTTCACCGCGCATGTTTACATTTAATGGCTTAGTATGAGTAGATATAAATGATAATTAAACAAAGCCATGATGACAGCTTCACGTCTTCATTGCTATTTGCCTTTTTAATGGATAGCTTCTGACACTTATTGCCTATTCACACCATTATTAAAACATTTTTAGTTAAACTGAATAAAAATTAGCAACAAGAAACCGAAAACTTAGGCTTCAAGTAATCACCAAATTTTTGCAACTTTTGCCGTATTTAAAATCGACACACATCATTTATAAAGCATCTTATGTCAAGAAGCCAATTTCAAACCATGTTTGCCAAACAGCTTTAAAACATAAAACTGTTTTAGCTTTGTTTTTATTTTTTGCACAACGCCTCTCGGCGGACACTGAAGACTATAAAACTAAAAGAAACGTCACGGAATTGGAACAAGAAAAAATTTGAGCCAATCAAGTGCATCTATTGTTGAAGGATCCCGATATAACTAGCTTTTAGTTGACAAAGAGTGACACCTTATAATAAATTCTTTCAGTGTGTTTTGAAACTCTTGTCGTTCTTATTAAACGTAACACGTGTCGAATTTGTTCTTAAAAGACACGGTAGCGCTTCTCCTTTTTGGACATAATAATAATAATAATAATAATAATTAAAAATTCATAACGCGCCTTTTCCATGCAGATATGATCAAAAGCGCGGTACAATGCTATTAAAAAGTTAGAAAGCATATTAAAACTCAAATGTACATAGTAATTAAAGCTCAAAGGTAAATAAAGCTAAAAATTGAAATAAAAACTCTAGGTATGTAACGTAAAATTTTTATAAACATTACTTATAAAAGGCAAGTCTAAAGAGATGTGTTTTAAGTAAAGATTTAAAACGTTCAAAATTGTCCTCACGACGGATGTGAAGGGGCAGATCGTTCCATAAGTTAGGTGTGACGCTTGCGACAAACGAGATCGAAGTCGAAGGGTGTCGCTAAGGCGTGTTAATGCTACGGGACTATCTTACAGGTCGTGTGCTTCAAGTACCAATAACCACGGAAAACCAAGGTTGACGGTTAACGGTGATTTAATGATGATAAATGATTAGCGAACCACGATCGTAAACTGAAATAACAATGCAATTTACTTAAAACGTTGCGTAACTCATGAACAAAACGCTTAGAGCAATTAACCTGCCTCCGTCGATAATGCGATCAAAATTAATAACAATCAACAGGAATACTCGAAAATCATAATAAGCTACATCAAAATAACTCGAGATTTAAATCGATTGTAAGATTAACAAAATGGGCGTTCCCAGCTTAGCGTCTCATTCTTTGATTCGCCCCCTTTAGATTGAAAACAATAAATTGTACTATTGTACGACTCTGTACGTTAGCGTGCTTCTACCCAAAACAAGAAAACTAATCAAAGGAGGAAACTAGCAAAATTACTCACATATCGGTCCCGCTTGAGCCAAAGGTTAAGAACCAAAAACGGTAAGTCGAACAGATAGAATGGACAAGGCGAAATACAATTATACACTGGCTAAAGGGACGCTAAACGAGGCTTTTATACGCGCGTGGGGACGCTAAAATATCTGATTACAAACCAATCGAGAATAGACAACAACGTAACCACATCCGTAACTAAAGTAATTGGTAACGAACAAATCAAATTCCACTTAGACTGAATGAATCGTTTGAGTGTCCTTAACATTAGGGGTAGCAGATGAAAAGGTGCGATCCCCTAAAGTCTTTTTCAGCTTTAAACTAGGATATTTTAAGATAAGACCATTAGCTGAACGGAGACTATAGCGAGGCTGTTCTTTAATAGTGATCAAGTCACTCAAGTACCCAGGCGCATAACCATGGATAGCTTTGAAAGTAAGAAGAAGTATTTTAAAAGCGATTTTAAATTTAACAGAAAGCCAATGTAACGAACATAGTACAGGTGTTAGGTGACTGTAGCGAGGTACATTAGATATAAGCCTAGCAGCTGCATTCTGCAGGCGTTTCAGTTTACATAGGTGAAAAGAGGGTAAACCAAATAGAAGACTGTTAGAGGAATGGTTCGTTGTGTTCTGGTTTGTCCCTTTGGTTATGATTGCCATAATCTACTTTGCTCTTACGATAAAAATCAAATCCCAATTGATACTAGGCGAGCTGTCAAACAACACAAGAAATGAGCCTTTGAAGAGAGAAAGAAATTTACTGAAGATGTGCATTGCTATCGTGATAATGTTCGAATTGTCTTGGTTGCCACATATTACTGTTTGAACAACAACAAACATATGAAACATATGAGTGAACTGCGGTTATGAGACGTATATAAGAACGATCCTTCGCAGTAAAGCACTATTTGAGCAATAGTGGAAATCAGACCTGAAAAAAATTTCAGGCCTGTACGGGATTCGAACCACTGACCTCTGCGATACTAGTGCAGCGCTCTACCAATTGAGCTAACAAGCCAACTGGGAGCAGGCCAGTTGGCTTGTTAGCCATATGAGTGAACCGCAGTTCACTCATATGTTTCATATGTTTGTTGTTGTTCGATTTATCATCTACGGGTTTATATCGAATTAATTTGATGGCCTGCTCCCAGTTGGCTTGTTAGCTCAATTGGTAGAGCGCTGCACTAGTATCGCAGAGGTCAGTGGTTCGAATCCCGTACAGGCCTGAAATTTTTTTCAGGTCTGATTTCCACTATTGCTCAAATAGTGCTTTACTGCGAAGGATCGTTCTTATATACATATTACTGTTTGGTTCCTGATACTCTATCCATCAGGCTCTGCAATGATGTCATCCTGTGATTTTCAATATTTTGCCATTATCGCTGTGATTATCCCTGTATCAAATTGCGCTACAAAGTCCTCTATCTGTTTTATTTTCGGTGGAGATTTTCGTCAGGGTCATAAAGATCTGCTCAGTTGCTTTACTGCTGGTGTCATGGCGAATCAAGTTGATGTTATTTGAGGCAAGGCTTATCGCTGGTTATTCATACCCATTTGCTACACAATTAGATTTCGAAATCGGAATCGATGAAAGTTAACTGAAAAATTGAAAATTTTCCTGTTTTGTTTCAGTTAAAAACTGAACATATCTCGAAATCTGTGTATGATTTTCAGTTAATACTTGTTCTCTAAACTAACTTCGCATCTTTTGCCAACTCATCGTAGTTCAAAGATATTCGAGAAGACATATCATTTCAAAAGATTCATTTAATGGAATCAGTAAATTGTGCCTAACGCAGGTTTTAGCTGTTGTTTGGACTTTATCGCGGCGATAATTATTAGTTTATTTTAAGTGTACATACCTTTTTAGACTCCTGGGAAAAAAGAGCTTTTGTTGAATTATTATGATTCCTGGGTATTTGTTTCGGTGCTTTGTCTCATCTCTGGACCGTTTGAGAGTAAAGTTTACCTGAGGATAGATCTTTTGTACTTTTAAAAAAGCTTTGTACAAAAAAACAGTTTTTCTCCAGCCTACACCTTTTCGAATATAGTATACCCTGCGGCATATCCTGGAATTTGATAGCAAAACCTTTCTGATTAGAGTGAATTTCATTATTTCTTTGAATAACGCCCAAGACGTACGAGTACAAATATCACACGGTATTCGTACTCCAGAGAACTGGTTAAACAGGTTTTCTCGCATCGTGCAAGCGACGAATTGGACTCCAATTCAGTGAATATACAAAAAAACAAATGACGGACAATTTGAATTGTTTTTCTGACGACAAAGAGTCGGAATGGGTGGCGAATATTGATCCAAGTTTATAAGATAAATCAAACGAACAAAAGCAGTTAGATGACAGTGACAATTTCATCATTTATTGAAAATAGAAACGCGCCTTAAAAAACTCCCCGGAAAAAAATATCCGCGAAATTCACTCACACCGAAATAACAATTTGACGTGTTGGATAATAAATAGATTATTAGACGTTTTGTCGTATCGCTGAGTATTTGTATTTTGACTCGCCCTATGGGCTCGTCATATTAGGGCACAACTCGTAAAAATACTGAGCGACACTACAAAATAAAACGTCTCAGTAAGATATAGATCTTCTTCGTGAACTTCGCACTCAACAAACTGTCTCTGAAAAACTTAAGAAAAACTGACACGTAACATTAAAATGTTCGTTGAGAACTAACTTACTTACATCCTGTTTATAGTTTTCCTTATGGCTAGTAAAACTCTATTTATCGATTCAAACCGTTGTTTGAACTCTGACTGCATATTTTCTGGTTCTACAATGTATTTCATACGGTTTTTAATGTTTTTAGACTCTGCCTGCAAATAAAGAGTTTCCGATCAATTAGTGGGAAAGTGAGAACAGATTAAATCGAATAAAAATCTATGCAGACGATTCCCGATAACTCGAACCGGGAAATCGAAAAAGGTTCAAGTGATGGGGAGTTCGAGTTATCGGGAAATAAAAATAGAAGGCCCGGGAAAAAAGGAAAAACTGTGTACACTGTTTTTCTATTCATACAATATTTATAGTTTACGTCATAGAAAGTGCGGCGTGCGGGGTTTTATTCACAGGTTGTTTGTGTCAAAAACCCGAACGAGCGAGGTACGAGCGAGTGAGGGCTTTTGACACAAACAACAAGTGAATAAAACCCCGTGCAAAGCACTTTCTATGTCGTGAGCTGTTTATTGCACATAACACGAGAATTTTCATTGAATTAATTTTCTGAACGCAAATTAGAAACAAAAACCCACTAATAATGATTCAAATTTCAGGTTCTGTCCTGGTGTACCGGTTCACAAGGGAATTACCATTGTTCTTTCTTTGTTTAGGAGTTATCGGCTAGCTATTGTGTATTGTTTGGTCTTTTGTATTGGCTCTTGTGAACCGGTACACGAGGACAGAACCAAATTTCATGGCAATGGAAAATATCGCAGTACATGTACATCAAGGAACTAAAGTGCTGAACGGAAAACTGCACTTACAAAAGTTCTTTTTTTAATCTAAGTACGATATCAATAAAGTAAGTTGAGCAAAGCACAAATTTTGCGAGCGCTTTTGAATTGAGAATACGAGCATGCGAGCAGTTGCAAAACTTTTGCGAGCACGAGCAAGCGAGCGCTCATGTAATTCTTTCGAGCAATTCGATTGGTTATACTTAGACACTTGAAAGCGCTGTACGCCATTCTGATTGGCTGCATAGGCTTTTTTCACATGTGAAAATAAAGTGGATAACTTTCTACAAATAAGCTCTATGGAGTAAAATTCTCGTGTTATGTGTAATAAATTCTTTAATCAGGTTTTGATGATAGAGAAGTCGATTGAAAATAGGACTCAGTATTATTAAAAATTGCTTCGAGTTAGTGAGAGGCTAGAGTTATCGGGGGTTTGAGTTACCGGGGATTAAATTGCAGTAGATGTATGACAGAAATCCAGGGAGAAAGGCGCTTTTGGTTCAAGGTTCGAGGTTGGCGGGAGGTTCAAGTTAGCAAGGGAACGTTGATGAGTGCAAGTAGTCGTCTTCGGTAAAAGAGAAGGAAAAAAATTAACTCTGATTTGACTCAATTTTCCAATAATCCTCCAAAGTATTTTGAACAAAATTGGCAAAAGCTCACTTTTACGGCCAATGTGAACGTTTTCATCTCCAAGTGCAAACAGCTGAAAGTAGACAGCTAAAAGTTCAAAAGGCGTCGTTAGCAATACTACGTAACTTCACGCTCAATTTCCCTATTTTAGAACAACTTCCTTACTCGTTCGTGATGATTCGGAGAACAGCTGTCAAGCTTCATTCAATTTCATGAAATTAGTCTATTTCGGTACTAGCCATTCCGTCATGTGCTCAATTCCTGTTTGCTTTTAGAGTGACATCGCGCCTTACCTTTGAGCTATCTTACTTGGGTAGGAGCCGGCATTCGTTTGTTGAGGGGACTTTTTTTCAGTGACCGCAGGCCAATATTCACCAACACGGATCGAGCAAGGTGAGTAAGTAGTTCATTATATTCACGTACTGCAAAGATGAAGTCGAAAGAAGAATAAAACTGTGATGAAGTAATTAACCGGATTAATTTTAACTAGTTTCTGTTTTATTACCACATTTGTCTGTTTAGTGTGGAAAATAAACTGGAAAAGAACGAACTTTTCTGTCTTGATATCTGCGAAAGAGTAAATATCTCTCTTTCAATTCTTTTAACCGAAAAGTCTATAACCATCTTCAGTTAACGGAGTAAGTCTGGTGCAGTTAATGAGTGCAGTAAAAGGGACACGGTCATGGTCTATGCATGCTCGTGTAGAGGATCGAAACTTGAAAAAGACATCCTGACTTTTTCAAGTTCAGCATTCACAAATTCAAGACGGCGTCTAGCGGAGGATGCGGACGTGGCGGTAAACGCATTAACTCAGGCGGAAACGAAAGTTTGAAGACAGAGGGGAATACAAGAAAGCGTGGCTGGGAAACCATAAGCGCATTTATGTGGAAGAAAAGACATTTAAGTTGTGGCTGCAGGCAAAATTTGATGCAGGTTGAGTCTCTCAGTGACAGCGATTTTACTGATAGGGAAATAAAACAATGCCAGATATCACAGACATTTGTAGCATTTGCAAGGCAGATGTTTATTCTACTACACATTATGATTGGAATAAATATAGGCAGATGAGGACTGCTCGTTCGAATCCTGAAGAAAGGGAATACACAAATTATCTCGTACGCTTTCTGGACATTCAAGCCACAAAAAAGTGAATGTATACAACTTTATATGCATGTATTCAACTTTATATGCATACCCTGTTTCTGCAAGGTTTATTGCTTGTTCCACATTTACATTCATCTATACACAGCACGTTTCTCCCTTTGCATGGGCACCCACGAGAACTATTTTCTTTGCGCTTCGTCGTACAAGCACTTTTACATTTACAAAAGATCACCGAAGGTTCCTCAGTAAAAGAAATTCAATTTTGACTATACTCAGGCAAGACATTCAATGTGAAAGTTTATTTGGGATGAGTCAGCCAGTCTCGTAGTATACGCATCCTACTACTAGAATATACAATGTACTGGAAATATTTACTGAAACTAAAGGGCTATACGAAATAGCTTGTGCTACGCCAGATACGAAAAACCACTAAAAAACCACTCTTTAGAAGTGGCCAAAAAATACGTGGAAACGTTTTCCTCATCTAATGCAGCGGCACTGTACCCCGAGGAAAGGGTAATTAAAATAAATCTAAATACACTACTAATCACACAGAAAATTCAATGAAAGTAGTGATATTTTACTGAGAGTTGTAAAACAAAATTACATTAAATAAGAAAGAAGAAAGTGGTCAAACCTAAGACCGACTGACCTAGAATGACTTAATTTCCCGCGAAACGCTTAAATAATCCGAAACTACCGTGATGCCACGCGAACCTCTTCAACGCGCCGTCAGAATATTAATTTCTGACTAATTCGTTCCCATGTCACTCAAACGTCAGAAACTACATCTTTCGTGAGTATCTGCTTTGGGTAAACCTGATTTAAATGCAAAATATATGCAGAATTCTTCAACTCATCGATATTTACATAATGGCGGTCGATCGTGACAAGGCTAGCAGAGAGTGTATGCTACTGCGCATGTCAACCCATGACAGTGTCCCTTTATATAACAAGTTACAAATTGGTGTTTTCCTCAACTGACGTTCCTCCTTTGCGTTCGTAAATTTATTCCACGAAAAGGTCGTAAGACTCGAAGTAAGTAGCGAATTTCTGTTTTTATGCAGAGATCGGTTAAAACCAAAGGGAAAGTATTTTTTAATGGAAATATAGAAGTAAAATATGTCTTTTACTGTCAAGACTGATAGGAGTTGCATTATACAGCTTTGTTAGCACAGCACGATACACCGGATGGTCCATTTGAAGAAAAAAGAAGTGTTAAAGAGGGCCAAGAAGAATGGAGCATTGTAAATTCTTCTTTTTGCTTTTGAACGCTAAACGGAAAAGCAGCAATTGCGAATCGCAAGAAATCATATTAAAAATAAACGTACGTGATTTGATAAGCATCCATGGCGACTTGAAAGTAATTATTATGGTGCAGTGAAAGTTAAACAGCAAATCATTTTGTCGTTGGACTGAACGGTTTGCTTTCCTTCATCACCAGGAGAACTTATGTTGCACTTGATCACATCATGTAAATGATTGACGGCCCCTCCTGCTCAGTCAGTAATTTAATAAATTGTGCGTGATCACATGAATTTAAGAGAACAGATGATCGTTTATAAAACCCTCAATCAACAAGGAATACTGGAGGAGGACAAGATGTGATCCGTGCAAGTTAGCCATTTGTCCTTTTCCCTCAGACACAGCGGACCCTTATCTTGTGAATTTGTTCTATCGACTTCTGCAACTGTGTAATTCTGTTCAGCTTGGAACATGTTTTCTCAGTGACAAGAAAAAAAACTTACCACTAAACATGAGACAACAAAATGGGCTCTCCCTTTCGGAGAGAGTTCCTGGAAATTCGTAAGATTTTCTCCAAATATCCAACTCGTCTCCAGAACAAACGCAAAGACGCAAATTTTCGGAAATGGTTACTAACTTTCATTAGCATTCGACTGATAAGGGATTTTCGATGAAAATATCGTCGATATACAGGACCTTGTCGCACTTTTTTTCCTTGTATTACTGTTGCGGCGCCTCATTGACTGCTACTTTAATTCTGAGATGGAAAAGACGTCAAATTGGTTGAATTACTAACTGAGCGGGAAGCTTGAAAAGGAAAGGGCCGTCAAACATTTACACAATGTGATCACGTGCAAGTGAGCCGACTATTTTCGTACCTAAGGAAAACTCAAACTTGAGTAACGAGGCTACTGAGTAAGTTCCAGACTGGTTTCAACTTTCGATGACACAATAATTAAAAATGAATTCTTGATTGAAATGTCGTCGCAGGACAAAACATTGTTGTGTTCCAGCTGTCAGTATCTGTAACTGGGAAATTTCTGGCGTCGTGTTCTTGTCATTTAATTGACAACAGTAATAATAATAATAATTACACTAAGTTATGACGGTCGAAAATTCTCCCCTTTCTTATCACACGCTTAATTGAAAAAATGACGGTATCGATCACATTAATCAAACGAAAGCTATTAAACTCCCACTGTGGTTACCTCCTTCGAGAAAGCTTCAGGTGTAGGCTGCCAATTATCTCAAATTTCTAGACTTGTTTAATTAGGCATGTTTTATACATCTGAAGTTCATAAGCTATGTTTTTTCCGGTTTAGATAGAATATCACTAGCCACCGCACAGCTGCTTGCTAAAGACAAACCTGATCTCCTGGTGCTGGAAAATGTTGGCAAACGTGACCGACGCAACGATGAATATTAATGGCACACAGTCTATGTCGACCTGCTTCAACCCCACAGCAGTAAGAATTGGTTCCACCTTTACTTACTGTCTGCTATCTGTTGTGTCACTGGCTGGAAATACCTTCATTGAAATCATTGTCTATAGGACTAAAACTCTGAGAACACCAATCAACATTTTGATTGTAAACATGGCCATGTCCGATCTGTTTCAACCGATTTTTCATGTTCCTCGGCTTTTGGTAGGGTTAAACACGGCCGGCTACTGGCTAATCAGTGGTCCCCTTGGACAACCATTGTGTAAGCTGAGTGCCTTCGTTACAGATGTCTCCGTTCATGTGTCCATTCAGAGCCTGGTTCTGATAGCAGTGGATCGATTTGTAGCTGAGGTATTTCCTCTTCGCTCCCCACTGATCAGTTCGAAGCAGTGCCGGTTCTTCATTATCGTCATTTGGATCGTGGCCATGGCTTTCCACTATCCATACTTGTTCGCCTTGAAAGTTGTCGAGTATTCAGAAGGGCTGTATTGTCAGTGGCAGTGGAATGACGCATTTGGAGAGTCCTCATCGCAGAAAAGCTACCAAATTGCTTTAATCATTCTGATCGCTCTTCTCCCTTTGGTTTTGAATGCCATACTTTATTTCACCATTGCCTTAAGAATCAAATTTCAGAAGATTCCAGGCGAGCATTCGGCTAACGTAAGAGCACAGCGTTTAAAAAGAGAGAGAAATGTTTTGAAGATGTCCATTGCCATTGTGTTAGTTTTTGCCGTATGTTGGCTGCCATTCAGTATCCTGACCTTCTTACGCTACATTTCATCAGACGAAAAAAGAATGATAACATCTTGCAGTTTCCAACAACTCCGTCGCATTGCCTAGTTGCTGGCCTGCTCCCACTGGGCTGTAAACCCTTTGATCTGTTTTATCTTCAGTGGCAGTTATCGACAAGGTCTTAAAAATCTCCTCAGATGTTGTTTTACTGATCAAGCTGCTCAGTGATAATTTTCGTCCCAATGTTTTTCTTACTGTTCAGTCTTATTCAAGGAATAAAATTTCATTTCCAATGCGGACAGCTAGTTTCCCTCATTTTCAAACTCTGTCTTTTTTCCTGATTTGATCAAACTGTTTTGTAAACTCTTGCATTGATCATACTGTTCATGGAAGATCAGATAACAGTCAAACTCTTAGGAAAAGTTAACTTTTTAGAGGAGCCTCGCTATATGTATTGCATCTGAAATTTTTTAATCAGCTTTCATTTGAAGTCAGGCAATAAATGGAAAGGATTCTTAACGTTTATCTTTTTCTCTCGTTTATCAAATATACATTAAACTCAATGATAGTTAACGTTACTGAGATAAACTGTGTCCTCTATAAGACATGATAAATCCAGTACTTCCCGAAATATTTGAATAATATCAGCACAGGGATATTTTCATACATCATGTGTATAATTTATCTTAAGGCTACAGAAACTTTTTCTAACGGGTCTAACCGTTGTTTGAACTCTGGCTTTAGGATTTCTGGTTCTAATGCGGATATTACAATTATAGATGGTTAAAAAGTCTACTTGTAAATAGGGAGTTTTCCGATCGATGTGTAATGAAATGAGAAAACATAAAAACTACTTGAAATCCAAAATTGAAAATAAATATTAGCAAGAAAGCTATAGTTACTGGCTTTGCTACTGCTTCAGCTTATTTGTTATCACAGTTGATTCTTTCTATGGAATTGAAAAGTTCGGAAAAACAAACTCCAACAGCCGTGAGTTAAAGATATGAGCGCTATATAAATACAAGTTATTATTATTTATTATTGTGGTCTTGGTTGCCACACATTACTGTTGGGTTCCTGATACTCTACCCATTAGACTCTGCAATGATGTCATCTTGTGGTTTCCAATATTTCGCCATTATCGCTGTGATTATGCTTTTATCAAATTGTGCTATAGACCCTTGTATCTGTTTTATTTTCAGTGGAAATTATCGCCAGGGTCATAAAGATCTCCTCAGTTGCTGCTGGTGTCACGGCAAATCAAGTTGGTGTTATTTGAGGCAAGACCTCAAATCTACTCATTCAGTTGGGCGATTACTGAAGTATGATGTATATAATTTGTATAGATTTTGTGAAAGTTTTCACTCAACTCAACCGAGAAACGATGCTGGGCTACCGTTAAATTTGTCCTTACACATGTTTCATACTCACGTCAATACAAGATTCTCTCTAAAAATTGATTCTGCCTCACATCGCGTCACAGTCTGAGGGAGACTGAAACATCTTTCACACCGCTATGAAAATTGGAAAACTACTTGATACTCATGCAAGTGAATATTTTTCAAGTGAATTAATCACAAATGACAAACACATCGTAAGTTTTCACTCGTTTTCAGGTTTAGAGAAGTGTGAAGATCAAACAGTAACATGGAGATTAAGCATTAAACTGAGTCCGCCGGAAACCATTTCTCTAAATTCCTTTCCCTTCAAAGAACTTTTTGAAGCCTCACATCGTATAAATAGAGTTTTGTACATAAAAAAAATAATGAAAATTAATTAATAAATAAATAATAATGATAATAATAATAATAATGATGATATTAATATTATTAATATTAATAATAATAATAATATTATTATTATTATTATTATTTATTTATTTATTAAGAGGTGCGGAGGTGCCAAATTGAGAAGTGAGAGGATGAGATCAGAAACCAACGGTGGCAAGGGCGTCTAGTGACTACTAGGCTAGAGGATGAGAGTTTGAGTGCCGATGGGTGTTTCTGGTGGCTCACGGAGTGGAAGAACTGCCCATCACACACAATTGCTGGACTCGTCGAGCTATACGAGCAGCTATTGCCAACGCGAGTATACACGAGTCAGAAGACCCACACAAGCGGAGAAGGCGAGGTGAGGTGCAGATTATGCGGCAAGGCTCCAGAGAGTGTGGCACATATCTTGTCAGGATGCAGTGGGCTGGCCCAGAGCAAGTATCTCTCTAGACACGACGCAGCACTGAAGGTACTGTTTTACCAACTGTTGTATGATGAGGGATTTATAGACGAGATACCACCCTGGTACTCACCCGACAAGCCGAAGCCCGTGTATGAGTCAGAGAATGTTAAAGCTTATTGGGATGTCCCTATATATGCTGATCAACAAGAGGTCAGATGCAATAGGGTGGATGCACGCATTGTAAATCATATGTGCAAGAGAGTTGTGGCGCTGGAAATGAGCTGCCCGTGGGTTAACAATCGGACAAGAAAGGATGAAGAGAAGACACTGAAGTACGGACCCCTTCGCTGGGAACTAAGGCAGCAGTTCCTAGGCTACGAGGTGAAGCAATATAACATCATTATGGATGCCCTCGGGGGGGTGGTCACGGAAGCTGGATGTCATGATACGCGAGCTGGTGGGAGGCAGAAGCACAGACGTACTGCGAAAGATGCAGAGGGCAGTGCTCTCGGGCACGCTGAATATTGCGCGGACTTTCAAGTTGGCAGTTTGACTTTCTGTTAGAAGGAGGACCGTAGACACAACGGAAAAGCTTTTTAGGATTGGTTAATGGACATTTATTTTTTCACTCCATGGCTCACAGGTTACGGTTTTCGCCCTGTGCTGCTTGATTAGAATGTAGCATTCAGTTGATTTCTCTGCGACATAATAATAATAATAATAATAATAATAAT
Source organism: Stylophora pistillata (assembly GCF_964205215.1). Lineage (NCBI taxonomy): Eukaryota > Metazoa > Cnidaria > Anthozoa > Scleractinia > Pocilloporidae > Stylophora > Stylophora pistillata. The sequence continues at coordinate 28,635,256 of NC_142530.1, forward strand.
AATAATAATAATAATAGTATGGTAAGTGTGCTCAAGGATGGCATATCTTTAGTCCGGGAAATTACCTTCTCCAATATCTTGAATAACTAGCTCAGAACTGCTGAGGGAAATATAATCTGACAGAACGGGAATGTTATACCAGAAAGAGCATGATAAAAAGGATAAAAAAAAGCAAAACAAGTGTGCTCGAACAAAGAGCATTAAAAACGAAGGAGAAAATGAAGTTTTTACATTAATTAATGAGAGAACTTCCTTTTTTAGTGGCAAGTAGGCGCCGAATAATATTTCTATGTCACGATTGTGCGCAGGTTACCGGCTGAGTGTCATTTACATTGCCATTAATATAATATAAAATGCAGTAAATGGTTTGAACCCGGGGGTAACATGTGAAGGTGTAGTCTGATCGTCCGGGTGAGTGTAGTCCTGAGAAGGACTGTTGTCGGTGGTAGTGATTGACGTTTCGACAACCTGTGCGGAAGTCATCATCAGAGTCAGGTGAATGATTGTTGTCAGTAGACAGTAGATTGTTGTCAGTAGACAACAATCATTCTCTTGACTCTGATGATGACTTCCGCAAAGGTTGTCGAAATGTCAGTCACTACCACCGACAACAGTCCTTTTCAGGACTACACTCACCCGGACGATCAGACTACACCTTCACATAATATAAAATGTCGACGAAATTAATGGCAATGTAATAAATAAGCATCTATTTATCATTATTATTTACATTGCCATTAATTTCGTCGAAATTTTATATCATATATGGGTACTATCTTTATGCACGAACTTTACATTCAATGAGGGTTGCTTGAGGAAAAATGGAAAACTGCAAAGATCAACAGAAATATGGCGAATAAAGTAGCATTCAAGCGCTGAGTCCGAAGCCATTCTCTAAACTCTTTTCCTTTCGTCTCCCGATCAGAGAACTTAGAAGCTTCACAACCATTGTACAAATGGCACGTTTGTTTTCTTGTTTTAAGTTACCCTGGGGTATCCTTTTAGCGTGTTGTGAAACTCTTTTCGTTCTTATTAAACGTTGTGCGCGTCGAATTTGTTTTTAAAACTGAGGCACGAACGGTAACGCGTCTCCTTTTTGGACATGATCCTTTCTTTACGCCTGGTGGATGACAAGAATGAAAATTTCTGTATTGAAATTAGAGGTCTTCGTCTCTTTGTCATGCGTTTGCACCGGCGTCAAGCATCAATTTCCCCGTTAAATCTCTCGCTTTTGTACGCTTTTGTGTCAAGAACGCAATTTTTGAGTCTGATATTTCAGCCGTGAATTTCATTGTATTGTGGCGAGTGGCTGTTTGCCCCGTCTTACAAATTATCCTATTTTGTGTCTGGACGTGTTACACAGACCCCATGTATAGCAACAAAAGAGACAGTAAACAGTGAATGGAACTTAACGAAATCCTAGCGATTTAGTTTCTTTCCTTACTCTTGGTTTCTCGATAAGAGAACTTGTGAACTTTCACTCCCAACTACAATAATAATCGAGTGTGTTTAGCTGTTCGGGTATGGTTCGTAAATAGTTTGCCAAAGATGTACTATGTAGAATTGATACTGCCTTTTTAGGGGACCACCGCAAAAATAAAATAAATAAACAAATGAATAGATGTAGAATAACGCATTTGGAGAGTCCTTTTCGCCTGGAGGTTACCCTCTGGGCGTTGGAAAAGACGTCAAATTTTTTCAACCACTAACTGAGTGGGAAGCTTGAAAAGGAAGGGGGCGTCAATCATTTATACGATGTGATCACGTTCGAGTATGCCGACTGTTTTCGTACCAAGCTAAACTTAAAGCTTTTTCTGGCTTTGTCCCATCGAGTTGTCACGCCTGTTAATTATGTTCCTCTGGTGAAGAATGAAAGGAAACCTTTTGTCGTGTATATAAAATTAAAAATTGGCCTTACATTGTGCTAGGCTTTTCTATTTTAGGAGAAGCTCTTGAAAATCCATAAAATTTTCTAAAAAACATCCAACCCGTCTACTGAGTAACGAGGCTACTTTGTAAGTTCCTGGCTGGATTAAACTTTCGATGGCAACGTAATTGAAAAATCAATTGCTTGAAATGCATCTGCAGGATAGAATATGTAGATCTTTTGGCTTGCTTTAATACGTGATCATTCGTACCAGCTGTCAACTGTTATCCAACATCAGTAAACATCTGTAGCTGGGCTATTTCTGGAGTTGTTTTCTTACCATTTCGTTAAAAGTACTAATAAAAATCATATAATAGTTACAACGAGAATAGCTTAGAAGTTTCGAAAATTGTCATTTTTCCGATCATACCCTTAATTTAAAAAAAAAATCGATTATATGAATTTGAAGGAAAACTATTCACTGTTTAGTGAAAATAAGCTCTTCCTTTATAATTTCTGACTTGGTCAAACTGCTCTAGAAACTCTTTGCATTTATTTTATTTCATCCAAGTGTTAGTGTCAAGTTTTCAGTAATATCCTCAGTTGCTTTAAGGGAAGCCTTGTTTTATTGAATCCGAGGTTTCTAACCTAGCTTTCGATGAAAGTCAGTGGAAGCGAAGTTCGAGGTTTTCAGCCTCTTTTTCGTTTCTCTATAATCAGCTGTACATGCAAAATAACTTTAAATGTTATTGAGATAAACTGGGATATCTTTGAAACTCATTAAACTCAGTCGTTTGGCGAAATTCGCGAATGATATCAGTTGGAGACATTAACTTACATTCTATACATAGAGAAACTTCGTCTAACGGTTCTAACCGTTGTTTGAACTCTGGTTTCATGATTTGCGTTTCTATTGTGAATATCATACGGTTTTAACACATTAGACTCTACCGGGTAGATAGCTAATTTTCTGATCAATATAAGAAATAAATAGTATCAAGAAGCCTTCAACCTTTTGAGTTTGGGATCACGATTAGCCTTTTCTATGGAAATTGGAAAATTTGAAACTGAAAAAAAATAAATCAATAAATAAAATAAAAGATAATCTAGAGGAGAGAAAATCACCCTCCTTTATAAAGCCTTACGAAAAGAAGTTTGTTTACAAAACCTTTGGCCACATTTCTTTGTATTGTGAATAAATATCACAGAGTCGATCAAGAAATCAACTAAATTTCAACGAAATTTACGAAAGCGACCCTCACAGTAATGAACGATAATTGATGCGCAGGTTGCTAGCCGAGTGTCGTTAACATTTCCAATAATTTCGTTGCAATTTTCAATTATTCATGGTTTTATCTTTATGCATGAATTATACATTCAATGAGGGCTGCTTGAGGAAAAATGGAAATGCGCAAAGATCAACAGAAATATGGCAAATAGTAAAGTGGCACTCAAGCGCTGGGTCCGAAGCCAATCGCTAGACTCTTTTTCTTTCATTTCCCGACAGAACCATTGTATAAATAGAGTGTTTTCCTTAAGTTATCCTGGGTATTCTTTTGGTGTGTTTTGAAACTCTTGTCGTTCTTATAAAACGTTGCGCGTGTCGAATTTGTTTTTACAGGACACGGTAGCGCTTCTACTTTTTAGGCATGGTCCTTTCTTTACGCCTAGTGATGACACGAATGAAAATTCCTGTATTGAAATTAGAGGTATTCGTCTCTTTGTAATGCCTTTGCATCGGCGTCAAGCGTCAATTTTCCCGTTAAATCTCTCGCTTCTGTACACTTTTGTGGCAAGAATGAAATTTCTGAGTCTGATATTTCAGCCGTAAATTTCACTGTATCGTCGGTGGCGAGTAGCTGTTTTCCCGTCTTACGAATTATCCCATTTTGTGTCTGGAAGCGTCACACAGACCCCATGTACAGCAGCAAAACAGACATCAAACACCAAATGGAACTTAACGAGATCCTCGCGAATGGTTTTCTTTCCTTACTCTTGGTTTCCCCATAAGAGAACTTGTGAACCCAACGACAATAAGAATCGAGTGTGTTCGACTGTTCGGGGATGGTTTGTAGATAGTTTACCAAAGATATTCTATGTAGAATTGATACTACCTTTTTAGGCGACCACCGCAAAAATAAAGTAAATGAATAAATAAATAAACAAATAAATAGATAAAAAAGTTGTATGCCCACGGACAATTCTACGCAAAATTTGTCTTGTATATATCAACATATCGACTAATAAACTCGACTTCAGACGGAATTATATGATGACCGCTTAACACAGGTTCCATAGACAAGGGGTATTGCAAAAAAAGGGTTAAATTTTCATTTTATGCCATAGTTGACCAGTTAATGTACAAAAACTTACTACTAGCATTGATTTTAGGAGATAAACGTGGATTAAATTTTATAGAAAAATTTTTATTTCTATCATTCGAGAAATCTGCTTTGACTGACCGTTCAATACAGGTAAAAGCAAAATACAACCGCTGGGACTCAAGGAGGAATTACAGTTAGTAATGAAAAAAAATTAGGGACTTTGAAAACCGATGATACAGGTTCGACTGTATCAACTTCTGCTTTTCAAAGGCTCTTCTTTAGGGTTAAAGTGCACCTAAACTCAAAATTTGTTCTTCGCTTAAGGAAATAAGCTTAATTTTTGGAGTATTTCTCTGCAAAAATTTTTTAATTTGCTCAAATCTTTAATTTTCTTTGCATTTCAAGTTTGCATTTCACACATTTTCACTTGTTTGGGAAGGTTGTCGTCAATATTGTCCGAAATATGCCGACTAGGTGTGTTGTGTGAGGTGTGTTGTGTGAGATGTGTTATGTGAGGTGTGTTGTGTGAGGTGTGTTGTAGGTGTGTTGTATGAAGCGCGATACCCTCTTGCAAATTTCGCACGTTGCTACATCCTTCTCCAACACACTTAGTCGGCATATTTTCGGACAACATACATACATACATACATACATACATACATACATACATACATACTTTATTTGTCATGTAGGTCAGTACAAGAAGGCAGCTAAAAAGCTGATGTGGACCTACATCGACTACAACCTTCCCAGACAAGTGAAAATGTGTGAAATGCAGACTCTCGTGTTCTCGATTTGACGTCACATTACCCGCTGGAGCCATTCCTCTTTAGACTCGGTCGTGGGGCAAGATGGCGGCCGATTTTCCGTATTTTGACTGGACACAGAAAATTGAAGATTTGAGCAAATAAAAAAATATTTGCACAGAAATACTCCAAAAAATTTGGTTATTTCGTTAAGCGAAAAAAAAGTTTTTGGGTTTAGGTGCACTTTAAAGGAAGGAGATTAGCTATTATAATTAACATTAACATTAGTATATAATTGCAGATATAGGAGTTGTATTAATTATACAACTTTGTTTGCATAACACGATACAGCGGACGGCCCATTTGTAGAAACAAGGAGTATGAAAGAGGGTCAAGAAGATAATAGAATTGAAAAATTCTTTGTTTTGTTATTTTTGAACGTTAATAGGAGGACAAGATGTGATCGCGTGCCAGTCAGCCATCTGTCCTTCCCCCTCAGACACAGTGGAACCTTTATCTGAATTTGTTCCATCGACCTCAGCAGCTATGTAATTCTTTTCAGTGTGGAACATGTTCTCTCAGTAAGGAAAATAAACTTACCACTAAACACGAAATAAGAAATCAACTTTTTTATTTCCCTGCAACCACACGATGAGCCCTTTCCTTTTGACACAGTTTCCTGAAATTCTTAAGATTTTCTGTAAATATCCAACCCGTATCCCGAACAAACACAAAGACGCAAATTCTGAAAAGGGACTTTCAATGAAAATATCGTTGGTGTACAAGATAATGTAAAAATTTTTTTCCTTGTGTTAATGTTGCGGTGCCCAATTGATTACTACTTCAATTCTGACTGAGTGGGAAGCTTGAAAAGTAAGGAGAAGTCAATCAATTACACGATGTGGTCAGTGAGCCTACTCTTTTCGTTCCTCAGAAAAACGAGAAGCTTTTTCTGGCTTTGTCCCATCGACTTAACAAGCCTGTTAATTGTGTTCAGTGCAAAATAATTTACCCGGGTGAAGAAGAAAGGCAAACCATTTGCCATGTATATAAAATTAATAGTCGGCCTATTTTTGTCCTAAGCTCTTCTATTTCATGAGAAGTTCTTGGAAATCCTTGTAACGTCAAATCCATCTACTGAGTAACGAGGCTAGTGAGGAAGTTCCATGCTGGATTAAGCTTACGATGGCAGCATGATTGAAAATTAATTGACGACGAATTGAAATGCATCCGCAGGACAGAATATTGTATCTGTACCAGCAGCTGTCAACCGTTATTCAACATCAATAAACATCTGTAGCTGAGCTATTTCTAGAGTCGTCGAAATATGTCGGCAAATTTGACCGCAACGATGTATGGAACACAATCCATGTCGAGGTGCTTCGACCCCACAGCGGAAAGAATTAGTTACACCTTTGCTTACTGTCTGCTATCTGTTGTGTCACTTGCTGGAAATAGCTTTATTGGAATCATTGTGTATAGGGCCAACACTGTGAGAACACCAATCAACATTTTGATTGTAAACATGGCTATTTCCGATCTGTTGTATCCGATTTTATTCTTTACTAAGAGGTTGACCGAGATAAACAAGGCCGACCACTGGTTGATCAATGGTCGTCTTGGGCAAGCATTGTGTAAGTTGAGTATCTTCGCAACAGATGTCTCAACCCTGGTGTCCATTCAGAGCCTGGTTCTGATAGCGGTGGATCGATTTGTAGCTGTGGTATTTCCCCTCCGCTCCCCACTGATCAGCTCAAAGCAGTACCGGTTCTTCATTCTCGTCATTTGGATCGTCGCCATGGCAGTCTATTGCCCCTACTTGCTCGCCTTGAAAGCTATCGAGTATTTAGAGGGGCTGAAGTGCGTCCTTGATTGGAATGACGCATTTGGAGAGTCCTTTTCGCCGAGAGGCTACTTTCTAGGATTGGCCATCGTTTTCATCTATGTCCCTTTGGTTCTCATCGCCATACTTTACTTTGCCATCGCCTTAAGAATTAAATCCCAGAAGATTCCAGGCGAGCCATCAGCAAATGCAAGGAAACAGCGTTTGAAGAGAGAGAGAAATGTTCTGAGGATGTCCGTTGCCGTCGTGTTAGTTTTTGTTGTATGCTGGTTGCCATTCTCCATCAGGGGCGTCATCCACTACTTTTCATCAGATAGCGCCCTGATATCGTCTTGCGGTTTCCAATACTATCGTACTATTACCGATTTTCTTGCTCACTCATACTGTGCTGTAAACCCTTGTATCTGTTTTATTTTCAATGGTAATTATCGTAAAGAGCTTAAGAGTTTCCTTACTTGTTTTTCTACGAATGAGGCCGCTTAGTTATCGTTCTCGCCCCAGCCCTCCGCATGGTGTTCGAGTGGCTTATTCAGATATCCTCAGCAGCTTTTAGGGGAGCCTTGCTTTATTGCGTCAGAAATTTTTAACCTAGCTTCGATAACAGTAAATGGAAGCGAAGTTTGAAAGTTCTTCCTTTTTAAGGTTTATCTGTTATCAGCTGGACATGCAAAATAACTTAAGATATTCTTGAGATAAACTGGAATATCTTTAAAACACATAAAACTGAAGTCAGTTGTTTCGCGAAATTCGGGAATAATATCAATTGGAAATATTTACCTATACATCCTGTCTGTAGTTTATCTTATACCAAGAGAAATTTTTTTCGAACGGTTCTGACCCTTCTAACCGTTCTAACGGTCCTATTGTGAATATCACACGGTTTTTAAAGTTTTAGACTTTACTTTTAAATAGAGAATTTTCTGACTAATATGAAAAATAAATAGCGTCAAGAAAGCTACATGGGCTGGTTTGGAGTTTGGGATTAAGATTAGTCTTTGCTATGGAAACTGGTCAAATTTAAAGTGCTACTGCGACGAAATTTTTGCATTTCATTTTCCCAATTTTCTGGTGTTAACTTCACATTTAGACCCTAAACTATTAGAATAAGCGTAAGTTTCTCAAATTTGACAACGTTATTCCTTAAAAACAGCGCCGCGAAGACATTAAAAATTCTTCCGCCTTTGCTCGAATAACACACTGGAGAGCCCGCGAAAATAACTCTAGCGGTTTTAGTTGTCACGTCATCGACTCACTTCGACAACGTCGCGAAGGCATGCCTTTACAAGAAATACGCAAAAGAAGGCTGGAGAAAAATTCTTTCGAATTTTATTCCTTCTTTCCTGCGGAACAGAAAAGGAACTCTCTCTCGGCATACCAAATTAGCCACGTTTGTTAAGTCGTTGACGTCACTTCCGTTCTCGACCCAGTTTCTTCTTCTTCGCGCAGAGTTCTGTAGCTCGAAGAATGGCGGCCGTTTAGATCGCGAATCTACAGGGAAAATAATATTCTGGATGGAGTTTTGCCTTAGGATTTGGCAAATCTGTTACTTAGGGTAAGTACTTTCAACCTCTGAGGAGAAAAGGAAAGGTGCATTTTTGGTCGCAGTAGCACTTTAAATAATGAATAAATAGATAAACAAATAAAATGAGAGATAATCTAGAGGAGAGAAAATCACCTCTCTTTATGAAGTCTCTTGAAGCCTTATGAAAGGAGTTTTGTTTACAAAACATTCGGTCACATTTCTTTGTTTGTGCATAAGTGTCACAGAGCGCATCAAGAAATCAACTAAATTTCAACGAGTTCTTACTAGTGAGACGACCAAAATAATGGAAGCTATTTGGCGGCGATATTCTTCTAGGAGTGACAAACCCTAGCAATCGACACATGTCAGATTATAAAGCAACCTATGTGAAGAAACCAATTTCAAAGCGTGTTTGACAAAACAGCTTTACAACTTAAAATTGTTTTAGCTTCGTTTTGTTATCTTTACACAACGCCTTCAGGCGGACATTTAAGACTATAGAACTTAAGGAAACGTCACGAAATTGGAAAAAAAAAGAGATTCATTTGAGACACACAGGTGCATCCATTGTTGACGGATCCTGCCATAACTACCATTTAATTAACAAGGAGTGACACCTTAATTAACAATTTTCCCTCCTTGTTCAAAATAATTCGTGAGCAAACCACGCGCCATTTCATTTGCGGAACACCGCAAATTACTCAATGCTAGTCTTCAGTTTAGAAAAGGACACAAAAGGAGTTTTAAAACATCTCTAGATCACATTGTTTGATGAATACTGGAGCCAATAGACAATTGTTTCTATTCTTAAGCGACAGATAGGCGCCGAAAAAAATTTTTATGTTATAATTGATGCGTAGGTTACCGGCTGAGTGTCAACGACACATAATTTCGTCGCAGTTTTTAATTATAGATGGTTCTATTCTTTATGCATGAATAATACATTCAATGAGGGTTGCATGAGGAAAAATGGGAAACTGCAAAGATCAAACGGAAGTTTGGCGAATAACGTGGCATTAAAGCGCTGAGTCCAAAGCCAATCTCTAAACTCTTTTCCTTTCGATTCTCGATCAGGGAAATTAGAAGCCTCATAACCATTGTATAAATAGAGTGTTTGTTTTAAGTTACCCTGGGTATTCTTTCGGCGTACATTGAAACACGTGTCGTTCGTATTAAACGTAGATGAATAAAGGCTGAAAGTTTCTAAAGAAACTGTGGTGCTGCGTCGGTGGGTGTAAAAAGGTAATTTGGTTATATCAACTAAGTTGAAATTGTAAATTGGCCACCGTAACGAATGAAAAAGCTGACGTTTCCAGCGTTAGCCTTTCGTCAGAGCGAATGGAGGAATTGTGGCTTGTATGTGGGTTTATATGCAGAAAGCGGAGCTACGCCATTGGTGGGAACATGGCGACGAGAAAAACACGAATTTTAGTGGAATGAAAAGCTTTCGTTGATACCTGTGGGATTAAGAGTGCCTATTCGAAAGATAAACTTTTGTTCAAGAGATTTGCGGCTTTCCGTGTTGCCTAAATGTAAGGAAAGACCGCAGATTGTCATATGTTGTTTACAATGATTAGGTCAATTCAAGTGTCTAGCGACTGATTTTGATGCGTCATTATTTTTCCTTTTTAGGTCGCGAAGGTATTCTCGGAATCGGTCACCTAGTCGTCTTCCTGTTTCGTCGATGTATAATCTTTGTTATTTAAATGTTCAAAACCTTAAACAAAATAACTCTTTGTTTCACTAGCCAATAGTTCTCTCGTTGGCATATCAACCAATAAGGAATACTGGAGGATAACAAGATGTGATCGTGTGCAAGTCAGCCATCTGTCCTTCCCTTCCTTTTGCCATGTACATAAAATTAGATATCGGCCTTATACTGTCCTAAGCTATTCTATTTCATTAGAAGTTCTAGCCAATTTGTAGAATTTTCAACAACATAAAACTCCAACTCATCTACTGAGTAACGAGGCTACTGAGTAACTTCCACTCTGGATTAAACTTTCGATGACACAAAAATTGAAAATTAATTTTTAATTGAAATGTCGCCGCACGACAAAACATTGTAGTGTTCCAGCTGCCGGCATATGAAACTGGGAAGTTTCTGGCGTCGTTTTCGATGTAGACTGTCAATTATCTCAAATTTCTAGGTATGTTTATTAATTAGGCATGTTTTATACATCTGAAATTCATAAGCTATATTTTTTTCTGGTTTAAGTAGAATATAACTGGCCAACGCAAAGCTGCTTGCTAAAGACAAACCTGATCTTCTGGTGCCGGAAAATGTCCGTAAACGTAACCGGCGTAACGATGAATGGAACACAGTCCATGTCGACTTGCTTCAACTCCACAACAGAAAAAATTGGTTGCACCTTTGCTTACTGTCTGCTTACTATAAATAATAAATAAATACGTAAATTGAAGCCTCCCCTAAGGGGCTTTTCAGCCACAATGTAAACTAAGTGCTTAAAAATCTCCAGCGGCAGGAGGCAGACCAGTGGGCTATTTACAGAACGCAGCTGAGGAGTTGAACTAGGGGCAACTGAGAACAAATCCAGGGAGTGGCAGGGTGGAGGACTTGAACTCGGGACACCGGATTACAAGTCCAGCACCCTAACCACTCGGCCACGCCGCCTCTTACTGTTGTTTCACTGGCTGGAAATACCTTCATTGGAACCATTGTCTATAAGACTAAAACTGTGGGAACACCAATCAACATTTTGATTGTAAACATGGCCATTTCCGATCTGTGGTATCCAATTATATTCTTTACGGAGCGGTTGACAGAGATAAACAAGGCCGGCCACTGGTTGATCAGTGGTCCCCTTGGGCAAGCCTTGTGTAAGCTGAGCTAGTCTGCGCTGCAGATATCTCAGCTCTTGTGTCAGATCAGAGCCTGGTGCTGATAGCAGGGGATCGATTTGTAGTTGGGGTATTTCCCCTCCGCTCCCCATCGATCAGCTCTGTCGTATTCTGTCTGTAACTACGTCTCTTTAATCACATATAAGATAACTAACAACAAACGAATTCAATCGAAATCCCTCGCTCGTCGTTCCACGTGTCATTACCTCTTCAGGTCATGTGACCGACACAACAAGCTCAAAGCAGTGCCGGTTCTTCATTATCGCCATTTGGGTCGTCGCCATGGCAGTATATTGCCCATACTTGTTCGCCTTGAAAGTTGTCGAGGAGTCAGAAGGGCTGGCCTGTCGGTTTCAGTGACAAAAAGCATTTGGAGAGTCTTTATCGTTTTAAGGCTACTTTCTGGGAACGGTTATTGTTGTCACCTATGTCCCTTTGGTTTCGATTGCCATACTTTACTTTGCCGTCGCCTTAACAATTAAATCCCAGAAGAGTCCAGGCGAGCAATCGGCAAATGTAAGAAAATAGCACTTGAAGAGAGAGAGAAATGTTCTGAAGCTGTCCATTGCCGTCGTGTTAGTTTTTGCAGTATGCTGGCTGCCATTCAGTATCGTGGTCCTCTTCCTTCTCTTTCCATCACACAGCGCCATGATATCATCTTGCAGTTTCCAATACTATCGAGCCATCGCCTCTTTTCTTGCTCACTCATACTGTGCTGTAAATCCTTGAATCTGTTTTATTTTCAGTGGTAATTATCGTCAAAGTCTTAAGAATTTCCTCAGTTGTTTTTCTACGAATGATTTGGATATATCCACAAAGTTCAAATGGTAAATTAGCCACCGTAATGATTACAAAAGCTGACGTTTCGAGCGTTAGCCCTTCGTCGGAGCGAAGGGCTAACGCTCGAAACGTCAGCTTTTGTAATCATTACGGTGGCTAATTTACCATTTCAACTTTGTTGATGTATCCAAATTATTTCGTTACTCCCACCGACGCAGCCCCAAACAGTTTCTTTCGAAGCTATCAGCCTTTATTCATTTCTACGAATGAGGCTGCTTAGGTATCGTTTTCGCCCCAGCCTTTTGCATGTTGTTGAAACTTATCCAAAGATTGACTTGAATCACTATACTGACTGGTTCTTTCTCCATAGAAATAACCAAACTTACGACGTCGTTGGTGCGGCGTGAAACATTCATCAACTGCATGACTCACTGTTTAATGAAAATAAGCTCTGCCTCTATAATTTCTGACTTGGTCAAACTACTCTAAAAACTCTTTGCATTTATTTTATTTCTTCCACGCGTTAGTGTCAAGTTCTTATTAATATCCTGAGCTGCTCTAAGGGGAGCCTTCTTTTATTGATTCCAAGATTTTTAACTTAACTTTCGATAAAAGTCAATAGAAGCGTAGTTTGAAGGTTCTTCCTCTTTTCCGTGTATCTATGATCAGCTCTACACGCAAAATAACTTTTGAATGTTAATGAGATAAACTGGGATATCTTTAAAACTCATTAAACTCAGGTTTTTCACGAAATTGGCGTATACTTTTCATTGGAGACATAAACTACATCCTGTACATAGTTTATCTTATACCAAGCGAAACTTTGTCCAACGATTCTAAACGTTGTTTAAACCCTGAGTTCAGGATTTCTGGGTCTATTGTGAATATCATACGGTTTTTAAAGCTTGAGACTCTACCTGTAAATAACGAATTTTCTGATCAATATGAAAAATGTATAACATCAAGAAAGCTACAAAGGCTGGTTTTGAGTTTGGGATCACCATTAGCCTTTTCTGTGCTGGAAATTGGAAATTTGAAACTGAGAAAATAAATAGATAAATAAGACAAAGGATAATCTGGTGGAGAGAAAATCACCTCTCTTCATGAAGTCTAACGAACAGAAGTTTGTTTACAAAACCTTCGGTCACATCTCTTTGCATTGCATTATGAGTAAATGTCACAAAGTCCATCAAGATGTCAACTAAATTGCAATGAGTTCTTACTAATGAGACCACCAAAATAATAAAAGCCATTTCGTAGCCATCTTCTTCAAGGAGTGAGTAAATGTCACAAAGTCCATCAAGATGTCAACTAAATTGCAATGAGTTCTTACTAATGAGACGACCAAAATAATAAAAGCCATTTTGTACCGATCTTCTTCAAGGAGTGAGTAAATGTCACAAAGTCCATCAAGATGTCAACTAAATAGCAATGAGTTCTTACAAATGAGACGACCAAAATAATAAAAGCCATTTTGTAGCCATCTTTTTCGAGGAGTGAGTAAATGTCAGAAAGTCCATCAAGATGTCAACTAAATTGCAATGAGATCTTACTAATGAGACGACCAAAATAATAAAGGCCATCTTTTAGCGATCTTCTTCAAGGAGTGAGTAAATGTCAGAAAGTCCATCAAGATGTCAACTAAATTGCAATGAGTTCTTACTAATGAGACGACCAAAATAGTAAAAGCCATTTTGGAGTGATTTTCTTCAAGGAGTGACAAACGTAACCCCTGAGAAGCAGAAGGCAGCCGATCGAGGAGACTTGAAGTCAAATATGCACGACTGGAAACGAGGGGCAGGCTAAGGACATGTCTGACTGCTGTGAGTCTACAACGGGAACAGAACCCAAAACCACCTGGTATTTCACAGCGCATGTCAGTTAACTTTTAATGGCTTAGTATGAGTAGATGATAATTAAACTAAGCCATGATGACGGCTTCACGTCTTCACGTGTTCATTGCTATTTGCCTTTTTGTGGGTAGCTTCTGACACCTATCGCCCATTCACACCATTAAAACATTTTTAGTTAAACTGAATAAAAATGGGGCTAGGACAAAACACTGCCTCTAGGCGTTCCAGCTGCCGGCATCTGTAACAGGGAAATTTCTGGCATCGTTTGCTTATCATTTCGTTAACACGCAGCACTAATAATAGTAATAGTTAGATTCACTTATAACTTTCGAAAACTCTCCCCTTTTCCCATCATACGCCTGATTGAAAAAATATATCGATTATATCATTCAAACAAAAGCTATTAAACTCCCGTTCTGGTTACCTCCGTTGGAGGAGATTTTGGATGTAGACAGTCAATTATCTCAAATTTCTCGGTATGTTTATTAATTAGGCATGTTTTATACATCTGAAATTCATAAGCTATATTTTTTTCTGGTTTAAGTAGAATATAACTAGCCACCGCAAAACTGCTCGCTAAAGACAAACCTGATCTCCTGGTGCCAGAAAACGTCCGTAAACGTAACCGGCGTAACGATGAATGGAACACAGTCCATCTCGACTTGCTTCAACCCCACAGCAGAAAAAATTGGTTCCACCTTTGCTTACTGTCTGCTATCTGTTGTGTCACTGGCTGGAAATACATTCATTGGAATGATTGTCTATAGGACTAAAACTCTGAGAACACCAATCAACATTTTGATTGTAAACATGGCCATTTCCGATCTGTGGTATACAATTATATTCTTTACGAAAAGGTTGACAGAGATAAACAACGCCGGCCACTGGTTGATCTCTGGTCCCCTAGGGCAAGCCTTGTGTAAGCTGAGTGTCTTCGCTGTAGATGTCTCAAATCTTGTGTCAGTTCAGAGCCTGGTGCTGATAACAGTGGATCGATTTGTAGCTGTGGTATTTCCCCTCCGCTCCCCATCGATTAGCTCAAAGCAGTGCTGGTTCTTCATTATCGCCATTTGGGTCGTCGCCATGGCAGTCTATTGCCCATACTTGTTCGCCTTGAAAGTTGTCGAGGATTCAGAAGGGCTGGCTTGTCGGTTTCAGTGGAATGACGCATTTGGAGAGTCCTTCTCGTCAGAAGGCTACTTTCTGGGAACGGTTATTGTTGTCACCTATGTCCCTTTGGTTTCGATTGCCATACTTTACTTCGCCATCGCCTTAACAATTAAATCCCAGAAAAGTCCAGGCGAGCAATCACCAAATGTAAGAAAACAGCACTTGAGGAGAGAGAGAAAAGTTCTGAAGCTGTGCATTGCCGTCGTGTTAGTTTTTGCTGTATGCTGGCTGCCATTCAGTATCATGTTCCTCTTCCTTCTCTTTTCATCAGACAGCGCCATGATATCATCTTGCAGTTTCCAATACTATCGAGCCATCGCCTCTTTTCTTGCTCACTCATACTGTGCTGCAAATCCTTGTATCTGTTTTATTTTCAGTGGTAAGTATCGCCAAAGTCTTAGGAATTTCCTTAGTTGTTTTTCTACGAATGAGGCTGCTTAGGTATCGTTTTCCCCCCAGCCTTTTCCATGTTGTTGAAACTTATCCAAAGATTGACTTGAATCACTATACTGACCGGTTCTTTCTCCATAAAAATAACCAAACTTACGACGTCGTTGGTGCGGCGTGAAACATTCATCAACTGCATGACTCACTGTTTAATGAAAATAAGCTCTGCCTCTATAATTACTGACTTGGTCAAACTGCTCTAAAAACTCTTTGCATTTATTTTATTTCTTCCAAGCGTTAGTGTCAAGTTCTTATTAATATCCTGAGCTGCTTTAAGGGGAGCCTTCTTTTATTGGATCCAAGATCTTTAACCTAGCTTTCGATAAACGACAATAGAAGCGTAGTTTTAAGGTTCTTCCTCTTTTCCGTGTATCTATGATCAGCTCTACATGCAAAATAACTTTTGAATGTTAATGAGATAAACTGGGATATCTTTAAAACTCATTAAACTCAGGTTTTTCACGAAATTGGCGTATGCTTTTCATTGGAGACATAAACTACATCCTGTACATAGTTTATCTTATACCAAGCGAAACTTTGTCCAACGATTCTAAACGTTGTTTAAACCCTGAGATCACGATTTCTGGGTCTATTGTGAATATCATACGGTTTTTAAAGCTTTAGACTCTACCTGTAAATAACGAATTTTCTGATCAATATGAAAAATATATAATATCAAGAAAGCTACAAAGGCTGGTTTTGAGTTTGGGATCACCATTAGCCTTTTCTGTGCTGGAAATTGGAAAATTTGAAACTGAGAAAAATAAATAGATAAATAAGATAAAGGATAATCTGAAGGAGAGAAAATCACCTCTCTTCATGAAGTCTAACGAACAGAAGTTTGTTTACGAAACCTTCGGTCACATCTCTTTGCATTGTGAGTAAATGTCAAAAAGTTTATCAAGATGTCAACTAAATTGCAACGAGTTCTTACTAGTGAGACGACCAAAATAATAAAAGCCATTTTGTAGCGATCTTCTTCAAGGAGTGACAAACCCTTGAGAGGCAGAAGGCAGCCGATCGAGGAGGCTTGTAGTCAAATATACACGACTGGAAACGAGGGGCAGGCTAAGGACATGTCTGACTGCTGTGAGTCTACAATGGGAACAGAACCCAAAACCACCTGGTATTTCATTGCACATGTCAGTTAACTTTTAATGGCTTAGTATGAGTAGATGATAATTAAACTAAGCCATGATGACGGCTTCACGTGTTCATTGCTATTTGCCTTTTTGTGGGTAGCTTCTGACACCTATCGCCCATTCACACCATTAAAACATTTTTATTTAAACTGAATAAAAATGGGGCTAGGACAAAACACTGACCCCGGGTCAACTGACTCCCTACTGACCCCCTCTTAAATCCACTGGAAATCATGACTTGAAGCTAACGATACAAAATCACGATATGATAATACACTCACCTCTTAAATTCCAAAATGGCGGAAGATGGTCGATCTGCTTAATACCACGGGTCTGCCATAGTCCAAACTCGTTTTGCCACAATTGTTAGTTCTCCTATACTCATAAACGAGTGGCAAATGTATGTATGTATGTATAATGTGTAGTAGGCAGAAAAAAACAACTACATATACATCCCGACAGACCTGTTTCGTGGTTGCCCACTCATCAGGGGATTTTAATGGCAGAATAATGCAATACCATCGCTTATATATACTATACTAATTGCTAATTAACATGGTTTATGCAGTGTGAAAAGTGTCAAGTCAGCTGTTGCGTAGGAGGGCTTTGTTTCTGTGTCGGCGGGAAGAACCGACAACCCAACAACATCCTCTGGTACAACCCGCCTTTCACCAAGAACACCAGCACTAACATCGGACATAAATTCCTCGCGCTGATTGACAAACACTTCCCCAAAGACCATAAGCTCCGCAAATTTTTCAACAGAAACACAATCAAGATTAGCTACAGCTGCATGGACAATACAAACAAATCATCGACAACCACAACAAAAGAATCCTCACCTCCCACGTAAAGGCTAACGCCACCGCCACAACCGACACCTCTACCGCAAACAACAACAAGAAATGCAACTGCCGACAGAAAAACTCATGCCCTCTAGACGGAAACTGCCTCCAACAATCTGTCATATACCACGCTACTATTACGCGTAAAGACAACAGCACGACAGACACATACATTGGACTCACTGCAAACGACTTTAAGTCCCGCTACAACAACCACACCTCATCATTCCGACACGCAAAACACCGCAACTCCACCGAGCGCAGCAAATACATCTGGACACTCAAAAGACAACATCGATTATTCCATCACCTGGCGCATCCTATCTTCCCACCTGCCCTACAGCAGCTCAAGCAAACGATGCTACCTATGCCTTAAAGAGAAATTCCTGATCATCTGCCACCCAGACCTATCAACACTCAACAAGCGTAACGAACTCGTCTCTTCCTGCCGACACATAAACAAAGCACTCCTACGCAACAGCTGACTTGACACTTTTCACACTGCATAAACCATGTTCATCAGCAATGAGTATAGTATATAAGTGATGGTATTGCATTATTCTGCAATTAAAATCCCCTGATGAGTGGGCAACCACGCAACAGGTCTGTAGGGATGTATATGTAGTTGTTTTTTTCTGCCTACCACACATTATACCCACTCTACTACTGTATCGAGCAATGTTTCACGGACACCAAGTTTAATCCCTCCATGTGTCTATGTATGTATGTATGTATGTATGTAGGTAGGTAGGTACGTACGTACGTACGTACATACATACATAGGTACGTATGTATGTATGTATGTATGTATAAAGTGTGACTTGATTCTATGTATGTATGTATGTATGTATGTATGTATGTATCTATGTATGTATGTATGTATGATGTATGTATGTAATGACCATTTTTTGTCTCAATGCCAATATTTTGGACCTGATTTTGACAACTTCTCCAAGATTGATATCGAATATTCAAGTGATCCAAGATGGTTTTGTATCTGACCATCATCCTGTGTTGACATTAAGTTGCAAAGTGGTCGTTCTTGTAAATCTTCCCCAAGACAAGTTTATGATTTCAAGAAAGTGAATCTTGAAGATCTGAATGAGCTCTTTCACTGGATACCATGGAACGGTGCCTTTTTGGAAGATGATGTGAACTCTGCTACTGTTAATGTCACGGACTTGATTTTGGCAGCTGCTGATGACTGCATTCCTAAGTTTGTAGTTAAAAAGAAGCTAAATCCCCCATGGATAACTCGGG
The DNA here is from genome assembly GCF_964205215.1 of Stylophora pistillata. NCBI lineage: Eukaryota > Metazoa > Cnidaria > Anthozoa > Scleractinia > Pocilloporidae > Stylophora > Stylophora pistillata. Next base: position 28,653,917 of record NC_142530.1, read on the forward strand.
AGGGACTTAGGTTGGTCAAAAAGAAGAGGAAGTTGTGGGGTAGGTTAAAATCTGGGGCGTCAATCCAACTCCGTGAGAGATTTAAACAACTTAGATTCGAAACTAAGAAACTTATAAGGAGTAATTATCGTGAATATCTTGTTAAATTGTCCGAATCTCTTAAGGATACAATCCCAAGCGTTTTTGGTCGTTTCACTCCATCAAAACCAAATTTAGGAGACTACCTGAATCGGTTTTTTTATGAGGGAGTCAGTGCTAGAAAACCATCTGAGCAGGCAAAATTATTGAATTTACATTTTCATTCTGTCTTTTCCAAATCCTATGATTTGGAACATGGGGATTCTCATCCAAAGGAAGAGGTCGATCCTGGTAGCCTTATTTCTGTCGCAACTTGCCCTAGTGAAGTTAGGAACATTTTGGCGAAGTTAAACCTCAACAAGGCAGCTGGTGTGGACTCTATTCCTGCTCGCCTACTTAAATGTATCGCCATTGAATTGGCTAAGCCTGTCTCCTGGTTATTTAATTCATCGTTTACACGGGCCATTGTCCCTCAGCTATGGAAGCAAGCTAACATTTCCCCAATTCATAAGGATGGTGACACAGGTTCAGTTACTAATTATAGAGGGGTTTCATTACTATCTGTTGTTGGGAAGTGTCAAGAAAGGATAATTCATACTGTTAAATATGACCAGGTGTTCCAATTGCATGATTCTTATCATTGCTTTCTGAGAGGGAGGTCTACTGTTTCTCAATTATAATTTGAATATATCAACAAAGTTGAAATGCTAGATTGGCCACCGTTACGATTATAAAAGCTGACGTTTCGAGCGTTAGCCCTTCGTCGGAGCGAAGGGTGTACATCGGGTGTACCCCAGCGATCAACTCTGGGACCGCTGTTTTTTTTTATAATTTATATTAATGATTTGCCCGGGTTGGTTTCTGATGGCAATAAGATAGTTCTTTATGCTGATGATAGTAAACTTTATAAGGTTAATGCCAGTAAATGCAAGGTTATGAGAATTACCAAAAGAGGTCCCCTCTTACCTACGACTATTATATTGATGGGACTAAACTCGATTCGGTTTCTTTCCATAGAGACCTGGGCTTGTTCCGTGAACAAAAACTCATCTTTGAAACTGGCAGTCTAAATCTCACAGGTATCAACAAACGCTTTTCATTCCACTAATTTATTCGTGTTTTCTCGTTGCCGTGTTCCCACCAATAACATAGCTCCATTTTCTGCCATAAAAGCACACACAACCCACAATTCCTCTATTCGCTCCGACGAAGGGCTAACGCTCGAAACGTCAGCTTTTATAATCGTAACGGTGGCCAATTTACCCTTTCAACTTTGTTGATATATTCAAATTATTTCGTTACCCCCACCGACGCAGCCCCAAACAGTTTCTTTAGAAACTATCAGCCTTTAAACGTTCAAAAGCCGCCGTTAGCAATAATACTTAACATCACGCTCACTTTCCCTATTTTAGAACAACTTCCTCACTCATACGTGATGATTTGGAGAACAGCTGTCAAGCTTCATTCAATATCATTAAATTAGGCTATTTCGGTACTAGCCATTCCGTCATGTGCCCAATTCCTGTTTGCTTTTAAATTGACATCGCGCCTTGCCGTTGAGCTTTCTTACTTGGGAAGGAGCCAGCATTCGTTTGTCGACGGGACTTGTTAATGACCGCGGACCATATTCACCAGCAAGGAACGAGTAAGGTGAGTAAGTAGTTCATCATAAGGCACTCGCCCCAAACTTGTTCATTTTGAAAAGGTCTTAATTTAATTTGACTCATACTAAATACTAAAAATCTCAAGAATCGATGTCAACTGATAACATAGCTACTTGATAGGCGTCTACCGTTAAGGCCCTAGAATTGAATTGTCAACCTCCAAAAGCCTTAAAATTTAACCCCAGCCGTCAAAGTTGCCAAAAAAAAAGAAAGAACGATTGTCATCTGTCAGAGCCACCTCCACATTGAGACCTTTTCACAAGAGATTTATGCTTTCAGGTAGGAGAACTCTTTTGTAGCTACATAGTTTAGTGGTAAACAAAGTAAGATATGATTTGCATAGATTTTGTAAAATTTTTCTCTCAACTCAATCAAAAAACGGTACTGAGCAACTGTTAAACTTGTCCATACACCAGGATTCGTATGTTCAGTATTCATATCGATACAAACCCCTAAAATTGAATCTACCTCACATCGCGTCACAGTCTGAGGGACTTTAAAATATCTTTCAAACCGCTATGAATATTGGAGAAATACTTGATACTTAAGCAAGTAAACGCTTTACAGTAAATTAACTATGAAAATATCATAAGTTTTCCCTTGTTTTCAGGTGTAGAGAAGTGATGGGCTACAATTTGCATACAGCCTTTAATTAACGCACTAGACGCTAATTCAATATCATTAACGGCTAAAGGCCGAAACGTTTTCAGCAGAAAAAAATTACAATTAAAACAAGATCAGCGTAAAAATTTTCAAAGAATTACTCGATAAACTGAGAGTCTTTCGGCCAGGACGTATTGTAATCACGAAGTCGAAAGAAGAATAAAATTGTGATGAAGTATTTAACTGGATTAATTTTAAATGGTGTCTGGTTTATTACCACATATGTCTGTTTAGTGTGAAATCGGATTAATGGAAAATAAACTGGAAAAGAACGAACCTTTCTGTCTTGATATCTGCAGAAGAGTAGATATCTGTCTTTCCATTCTTTTCACTGAAAAGTCTATTAACATCTTCAGTCAACGGAGTACTTTCAACAAGTAAGTCTGGTGCAGTAAATGAGTACAGTTAACAGTTATAGAAAAGAATTGAAATCTTATGTAAGATATCCTGGCATCAAAGGGAACCTGTTTTTCTCTTGACATCAATTTTGGTTATGATAAAGTATATATCTAGAGGATGTTGTTAAAGAATATAAGTTCAAATTGTGCATTTTGCAATTTATTAATTACCTGTTAAATGAAATCAATATGCATGCAAATCTTTTGTCATGTTTTGGTTAGAAAAGAATTGGTGGTATCCAGAGTTAGAGAACAGCTTGTTAAAGACCAAACTGATCCTCCACTTCCAGAATGTTGGCAAACGTCACTGCGATGGTGAATGGAGAATTGCCAAAATTGAATTCCTTGAATCTAGCAGCAGAGAGAATTGGAAAAACCATCTTTTGCGGCCTGTTATTTGTTTTCTCAGTGTCTGGAAATTTTTTCATTGCAACAGTTGTCTACAAGGCAAGAGCCATGAGAAAGCCCATCAACTTTTTCGTGGTAAACCTGGCCATGTCCGATCTTCTGAATCCGTTTTTCCTTCTAGGAGTCAGTTTTTCCTTCTTCTAATAAGATATATATCTTCTTCGCGAACTTCGCACTCAACAAACTGTCTCTACGAAACTTAAGGAAAATTGACACGAAACATTAAAATGTTCTTTGAGAACTAATTTACTTACATCCTGTTTATAGTTTTCGTTATGGTAAGTAAAACTCTGTTTATCGATTCAAACCGTTGTTTAAACACTGGCTGCATGTTTTCTGGTTCTACAATGTATTTTATACGGCTTTGATGTTTTTAGACTCTGCCTGCAAATAAAGAGTTTCCGATCAATTAGTGGGAAAATGAGAACAAATCAAATCGAATAAAAATCCAATACGAAAAATAAATGCAGTCGATTCCCGATAACTCGAACCGGGAAATCGAAAAAGGTTCAAGTTATCGGTAGTTCTAGTTATCGGGAAATTAAAAAAAAAAACGGAAAAAAGGAAAAATTGTGTACACTGTTTTACTGTTCGTACAATAACCTCTTTAATCGGATTTAACAATAGATAACTCGAGTGAAAATGAAACTCAAAATTACTAAAAATTTTTTCGAGGTAATGGGAGGTTAGAGTTATCGAGGGTTTGAGTTACTGGGGATTAAATTGTAGTAAATTTATGACAGAAATCCAGGGAGAAAGGCGCTTTTGGTTCGAGATTAGAGGTTGGCGGAAGGTTCAAGTTAGCAAGCTTAAGGGAACGTTGATGAGTGCAGGTAGTCGTCTTCGGTAAAAGAGAAGGAAAAAATTAACTCTGATTTGACTCAATTTTCCTATATCCTACAAAATATTTTGGACAAAATTGGCAAAAGCTCACGTTTATGGCTAATGTGAACGTTTTCATCTTTAAGTGCAAACAGCTGAAAGCAGACAGCTAAAGGTTCAAAAGGCGCCGTTAGCAATACTACGTAACTTCGCGCTCAATTTCCCTATTTTAGAACAACTATTTTACTCGTACGTGATGATTCGGAGAACAGCTGTCAAGCTTCATTCAATTTCATGAAATTAGTCTATTTCGGTACTAGCCATTCCGTCATGTGCTCAATTCCTGTTTGCTTTTAGATTGACATCGCGCCTTGTCGTTGAGCTTTCTTACTTGGGTAGGAGCCAGCATTCGTTTGTTGAGGGGACTTTTTCAACAACCGCGGGCCAATATTCACTAGCACGGATCGAGCAAGGTGAGTAAGTAGTTCATTATATGGCACTCGCACCAGACTTGTTTATTTTGAAAAGGTCTTAATTTAATTTGACTCGTATTGAATAATAAAGAGCTCAAGAATCGATTTCAACTGATAAGATAGCTATTTGATAAGCGTCTACCATGAAGGCCCAAGAATTGAACTGTCAATCACCAAAAGCCTCAAAATTTAACCCCTAGCCGACAAAGTTCTCACAAAAAAACGATTGTCAACCGTCAGAGCCACTTCCACATTGAGACCCTTTCACAAGAGATTTATGCTTTGAGGTAGGAGAACTCTTTTGTAACTACAAAAAAAAAGAACTTTATTCACTATAATCGCTAAAAGTATTTACAAAAATTATGATGAAATGCTTAAAAATCGAAAACAAATGCGTCAAAATGTCCAGTAAAAATTCCAGAAAAGCTCATGGATACACACTTCTTATAATAATCATAATGATGATCATAATTAAGGTATAAATGTTACAAAACAAGTTTTAAAAGTCTCTAACTGAGAGAAAAGTTTTGTAACTACATAGTTGGATGGTAGACAAAGTATGATATAATTTGCATAGATTATGGAAAAGTTTTTACTCAACTCAATCAAAAAGCGGTACTGAGCAACTGTTAAATTTGTCCATACACCAGGATTCATATTTTCCATATTCATATCAATACAAAATTCGCCTTAAATTTGATTCTACCTCACATCGCTTCACAGTCTAAGGGATATTGAAACATCTTTCACACTTTAACTGTAAAAATATCATGTTTTCACTCGTTTTGCATACAGCCTTTACTTGGCGTACCAGACGCCAATTCAATATCATCGGCTTAAGGCCGAAACGGTTTCAACAGAAAAAAAATAAAATTAAGACAAGATCAGCGTAGATATTTCCAAAACATTACTCGATAAAGAGAGTCTGGGCCAGGACGTACTACAAAGATGAAGTCGAAAGAAGAATAAAACTGTGATGAAGTATTTAACCGGATTGATTTTAAATGGTGTCTCTTTTGTTACCACATTTGTCTGTTTAGTGTGAAAAATAAACTGGAAAAGAACGAACTTTTCTGTCTTGATATCTACGGAAGAGTAGACATCTGTCTTTTCATTCTTTTAACTGAAAAGTCTATTAACATCTTCAGTTAACGGAGTACTTTCAACAAGTAAGTCTAGTGAAATGAGTACAGTTAACAAGTTCCAAATTGGTGTTTTCCTCAATAGACGTTCCTCCTTTGCGTTCGTAAAATTTATTCCACGATAAGGTTGTAAGACCCAAAGCAAGCAGCGAATTTCTGTTTCTATGGAGATCGACCAAAGGGAAATTACTTTTTTAATGGAAAAATAGAGTTAAATATGTCTTTTACTGACAAGACTGATGGGAGTTGTATTATACAACTTTGTTAGCAGAACACGATACACCGCACATTCCATTTGAAGAAACAAGGAGTGTTAAAGAGGACAAAGAAGAAAAGAGATTTGTAAATTCTTTGTTTTGTTGTTTTTGAACGATAAACGGAAAAGCCAGAAACCGCGAATCGCAAGAAAACATATTAAAAATAAACGCAGGTGTTTTGATAGACATCCATGGCGACTTGAAAGTGATTATTATGGTGCACTGAAGGTAAAACAGCAAATAATTTTGTCGTTGGACTGAATGATTTGCTTTCCTTCATCACCAGGAGAACTTATGTTGCACGTGATCACATCATGTAAATGATTGACGGCCCCTCCTACTCGTGCAGTCAGTAATTTAGCAAATTGTGCGTGATCACGGGAATTTAAGGGAACAGATGATCGTTTACAAAACCCTTAATCAATAAGGAATACCGGAGGAGGACAAGATATGATTGCGTGCAAGTCAGCCATTTGTCCTTCCCCCTCAGACAGACCGGAAGGTTTATCTGAATTTGTTCCATCGACTTCTGCAGCTGTGTAATTCTGTTCAGTGTGGAAAATGTTCTCTCAGTGACAAGAAAAAAACTTACCACTAAACATAAGATTAGAAATCGGCTTTTATTCAGGCCCTGCGACAACAAAATGGGCCGTTCCTTTCTGACAGAGTTTCCTAAATATTTGTAAGATTTTCTCCAAATATCCGACTCGTCTCCCAAACTAACACAAAGACGCAAATTCTTGGAAATGGAAATTAACTTTCATTACCATTAGACTGATAAGGGATTTTCGATGAAAATATCGTCGGTGTACAGGACGTTGTCACACTTTTTTTCCTTGTGTTAATGTTGCGGCGCCTCATTGATTGCTACTTTAATTCTGCGTCGGAAAAGACGTCAAATTGGTTAAATTACTAACTGAGTGGGAAGCTTAGAAAGGAAGGGGCCGTCAATCATTTACACAATGTGATCACGTGCAAGTGAGCCGACTATTTTCGAACCTAAGAAATACTTAAACTTAAGTATTTCTTAAACTTAAGTCGTCGTCGCAGGACAAAACATTGTAGTGTTCCAGCTGTCAGTATCTGTAACTTGGAAATTTCTGGCGTCGTTTTCTTGTCATTTCGTTGACAGCACTAATCATAATAATAAAAATAATAATTAGATTGACTTACGACTTTTGAAAATTCTCCCCTTTCCTATCATACGCCTAATTGAAAAAATATATCGATCATATTATTCAAACGAAAGCTATTGAACTCCCACTGTGGTTACCTCCTTCGAGAAAGTCCCTTTGGTTTCGATCACCATATTTTACGTCACCATCGCCTCAAGAATTAAATCCCACAAGATTCCAGGCGAGCAATTAGCAAACGCAAGAAAACAGCGTTTGAAGAGAGAGAAAATTGTTCTGAAGATGTCCGTTGTCGTCGTGTTAGTTTTTGCAGTATGCTGGCTGCCATACAGTATCATGGTCTCAATCTCCTTTCCCTTTTCATCAGACAGCGCCGTGATATCATCTTGCAGTTTCCAAAACTCTATAGCTATCGCCATTTTTCTTGCTCACTCATATTGTGCTGTAAACCCTTTTATCTGTTTTACTTTCAGTGGTAATTATCGTCAAGGTCCTAAGAATTTCCTCAGTTGTTGTTCTACGGATGAGGTTGCTTTGGTATCGTTTTCGCCCCAGCCTTTTGCATGTTGTTCACCCTTATCCAAAGATTGACTTGGCCTACTATGCCGACGTAGTTGGTGCGGCGTGAAACATTTATCAACTGCATGACTCACTGTTTAGTGAAAATAAGCGCTACCCTTAAATTTCTGACTTGGTCAAACTGCTATAAAAATTCCTTTCATTTATTTTATTTCATCCAAGCGTTAGCGCCAAGTTCTCAGTAATGTCCTGAGCTGCTTTGAGTGAAGCCTTGTTTTATTGCGCCCGAGAATTTAGAGTTTAGCTTTCGATAAAAGTCAGTGGAAGCGGAGTTTAACGTTTTCCCTCTTTTTCGTTTATCTTTAATCAGCTGTACATGCAAAATCACTTTCAAATGTTATTGAGATAAACTGGGATATCTTTAAATCCCATTAAACTCAGTTGTTTCGCGAAATTCGTGAATAGTATTAAATTAAGACATTTACTTACATCCTAAACATAGTTTATCTTATACCCAGAGAAACTTTGTCCAACGGTTCTAACCGTTAATTGAACTCTAGATCTGGTTTCAGGATTTCCGGTTCTATTGCAAATATCATGAGGTTTTGAAAGCTTTAGATTCTACCTGTAAATAACGAATTTTCTGATATGAAAAATTAATAGTATCGAGAAAGCTACGGAGGCCGGTTTTGAGTTTGGGATCACTATCAATCTTTTCTATGCTGGAAATCGGAAAAATTGAAACTGAAAAAGTAATAAATAAATAAAATGAAAGGCAATCTAGAGGATAGAAACTCACCTCTCTTCATGAGGCCGAACGACCAGAAGTTTTTTACAAAGCCTTCAGTAAAATGTCGTTCTATTGTGGATAAATGTCACAGAGTCCATCAAGATGTGAACTAAATTTCAACAAGTTCTTACTAATGAAACGACCAAACTAATGGAAGCCATTTTTAAGTGATCTTCTTCAAGAAGTGATAAACCCTTGAGAAGCAGAAAGAAGCCGATCAAGGAGCTTAAACGCTCTTAGTTCTGTCGATTTCATGGAAAATAGATCGAAAAGAGGGAGAAGCCCTTACTTTCAATGATGTCTCCGCTTAAAAAAATTTCCAAGTTTGAAAGAGAGTTCTGGAGGGAATATCAGACACGGCATTAATATTGCTATAGTTTCCTTCAAATTTCCGCTTTTTTTCGATTTTAAGCCGATCATTCTGTATATCAAAAACCAGGAAAGATTTATTGCTGCTCGACGTTTCGGAGTCATCATAACTCCACTATCAAGAGACTAGTTAAATAGCATCCTTCGTGGACCTCACCAAAGCTTTTAGTCGACCTCAGGTGAGCAGAAGTGGGCTCTTCCAGATCCTGCAGAAGATCGCATGTCCTCCCAAACTCCTCGCAATCATTACCTCCTTCCATCAGGACATGCAGGGCACGGTTTGCTTTGATAGGGCCACCTCTGACCCCTTCCCAGTCAGCAGTGGAGTGAAGCAGGGTTGCGTTCTAGCACCAATCCTGTTCGGGATATTCTTCTCGATACTCCTCCAGTACGCCTTCCCCGACTGTGATGATGGAGTCCACGTCCGTACGAGGCAAGATGGCAAACCTTTCAACATTTCCAGACTCCGCGCCAAGACCAAGACCTAAGAGGTGCTGATACACGAGCTGCTGTTCGCAGATGACGCTGCTTTAACATCTCACAGCGGGGAATGTCTCCAGCACCAGGTCGACAAGCCGTCCACTACCTGCGGAGAGTTTGGGCAGACAATCAGCGTCAAGAAGACCTACGTCATGGCGCAGAGTGCCGAGTCTCCTCCTTCCATCACAATCGAGGACACTCAGCTCGAGGTCGTGGACGCCTTCACCTACCTGGGCTCCACAGTTACAAGCTCAACATCTTTCGACGCCGAAGTCAACTCGAGAATCGCTAAGGCTACAGGGGTCATGGCCAAACTCAACAAACGAGTGTGGAACAACAGCCTGCTGAGCGAACGGACCAAGGTTTGCGTCTACCAAGCTTGTTTCCTGTCGACTCTTCTCTGTGGCAGCGAGTCTTGGTCGACCTACGCCGGACAAGAGCGTCGCCTCAACAGGTTCCACCTCCGCTCACTTCGACGCCTTCTGCGCATCAAATGGCAGGATCAAGTCCCAGACACTGAGGTCCTTCCGCGTGCTGATCTGTTGAGAATACCTTCCTTGCTCATTCAGAGACGCCTTCGTTGGCTTGGACATGTCCATCGCATGGTGCCTCAGCGCCTGCCACGTGAGATTCTCTACGGAGAACTACACGATGGCGCCCATCGAGCCGGCAGACCTCTGCTGCGCTTGAAAGACACCATAAAGCGCGACCTCGAAGCAGCTAACATTGACGCAACTATCTGGGAGGACACTGCTGTCGATGTTAATACCTGGCGGCACAGTGTCAAAGCTGGAGCCTCAAGAGCTGATGAGGACGGCAGAGTCCAGGCCATATTGAAGAGAGCGGCGAGAAAGCAACACGCGGTCTCTGCGCGCGCCCCATCTACCTACGTCTGTGCAAACTACGTGAGGGACTGCCACTCCAGGATCGGGCTTCACAGCCACGCGAGATCCTGCCCCGCCCGCCCTGTGTGTTAATCATCGCTTCCTCGAGACGAGGATTCCGAATAGTTAAATAGCACGCAACTGAGGAAAGGTACAACGGATAAGCATAAATTACAATAAACGGCCTAAAAAAACTCCTTCGCGCGGATGGAATCTGTTTGCATGTTCAGTGTTGGCTTACGCATGCGAGTGTATAACATTTCTTTGACGAGGCAATCAAATTTGCTGCTACACTTCGTGATGATGTGAATTGCTCAATGAAGCGTTCAGGCATTTCACTATTGTGTTGGAGGTTATAATGTTTGTAAATCGAAGATGACTTTCGAGTGGGCCCTTTTACGCGCTCGGGTAAGTGTCCACGTGTATAACCCACATACCCTGAATCACATATGTTACATTTAAATTCATATACGAGACATTGTAGGTTGACAATAGGGGCTTAATCTCGTGTCCCTTAAGTTGTTGCTCGAGCTTAGGGCTTAAAAACACTGGTTGAACAGTGACGTTCAACTTGGAACTTAGATTGTTCAGTAGTTCTTTAGCATAACTGGCTGAAGACTGTTCCTTGAAGGGTAACACTACTCTCACAGTCATCGATGGTACATCAGGTGATGGGCAGGGCTCTTGAGATGAAATCCTTCTCTCAACGAACCGCTTGATTGTAGATTCAACCAGTGGCTTGGGGTATTTCAAGTCATGAAAAACCCTTCTAAGGTATGTTTTTGAGCAAAAAAACGTTTGCTTTGCAAGTTAAACTTCTTATCTTTTGGATATGATGATGGGGAACCGAATCGATGCAACCATTTCCTCGTAGCAGACTAAAGAAGCCATGAACGTAAGGCCTATTTTAAGAATAAGAGAAAGAGGAAAGTGTAGCTATTATGTGAGGTTATTAGAATGAAAACGTAGCTTCTAAAACAGTTTTTTCTCACTTTCCTTTCCATTGTAATGCGGTTCGAACTTGACTCTATTTATTTTGATGATGGGGAACGTTGAGTTTCTGGCAGTAAAAGTACAAAATGCAAAATATTTTTTTATTTCCCCCTTATTTCCTTTATACTTCGCAGCAATATTTAATCCGTATTTTCGCACTTAACACTTGCTCGTAGCCATTTTGGCAGCCATCTTGTATAGGATTTCTCGCTATGGTAACGTTTCTTTTTTCTGGACATGATCCTTTCTTTACGCCTGGTGAATAACAAGAATGAAAACTCCTGTTTTGAAATTAGAGATCTTCGTCTCTTTGTAATGCGTTTGCATCGGCGTCAAGCATCAATTTCCCTGGCTTTTGTACGCTTTTGTGTCAAGAATGCAATTTCTGAGTCTGACATTTCAGCCGTGAATTTCATTGTACCGTGGCGAGTGGCTGTTTGCCCGTCTTACAAATGATTATATTTTGTGTCTGGAAGTGCTCCACAGACAGCAAACAACGAATGCATGGAACTTAACGAAATCCTAGCGAATGAGTTTCTTTCCTTACTCTTGGTTTCTCGATGAGAGAACTTGTGAACTTTCACTCCCAACGGCAATAAGAATCGAGTGTGTTCGCCTGTTCGGGGATGGTTCGTAGGAAGCTTGCCAAAGATATTCTATGTAGAATTGATACTTCCTTTTTAGGCGACCACCGCAAAAATAAAGTAAATAAATTAACTGAGATAAATAAGTTGTATGCCCGCGAACAGTTATACGCAAAAATTATCTTGCATATATAAACATATCGACTAATTAACTCGACTTCAGTCAAAATTATAGTGTGACCGCTTAACACAGATTCTATAGACAAAGGGTATTAAAAACAAGGGTTAAAAATTTCATTTTATGCCATAGTCGACCAGTTAATGCACAAAAACTTGTTCAGAAAGAAACTACTAATATTGATTTCGGGAGATAAACATGGATCAAATTTTCTAAAAAGATTTTTCCTATATTATTTGAGAGATCCGCTTTGAGAGACTTTTCAATACAGGTAAAGGCAAAATACAACCGTTGGGACTCAATAAGGAATTACAGCTGTAAATGGGTAAAAATTTGGAGACTTTGAAAACGGATGATGCCGTGAAGCTTGATAAGGCTGAAAGGGCTGTCAATCATTTACACGATGTGATCTCGTGCAAGTGAGCCCACCGAACTGTTCCTAAGAAAAACTTATAGCTTTTTCTGGTTTTGTGCCATCGCCTAATCAAGCCTGTTAATTATGTTCGGTGCAAAACAAGTTCCCCGCGTGAAGAAAAAAGCATACCTCAACCACGTACATAAAATTAAATATCGGCCTTATACTGTCCTAAGCTCTTCTTTTTCATTATAAGTTCTAGCAAATTTGTAGAATTTTCAACAACATAAAACTCCAACTCCTCTACTGAGTAACGAGGCTACTGAGTAACTTCCAGGCTGGATTAAACTTTCGATGACACAAAAATTGAAAATGAATTTTTTATTGATATGTCGCCGCACGACAAAACATTGCAGCGTTCCAGCTTCCAGTATCTGTAACTGGGAAATTTCTGGCGTCGTTTTCTTTTCATTCCGTTAACACGCAACACTAATAATACTCAGATACAATGAATATATGAAGTTCACATATTTTGAACTGCGGTATTAGATACGTATGATGCACGATCCTCGCAGTAGATAGTGCTATTTATGCAATAGCGAAAATCAGACCTGAAAATTAATCCCGTACAGGCCTGATTTTTTTCAGGTCTGATTTTCGCTATTGCATAAATAGCGCTATCTACTGCGAGGATCGTGCATCATACGTAACTAATAATACTAATAGTTAGATTCACTTATAACTTTCGAAAATTCTCTCCTTTTCCCATCATACGCCTGATTGAAAAAATATATCGATTATATTATTCAAACAAAAGCTATTAAACTCCCGCTCTAGTTACCTCCGTTGGAGGAGATTCCGGGTGTAGACTGTCAATTATCTCAAATTTTTAGGTATGTTTATTAATTAGGCATGTTTTATACATCTGAAATTCATAAGCTATGTTTTTTTTTTTTCTGGTTTAAGCAGAATAGAACTAGCCAACGCAAAGCTGCTTGCTAAAGACAAACCTGATCTCCTGGTGCCGGAAAATGTCTGTAAACGTAACCGGCGTAACGATGAATGGAACACAGTCCATGTCGACTTGCTTCAACCCCACAGCACAAAAAATTGGTTACACCTTTGCTTACTGTCTGCTAACTGTTGTGTCACTGGCTGGAAATACCTTCATTGGAATCATTGTCTATAGGACTAAAACACTGAGAACACCAATCAACCTCTTGATTGTAAACATGGCCATGTCCGATCTGTTGTATCCTATTTTCTCCTTTACGGGGAAGTTGACAGCAATTAACACGGCCAGCAAGTGGCTGATCAGTGGTCCCCTTGGGCAAGCGTTATGTAAGCTGAGTACCTTCGCTACAGATGTCTCCACAGCTGTGTCAGTTCAGAGCCTGGTTCTGATAGCAGTAGATCGATTTGTAGCTGTGGTATTTCCTCTCCGCTCCCCATTAATCAGTTCAAAACAGTGCCGCTTCTTCATACTTGTTATTTGGATCGTTGCTATGGCAGTCCATTGCCCATACTTATTCGCCTTCAAAGTTGTCGAGTATTCAGACGGGCTGGTTTGTTGGTGGCAGTGGAATGACGCATTTGGAGAGTCATCATCGTTAGAAGACTACTTTCTGGGATTGACCATTGTTGTCATCTATGTTCCTTTGGTTTCGATCGCCATAATTTACTTTGCCATCGCCTTGAGAATTAAATCCCAGAAGATTCCAGGCGAGCCATCAGCAAACGCAAGAAATCAGCGTTTGAAGAGAGAGAGGAATGTTCTGAAGATGTCCGTTGCCGTCGTGTTGGTTTTTGTTGTATGCTGGCTGCCATTCTCTATCGTGAGCATTTCCTTACACCGTTCTTCAGACAGCGCCATGAAATCATCTTGTAGTTTCCAATACTCTGGAGCTATCACCAGTTTTCTTGCTCGCTCATACTGTGTTTTAAACCCTTGTATCTGTTTTATTTTCAGTGGTAGTTATCGTCAAGGTCTTAAGAATTTCCTTAGCTGTTTTTCTACGAATGCTGTCCGATCTCAACCTTAACAAGAACATGTTAAGCGCTATTGATCAGCACATGTAAATATGCGCCATGTAAATTGATAATAGTTAGTTAATAGTTAGTTAGTTAATGAGGCTGCTTAGTTATCGTTTTCAGCCCAGCCTTTTGCATGTTGTTCAAACTTATCTAAAGGTTGACTTGGCTCACCATACCGATTGGTTCTTTCTCCCTAAAAATAAACAAACTTACGACATAGTTGGTGCGACGTGAAACATCCATTAATTGCTTGATTCACTGTTTAGTGGAAATAAGCTCTGCCTTTATAATTTCTGACTTGGCCAAACTGCTCTAAAAACTCCTTACATTTATTTTAATTCATCCAAGCGTTAGCGTCAAGTTCTCAGTAATATCTGGAGCTGCTTTAAGGGAAGCCTTGCTTTATTGCGTCCGAGATTTTTTAACCTAGCTTTCGATAAAAGGGAAGTTCAAGGTTCTTCCTCTTTTTCGCTTATCTATAATCAGCTGTACATGCAAATTGATTTATCAAATGTTATATTGAATGTTATTGAGATAAACTGGGATATCTTTAGAACTCATTAAATTCAGTTGTTTCGCGAAATTAGTGAATGACATTAAATAATTGGTCTTATACCAAGAGAAACTTTGTCCAACGGTTCTAATCGTTGTCAGTTTGAACTCTCGATCTGGCCTCAGGATTTACGGTTCTATTGTGAATATCATACGGTTTTTAAAGCTTTAGACTTTACTTATAAATAGCGAATTTTTTGATCAATATGAAAAACAAATGGTATCAAGAAAGCTTCAAGGACTGGTTTTGAGTTTGGGATCACGATTAGTCTAATAAATACCAGTAAATAAGATTATGATAATCTAGAGGAGAGAAAATCACCTCTCTTCATAAAACCTAACGAACAGAAGTTTTTAAAAAAAAACTTTGGTCACATTTCTTTTCATTGTGAATAAATGACACAGAGTGCATCAAGATGTAAACTAAATTTCAGCAAGTTCTTACTAATGAGACGACCAAAATAATGGGAGCCGTTTTGCAGCTATCTTCCTCTAGGAGCGACAAACCTTTGAGAAGCAGAAGGCAGCCGACCAAGGAGGCCTGTAACTATAAGGACATGTCCAACTGCTGTGAGTCTACAATGGGAACAGAGCCCAAAACTACCTAGCATCTCACCGCGCATGTTAACCTTTAAAGGCTTAGTATGAGTAGATATTAATGATAATTAAACAAAGCTATGATGACAGTTTCACGTTTTCATTGCTATTTGCCTTTCTGTGGGTAGCTTCTGACACTTACTGCCTATTCACACCGTTATTAAAACACTTTTAGTTAAACTGAATAAAATTAGCAATAGGAAACTGAAAAACCTAGGCTCCAAGCAATCTCCAACTTGGTCCATTTTTTGCCATATTTAAAATCGACCCACATCATTTACTAAAGCATCTTATGCGGTGAAGAAACCAATTTCAAACCGTGTCTGACAAACAGCTTAAAAACATAAAAATTATTTCAGCTCTCTTCTTATATTTTTGCACAACGCTTCTCGGCGGACACTGAAGACTATAGAATGGAACAGAAAAAAATTTGAGACAAACAAGTGCAAGGTGAGCTTCACAACCATTGAAACTCTTGTTGTTCTCATTATAGCGCGTGTCGAATTTGTTTTCAAATGGCACGGTAGCGCTTCTCCTTCTTGGACATGATCCTTATTTTACGTCTAGTGGATGACGTGACTATGATTTTCCTGTTAAATCTCTCGGTTCTGTACACTTTTGTGTCAAGAATACAATTTTTGAGTCTGATATTTCAGCCGTGAATTTCATTGTACTGTACGGGCGGCTGACTGCTCGTCTTATTATAGATTATCTGTGTCTGGCTGTGCTACACAGACCCAATGTACAGCAACAAAAAAGACAGCAAACAGCGGATGGAACTTTCCGAAATCCCAGCCAATTAATTTCTTTCCTTACTCTTGGTTTCTCGATTAGAGAACTTTTAAACTTTCAATCCAATGAGAATCGAATGTGTTCGGGGATGGTTCGTTAATAGTTTTCCAAAGATCTCCTTTGTAGAATTGATACTCCCTTGTTACGCGACCACTGCAAAAGGAAATCACATGGATGAACCCTAAAATAAGTTCTTTGTCCGCGGAAAGTTAAACGCGAAAATTATCTCGCACACATAAACATAAACTAATTAACTAGACTACAGTCGGAATTATGGCATGACCGCTTAATACAGGTTACACAGACAAGTAATATTACAAAAAAAAGGTTAAAAAATATACTACTAACATTGATTTTGGGAGATAAACATTTTTTAAATTTCACAGAAAGATTTTTGTCAGGGTTATCTGAGTGATCCGCTTTGAGTCACCGTTCAATACAGGTGCAGGCGAAATGCAACCGTTGAGACTCAGTGAAGAGTGATCGCGACCGCTTGTAATAGAGGTAAATTACAGTAATTAATGGTAAACTTTTGCGGACTTTGAAAACCGATAATAGGGTACCGCTTAATACAAGGTCGACTGTATTAACTTCGTAAAGTAAGTAAAGTCCAAATAGTTTTCATGAAATAATTTCTTTATTGAAGAAGATATCGGCCAAAAGAGAGAGACAAAAAAACGGGGTTAAGAGAGAATTGATCAAAAGTAAGATATTTCTCGCCGAATCAGTCAAGCTGATTCAAGTCATAAGTGAGACTGTACACGTGGTGTTGATGTTTGCTGATCAAAGACCATGTCAGTAATAAAACTGAAAACCTTGAAGCTTCTTGGTCACTAATTTAGCTATGAATCTAACACGTACACAAATATAGGTTTGTCAATTTATGAAAAGGATACAAAGAAACCAATCTCCTCAATATCAAGACTTTATTACAGGACGCCAGTGACAAAAGAAAATCGTTTGGGTTACTTCGCTAAACTCTGTTTCTAATATTTTGGCTTAAAAGAAAAGAATAGCAGGCGAAAAGAAATAGCGACCAGTACAAAACTTCGGTGGGGAGAGTTTTGACTCGAAGAACCTCTCAGTTATTAAAGGCTCTTTGGAACAAACAAATATATCGCAGAACTGGTTACTTGACATAGAATTAATTTAGGGAATCAATTTGACTAAAAAACTATTACATGCCTAATCAATTATGGATAACAGCTTGCCTTCTGTCAGGTTTTAATTAAAGTTTGTGCAAGTTCTTATTTTAATTGGAAAAGCCCTCTTTTGCGGCCTGTTATTTGTTCTCTCAGTGTCTGCAAACTTTTTCATCACAACAATTGTCTACAAGACAAAAGAGATGAGAAAGCCCATCGACTTTTTCGTGGTAAACATATAGCCAGGTCTGATCTTCTGTAACAGTTTTTCCTTTTTTCACTGCAGATGAACGGCTCCTGGCTATTAGCAGTCCTCTTGGAGATGCGTTGTGTAAGCTGAATGTCTAGGGAGATATCTAGGGAGATATCTGCTTTTGAGTATCTGTTCAGAGCTTAGTTCTAATAGCAGTCGATTGATTCGGAGCTGTATATTTCCCCCTCCGTTACCCGCTGATAAGTTCAAAACTGTGTTGTCTCCTCATACTCGTCTCTTGGATCATTGCCATGGCTTTTAATTGCTCGTGGAGTCCTCTGAGGGGCTTTCCCGTTTCCGCAGTGGAAGGAAGTATTTGGCAACTTATCGTCCTTAAAATACTTTTACCCGACATGGCTCGTTGTATTCTGATTTGTACCGGCTTTGGTTATAATTGCCATAATCTACTTTGCTATTGCGATAAAAATCAAATTCCAAGTGATGCCAGGCGAGCTATGAAACAACACAAGAAATGAGAGTTTGAAGAGAGAAAGAAATTTACTGAAGATGTGCATTGCTATCGTGATAACGTTCGCATTGTCTTGGTTGTCACACATTACTGTTTGTTTCCTGATACTCTATCCATCAGACTCTGCAATTGAAGTGTTCTTCGAAAAGACACGACATACACCCAGGATGGCGGATGGAAATGAACATACTTTATTCTAGTAGGCATGCGCTAAATATAACCGCTGACCTGATGCTACAGCAATGATGTCATCTTGTGTTCTCGCTATCATCGCCGTGATTATGTCATTATCAAATTGTGCTATATAATCTTGTATCTGTTTTATTTTCAGTGGAAATTTTGGTCAGGGTCTTAAAGATCTGCTCAGTTGCTTTACTGCTGGTGTCATGGCGAATTAAGTTGGTGTTATTTGAGGCAAGGCTTATTGCTGGTTATTCACACTCATTTGCTAATTAATTACTTAGATTTGTGGGTAGTGGCTAGACCTTGCTTGGAGCCGGTCTAGAAAAGGAAAAATAAGGCGCTTCCTTCCCTCCACTAGCCTGGGTGGACACCTTGGGCAAGTGTTAGCACACCCTTAGCCTCCCTTAACCAGGGTTACGGTCCCACTGCCTTGTAGTGGCTAGGGATAGCTAAAGGCTAAGGGAGCAGACCCCGACAGAAAAACCGGAGTGGAGCCCTGTCAGGCAGTTTTGACGCTATATCATTTTCTGGCAACTCCTGCAGTCGACCTGGTCCCGAACGTACTGGCCCTGCCTTTCCTTCGGACTCCACCAGCAAGACCGAGAGGGGGATTCTGGGACTTAGGCAAACCAGTATCTCCATATCAACCGCCCACGCAAGCGCATGGAGAAGCAACTTTGGCATGCCCTACTGCTTCGCCTGGCATGGAAACAAACCGGGGAGTGGCAGTTACCGGTTCTAAGTCATGGCTCGATTGGCGTAGAGCCAGACGCCAGGGGTCATTCCTGACAGTGGGAGGGGCTTTTTAGCCCCATTGAATAACTACCGCCCGCTTAAACTGGGCAGCCCCCCGTCAATAAGGTGCTTTCCCGCCACTGCCCGCCTGTCTTGCTGGGGTGAGCAGGACTTAAGTCTGGAAACAGTCTGACAAGTGGGCTGCGACTTATTCACCTAAGAATCAAGGATCTATTAGAAGATCAGCTCTTACACTTAGGAGTTGGAACGTCCGAACGATGTTGACTGGACTTACCAAGGACATACGCGACATTGATGGGGCACGCAAAACAGCTGTCATCAGCAGAGAATTGGTTAGGCTCAAAGTTGATATCGCTGCTTTACAGGAAACGCGCATAGCTGGTTGCGGAAGCCTAACGGAAAAGGAATACACATTTTTCGGGCAGGGTAGAGATGAAGATGAGCCTAGAGTACATGGAGCTGGTTTTGCTGTCAGCAACAAGCTAGTACAGATGGTGGAGCCGGGCTCAACCAGGCCTGAGCGCATCATGCACATAAAACTCAATACCGATCTAGGTCCCACCAATTTGCTTTCTGTCTACGCTCCAACCCTGGCTTCGAGTACCGATGCCAAGGATACCTTTTACAGCCAATTGGATGATGCTATCAAACATATCCCAAACAACGAAGTGCTGATTCTCCTCGGCGATTTCAACGCTAGAGTGGGCAACGATCAAGGCTCCTGGCCTGATTGTCTTGGTCACTTTGGTGTTGGCAAATGCAATGAAAATGGTCAATGCCTTCTAGAGCTTTGCACCTATCATCACCTCTGTATTACAAACACATTCTTTGGCATGAAGATGCGCCATAGGTTCTCGTGGTGCACCCCAGATCTAAAAACTGGCACCAACTCCACCTCATCATCTCGAGACGGGAACGCCTTAATAACATTCGTACTACCAGGACATACCACAGTGCTGATTGTGACACGGATCACTCCCTTGTCTGCACGAAGATCCAGTTACGTCCAAAGAAGTTCCATCGTGTCAAACAATCTGCTACACTTCGCATTAATGCTTCTGCCACCGCCATTCCTGAAAATGTCTCTATATTCAACGACATCCTGAGCTCGAAACTCGGAGACTGCCTGGAAGTTAACACAGAGGACCACTGGAGCCATATCAAGGACACCACCCTTGCTGAAGCATTAAAGGCCTTTGGCAAGAATATAGGCAAAAGCCAGGATTCGTTCAATGCAAACATCGTGACTCTTCAGTCGCTCATCGACGCAAAGAGGAATGCCCTGCAGAACCATCAGCGTAATCCATCACCCAGCTCTGTGGAAGCACCTCAGGAGGCCAGGCGTCGTGCGAATGAAAAATGTAAGATCTGTGCTAACAACTTTTGGATGAATCTCTGTGCTGAGATCCAGTCAGCTGCTGACACTGGAAATTCTAGGGGCATGTTTGAGGGTATCAAGAAGGCGATTGGACCTACACAGTCCAAGTCCTCACCACTCAAAACATCAACTGGTGAAATCCTTACTAATAAATCAAGACTGATGGATTGCTGGGTGGAATACTATAGCGAGCTCATGGTAGATCGAGCTCTGTCTTACCCTCTGTCCTTGACTGCATTGAAAGGCTTCCCATCATGTTTGAACTAGACGAGGCCCCCACCAAGGAAGATCTCTCAAAGGCAATCAGTCACATATCGTCTGGAAAACACAAAAAAAAGACTGGTGGAAAGGCCCCTGGGCTTGACGGTATCCCGGCTGAGGTCTTCAAATGCAGTGGAAACCAATTGCTCGACAATCTCCACCAGCTACTCTGCAAATGCTGGAAAGAGGGATACGTTCCACAGGAGATGAGGGATTCTATTATCTCAACCCTATACAAGAACAAAGGAGACCGCAGTGATCGCAACAATTACCGTGGCATCTCACTTCTGTGCATTGCTGGAAAGCTGTTTGCCCGAGTAGCATTATACCGCCTTCAAAAGATTGCTGAAAGGGTGTACCTTGAATCCTAGTTTGGTTTCCGCCCTAATCGGTCGACTGTGGACTTAATTTTCTCTTTGAGACAACTCCAAGAGAAGTGCAAAGAGCAACAACAGCCACTCTACATTGCATTCATCGACTTGACAAAGGCGTTTGACCTTGTTAGTAGAGACGGCCTTTTCAAGATTCTGCCCTTACTTGGCTGTCCTCCTAAACTCCTGAGCTTCATCAAATCTTTCCATAATGGATCTCGGGGTACAGCGCAGTATGATGGAAACAGGTCTGAGGCATTCGATATAAACAGTGGCGTAAAACAAGGCTGTGTGCTAGCCCCAACTCTCTTTAACATCTTCTTTTCCGTTTTGCTGAACCATGCTTTCAAGTCCTCTAAAGAAGGTATCCTGATACGATCTCGTTCTGATGGTAAACTCTTCAACCCTGCACGCCTTAGTGCCAAGACCAAAGTGCGTAAGGTAGCTATCCGTGACCTTCTTTTTGCCGATGATGTTGCCCTCGTTGCTCACAGTGCTGAAAAACTCCAACTCCTCCTCGATCAGTTTTCTGACGCATGTGAGGCCTTCAGACTTACAATCAGCCTAAAGAAGACGAAAGTCATGTGCCAGGACAATGCAGCCACACCCACCGTAACGATCAAAGATTACACTTTGGAAGCCGTCACACAGTTTACCTATCTCGGCTCCACCACCTCAAACAACAACTCCCTTGAAGTGGAGATTGGAAAGAGAATTGGCAAGTCTGCAACCAACATGGCTAAGCTGTCTGCCCGTGTCTGTGAGAACAAGAAGCTAACTACCCAAACTAAAGTTGCTGTGTATCGTGCCTGCATCGTGAGCACCTTATTGTTTGGTAGCGAGTCTTGGACTACCTACGCTAGTCAGGAGAAGCGCTTAAACATCTTCCAAATGAGATGTCTTCGTCGCATCCTCTCCATCTCATGGACAGATAAGGTCTCTAACAATGAGGTACTTGCAAGAGCCAATATCCCCTCGATGTTCATCCTGATAAGACAGCGCAGACTGAGGTGGCTCGGTCATGTGTACCGGATGGAGGATGGGCGAATCCCTAAGGATTTGCTGTATGGCGAGTTGGAATCCGGTTCGAGGCCTGTTGGCAGACCTAAGCTGCGTTTCAAGGACGTATGCAAGAGAGATATGCTCGCCACTGGCCTGCCGACAGATAACTGGGAGCTACATGCTGCCGATCGGAGTGATTGGAGGTCTGTGTGCAGTCTGGCACTCCAGGCGGGAGAGGAAAGGCTGAAAGCTGAAGCCGACGATAGAAGAGCTTCGTGTGCAGTGGATGCGGCCGTGTCTGCCGTTCTAGAATTGGGCTTTTTAGCCACGAGAGAAAGTGTTTGTCGCAATTGCGCTAGTCATGGACATGGTCCAATGACTGCCTAGTACTACTTAGATTTCGGAATAGGGCTCCACGAAAATTAAACGAAAATTGAAAATTTTCTTGTTTTTTTTCAGTCCTATCTCGAAATTTGTGTAGGATTTTCAGTTTATACTTGTTCTCTAAACTAACTTCGCATCTTTTGCGAGCTCATCATAGTTCAAAGATATCCCAGAAGACATATCATTTCAAAAGTTTCATTCAAGGGAATCAGTAAATTGTACACAACGTATGCACGTTCTAGCTGTTGTTTCGACGTTATCGCGGCGATAATTATTAGTTTATTTTCAGGGTACATACTTTGTAGACTCCTGGGAAAAGAAAGCATTTGTTTGAATTATTATTATTCCTGGGTTTTTATTTCGGTACTTTTGTCTCATCTCTGGACCGTTTGAGGGTAAAGTTTACCTGAGGATAGACGTTTTGTACTTTTAAAAAAGCTTCGTACGTAGAAAACAGCTTTTCTCTGGGCTACACTTTTTCGAATATAATGCACCCTGCGAGATATCCTACTGTTTTATCACGGTATTTGATAGCAAAACCTTTCTGAGTAGAGTGAATTTCATTATTTCTCTGAATTATATTTTCAGTCGCTATATCTCTTTAAAAACTGTGAAGACTCCTTATTATCCAACTATGCTTCGTAGAGTACAAATAACGCGCGAAACGAGTACAAATATCACGCGATATTTTTACTCCAGAACTATCCGCGAAATTCGCCCGCACCGAAATGACAATTTGGTATGTTGGATAATAAATCTATTATTAGACGTTTTGTTGTGTAGTAACTCTGGTATCGCTGGGTATTTTTTCTAGTTGTTTGTATTTTGACTCGCTCTACGGGCTCGTCAAATTACGGCACAACTCGTAAAAGTACTCAGCGATACTACACAAAAAAACGTCTAATAAGACATACCTATTTACTTATCAGACTTCCAAGTACGCAACAATAACACGAATTAAATTTAGAAATTCTCTGAGAGCCTTAACGAACTTCGCCGGCTAAACACGTACGTTCAATAAAACCTTTTATTATCCAGCTACACTACAAGTATCATGCGGTATTCGTACTCCATAGAGCTGGTTAGACAGGTTTTCTCGCATCGCGCAAGCGACGAATTGGACTGAATATACAAAAAAAATGCTGACAATTGAATCGTTTTTCTGACGACAAAGAGTCGGAATAAGTGGCGAATATTGATCCAAGTTTATTAGATAAATCGTACGAAGAAAAGCAGTTGGACGACAGTGACAGTTTCATCATTTATTGAAGATAATAGAAACAGCAACACACAACGCGCCGTAAAAAACTACCCGAAAAAAAATTTCCGCGAAATTCGCCCACGCTGAAATAACAATTTGGCGTGTTGGGTAATAAATAACTTATTAAACGTTTTGGCGTGTCGTATCGATGAGTATTTGTGTTTTTACTCGCCCTACGGGCTCATCAAAATACGGCACAACTCGTAAAAATACTCGGCGACGCTACACAACAAAATGTCCAATAAGATATATAAAGATCTCCTGGTGTTATTTGAGGCAAGGCCTCAAACTACTTAGCTGTGGGCGATAAATGAAATATGATATAATTTACACAGATTTTGTAAAAGTTTTCACTCAACTCAATCAAGAAACGGTGCTGAGCTACGTTAAATGTGTCGTTACGCCGGGACCCGTATGTTTCATACTCACGTCAATACAAGATCGTTCCTTAACTTAAAATTGATTCTTCCTCGCATCGCGTCACAGTCTGACTATGAATATTGGAAAACTACTTGATAATCAAGCAAGTGAATGCTTTTCAGTAAATTGATTCTAAAAATATTATTTTTTACTCGTGATCAGGTGTAGAGAAGTGTGAAGATCTCAAATAGAAACATGGAGACTGTGGCATTAAACTGAGTCTGCCGGAAACCATCCCCCAAAACTCCTCGTCCTTTAAAGAACTTTAAAGCAAAGCTTTTGAAGAGAAGGAACCGAAAGATGTAAAACTACAAAGGTCAAGGAGGAATAGGGTGAATTGTAAGAAGATATTTCCAACACTCCTTTGTTAAGTTGACTTTTCTTTATTCCTCTTTCTTACACAACTTTCTACCTTAATTGGGAATTAGCTCAGATCATTGTGTGAGAATGCTGGTCACCAACTTATAAAAGGTGACACTTACTAATGCCTCATAATTTCTCTCTTTACTGGAGAATCACGTCAAGTTAGGTGAAAAAGTTCCCGCATACTAACTATGTACCTTCGAGAGATTTACGCTCAACATAATCATTTTCTACCATTAATTTCTTAGTCTTGCGGTCAAGGTCGGGAAAAACAAAAACAAGATTGACAATATGAAAATTATAATGGACTTATCGACAGAACTAGAATCATCCTAAGAGAAAATAGTCTTTGAAATCTAATAATGAAATAAATACCATAAAGAAAGCTATGATGACTGATTTTGCGTCTTCTTTCAGCTTATTTGCTATCACACCTATTCCTTTGTGTGGAAAATGAATAGTTTGAGAAAGAAAACAAAAGTATAGAAAATCGCCTCTCATCTTGAAGTCTAACGAACAGCGCATTGATAGTAAATGTCACAGAAAATCAACTAAATTCCAATGCGTACATACGAAACAAAAGAAATATTAGAAGCCACTTTGTGGCGCAATCTTCCTCTAGGAGTGACAAACCATCGAGAAGCAGAGAGCAGTCGACCGAGGAGGCCTGTAACTAGGTCTATTTCACCGCAAGCGAAGTGCAGGCTCAGACTCCCGTGTGAATCTCATAACGGGGACAGAACCTAAAAACATCCACAGCTTTTACAGCATATGTTGAACTTTAGTGGGCTCATACTGTAAACCATAACTTGACAACACAGGCAACAGTGACCAGTCAATAGAATTTCTACTGAATCCCTATACATTCGAGTCTCTCTTTGTCTTGGTTTCTCGATTACAGAACTTGTAAGCCTTTACTCCTAACGGCTGGGAGAATCGAGTGCGTTTGGCGATAGGCTGTAAATAATTTGGTAACTATCTCCCAAATATATTTGGGAGATATCTATGGCCTTTTTACGCGAGGCGAAAAAATAATTGCCTTTGCTTGCAGAAGTGTCATAAACGATATTGTCCATTTCCAGAATTACTCACATGACGCCAACAAGAAAAGAAAATGTTTCGGTTTAGTAAATGAAAAACGAGCCAGAAGAATTAGTGAGTATTGCAAAATGGTTGCAGTTTTTTCTGCTTTTCGAGGGCTTATATTTAAGGTTAAAGAAGGAGATCGGTTAAAACCAAAGGGAACTACTTTTTGAATGGAAATATAGAAGTAAAATATGTATTTTACTGATATGGCTTCTAGGATTTGTATTAATTATACAACTTTGTTAGCATAACTTGATACAGCGGACAGTCCATTTGAAGAAACAAGGATCGTTACATCGTTCGCAGCGCCCGTGGGCAAGATGAGGCAAATCCTGAGAATCTCTGAGATTACCCTGAGATTACTTGCAATGGCACTTTGTTAGCCAACGTTATAGCTGCTAAGACTTGAGATTGATGAAGAGCTATCTTTCTCTAAGCATATTTCGACTGTTTGTAAGAAAGGTACACAATTAGAGAATATTATGAATTGTCTCCCCCTTAAACAAAGATTACTTTATTACAATACTTTGATCAGGCCAGTAATTAATTATGCAAGTGTTCTCTGGACTAATTTTGATAAGGAAAGCCTTGGGCGGATCCTGAAGCTTCAAAAACGAGCAGTTAGAGTTATTCTGAGTGCCCACCCCCCCCCCCCCCCGTCTCTAGCACCATCAGTTCCCTTGTTTAATCGGCTGAAATGGTTGCCTTTTTATAAAGACGCTTTTTAAAATATCTGAATGTAAAATTGCTTGTAAGCGATTACAAGGTGATATTCCTGTTCATCTAAACAATCTACTTAAATTAAACAGTAACATTCACAGTAAACAAACCAGATACTGTAATTTTCACCCAACCTCTCCGAGGTATAATCGCGAAACAGAAGGAGGCACAACTTTTACCGTCACAACTTGCAAAGCATGGAACAGTTTATCTTTGCCTGTAAGGCAAAGGGATTCAGTGGATTCTTTAAAAAAAAAAAGCATTGTAGAATGAGTGTTTTAAACAACAGCAGAATCTTGATAATTTTTCTATTTAAGTTACTTGATGAATTATGACATGATTATGATGCCTTTTATTTTTAATAGCTTTTATTTATTACTTTATCGTTTATTTCTTAGTTTATTATTATTTAGAGGGCCACAAGTTTATTAGCTCCGACTATTTCGTGCTAACCCTCATGAAATAAAGACTTTACTCACTTACTTACTTACTTACTTACTTACTTACTTACTTACTTACCTGTGTTCTGATTGGCTACCCGAGCGGGTAAGATGGGTCCATCTTGCTCACGTGAGTTTGTGGTGCTACAAACAAAGTTGGCTTTCTTTCCCGGCTCTCAAAGTAAACAAGTCATTCTGAATTCTTAATAAAGCGAAATCTTTTTGCCATATAATAAATCCTTTATTAGCAAAGCTTGTTCGGTCAAGATAGCTGAATATTAGCCGAGTTGTTTTTTCGTATTTTTATGGACCGAGATGAAGCCGAAGCTTGTTTGGTCAAGATGGCTGGAAATTAGCCTCGTTCTGTTTTTGCATATTTATGGACCGAGGCGAGGTCAAGGTCCATAAAAATGTGAAAAAACAACTCGGCTAATATCCAGCCATCTTGACCGAACAAGCTTGATTAATGACGCGTATGCATTAAAGAGGGCCAAGAAGACAAGAGAATTGTACATTCTTTGCTTCGTTGTTTCTGAACGCTAAACGGAAAAGCAGCAATCGCGAATCGCAAGTAAACACACTAAAAATAAACGCGTGTTTTTATAGACACCCATGGCGACTTGAAAGTGATTATCATAGTTTCCTAAGCGTAAAACAGCTAATAACTTTGTCGTTTGACTGAATGGCTTACTTTCTTCATCACCAGAACTAATGTTGCACGTGATAACATCGTGTAAATGATTGACGTCCCCTTCCTTTCAAAGCTTCCTACTCAGTCAGTAATTTAACAAATTGTGCCTGATCATATAAATTTAAGGGAACAGATGATCGTTTACCAAACTCTTAATCAATTTAATCAATAAGGAATGCTGAGGGAAGACAATATGTCATCGCATGCAAGTCAGCCATTTGTCCTTCCCCCTCAGACACAGCAGAACCTTTATCTGAATTTGTTCCATCGACTTTAGCAGCTGTGTAATTCTGTTCAGTGTGGAACATGTTCTCTCAGTGACGAAAAAAAAAACTTACTACTAAACACGAAATGAGAAATCAGCTTTATTACTTCCCGGCGACCATGAGATGGGCCCTTCCCTTTTGACACAGTTACCTGAAAATTCGTAAATATCCAACTCGTCTCCCGAAGGAACACAAAGACGCAAATTTTCGTAATGGATTCTAATTTTTATGAACATTCGACTGAAAAGGGATTCCCAATGAAAATATTGTCAATGTACAGGACCTTGTAGAACTTTTTTCCCCTGTGTTAATGCTGCGGCGCCCTCGATTCTGCGTGAGAAGACCTAAAATTTGTTGAATTAATGACTGAGTGGAAAGCTTGGAAAGGAAGGGGCCGTCAATCATTGATAGGATGTGATCACGTGCAACATAAGTTCTCCTGGTAATGAAGAAAGCAAGCCATTCAGTCAAACGACAAAATTACTAGCTGTTTTACCCGTGGTGCACTATAATAATCATTATAATAATCACTTATGTTCGGTGAAAAACAAGTTCAAGGTGAAGAAGGAAAGCAAACCTTTCACCATGTACATTAAATTGAATGTCGGCCTTATATAGTCCTAAGCTCTTCTACTTCATTACAAGTTCTTGGAAGTTCGTAAAATTTTGGAAAAAAAACTCAAACTCATCTACTAAGTAACGAGGCTACTACGTAAGTTCCAGCCTGGATTAACCTTGCCGCAGGACAAAACATTGTACTGTACCAGCTGCCAGCATCGGTAACTTCTTGTCATTTCGTTGACAGCACTAATAATAATAATAATAATTAGACTAACATAACTTTCCAAAAAATTCTCCCCTTTTCCCATCATACGCGTAATTGAAAAAATATATCGATTTTATTATTCAAACAAAAGCTATCAAACTACCACTCTGTTTACCTCCTCTCGAGGAGGTTTCGAGTGTAGACTGCCGATTATCTCAAATTTCTAAGTAAGCTTATTAATTAGGCCTGTTTTATACCTCTGAAATTCATAGGCTATGTTTTATTTTCTGGTTTAGATAGAATATAACTAGCCACCGCAAAGCTGCTTGCTAAAGACACCTGATCTCCTGGTGCCGGAAAATGTCGGCAAACGTGACCGGCGCAGCGATAAATGGAACACAGTCCATGTCGACCTGCTTCAACCCCACAGCAGTAAGAATTGGTTCCACCTTTGCTTACTGTCTGCTATCTGTTGTGTCACTGGCTGGAAATAGCCTCGTTGGAATCATCGTCTATAGGACTAAAACTCTGAGAACACCAACCAACATTTTGATTGTAAACATGGCCATGTCGGATCTGTTGTATCCGATTTTCTCCTTTACGAGGTGTTTGACAGAGATAAACACGGCCAGCAACTGGCTGATCAATGGTGCCCTTGGGCAAGCGTTGTGTAAGCTGAGTGTTTTCGCTGCAGATGTCTCAACTCTGGTGTCAGTTCAGAGCCTGGTGCTGCTAGCAGTGGATCGATTTGTAGCTGTGGTATTTCCTCTTCGCTTCCTACTGATCAGTTCAAAGCGGTGCCGGTACTTCACTCCCGTCATTTGGATCGTCGCCCTGGCAGTCCATTCTCTATACTTGTTCGCCTTGAAAGTTGTCGAGTATTCAGAGGGACTGGCGTGTGTCCGTGATTGGCATGGCGTATTTGGAGAGTCCTTTTCGCCTGCAGGCTACTTTCTGGGCTTGACCATTGTTGTCATCTTCGTCCCTTTAGTTTCGACTGCCGTACTTTACTTCGCCATCGCCTTAAGAATTAAATCCCAGAAGATTCCAGGCGAGCAATCAGCAAACGCAAGAAAACAGCGTTTGAAGAGAAAGAGAAATGTTCTGAAGCTGTCCATTGCCGTCGTGTTAGTTTTTGCTGTATGCTGGCTGCCATTCAGTATCATGGTCCTCTTCCATCTCTTTTCATCAGACAGTGCCGTGATATCATTTTGCAGTTTCCAATACTCTCAAGTTATTGTCCTTTTTCTTGCTCAGTCATACTGTGCTGTAAACCCTTCTATCTGTTTTATTTTCAGTGGTAATTATCGTCAAGGTCTTAAGAATCTACTTAGTTGTTTTTCTACGCATGAGGTTGCTTAGCTATCGTTTTCGTCCCAGCCTTTTGCATTTTGTTCAAACTTATCCAAAGATTGACTTGGCTCACCATACCGACTGGTTCTTTCTCCATAAAAATAACCAAACTTACGACATAGTTGGTGCGACGTGAAACATCCATCAACTGCATAATTCACTGTTTAGTGACAATAAGCTCTGCCTTTATAATTTTTGACTTGGTCAAACTGCTCTAAAAACTCTTCGCATTTATTGTACTTCATCCAAGCGTTAGCGTCAAGTTCTTATTAAAATCCTGAGCTGCTTTAAGGGGAGCCTTGTTTTATTGCGTCCGAGATTTTTAACCTAGCTTTTGATAAAAGTCAGTGGAAGCCAAGATCAAGGTTTTTCCTCTTTTTCTGTTGATCTATAATCAGCTGTACATGCAATAGAACTTTCAAATGTTATTGAGATAAACTGAGACATCTTTAAAACTCATTAAACTCAGTTGTTTCGCGAAATTCGCGAATGATCATTGAAGACATTAACTTACATCTTGTACATGGTTTTTCTTATACCAAGAGAATCTTTATCTAACGGTTCTAACCGTTGTTTGAACTCTGGCTTCGGGATTTCCTGTCAGTTCTATTTTGAATATCATACGGTTTTTAAAGCTTTAGACTCTACTTGTAAATAGCGAGTTTTCTGATCAATATGAAAAATAAATAGTATCGAGAAAGCTACAGAGGCTGTTTTTGAGTTTGGGATCACGATTAGTCTTTTCTATGCTGGAAATTGGAGAATTTGAAAATCAAAGAATAAATAGATACATATGATGCACGACCTCGCAGTAGATAGCGCTATTTAAGCAATAGCGAAAATCAGACCTGAAAAAAATCAGGCCTGTACGGGATTCGAACCACTGACCTCTGCGATACTCGTGCAGCGCTCTACCAATTGAGCTAACAAGCCAACTGGGAGCAGGCCGTTAAGTTGATTCGTAATATATGAACTTCATATATTTCATTGTATCTAATAAATAGATAAATAAATGAGATAAAAGATAATCTAGGGGAGAGAAGATCACCTCTCTTCAGGAAGCCCAACGAACAGAGTGCAGAGCGCTGCACTAGTATCGCAGAGGTCAGTGGTTCGAATCCCGTACAGGCCTGAAATTTTTTTCAGGTCTGATTTTCACTATTGCTCAAATAGTGCTTTA
Organism: Stylophora pistillata; assembly: GCF_964205215.1. NCBI lineage: Eukaryota > Metazoa > Cnidaria > Anthozoa > Scleractinia > Pocilloporidae > Stylophora > Stylophora pistillata. Next base: position 28,684,827 of record NC_142530.1, read on the forward strand.
CTGCGAAGGATCGTTCACATATACGTCTCATAACCGCAGTTCATACATATGTTTCATATGTTTGTTGTTGTTTGATTTATCATCTACGGGTTTATGTCGAATTAATTTGATGGCCTGCTCCCAGTTGGCTTGTTAGCTCAATTGGTAGAGCGCTGCACTAGTATCGCAGAGGTCAGTGGTTCGAATCCCGTACAGGCCTGAAATTTTTTTCAGGTCTGATTTTCACTATTGCTCAAATAGTGCTTTACTGCGAAGGATCGTTCACATATACGTCTCATAACCGCAGTTCATACATATGTTTCATATGTTTGTTGTTGAACAGAAGTTTGTTTACGAAACCTTCGGTCACATCTCTTTGTATTGTGAATAAATGTCACAGAGTCTATGAAGATGTTAACTAAAATTCAACGAGTTCTTACTAATGAGACCACCAAAATAATGGAAGTCATTTTGTAACGACCTTCTTCTAGGAGTGATAAACCCTTGAGAAACAGAAGGCAGTCGATCGAGGGGGCTTGTAATTAAATATACATGACTGCAAACGAGGGGCAGACTAAGGACATGTCTGACTGCTGTGAGCCTGCAACGGGAACAGAACCCAAAACCACCTGGCATTTCACTGCGCATGTTTACTTTTAATGGCTTGGTATGAGTAGATATAAATGATAATTAAACAAAGCCATGATGACAGCTCACGTCTTTATTGCTATTTGCCTTTTTAATGGATAGCTTCTGACACTTATTGCCTATTGACACCATTATTAAAACATTTTTAGTTAAACTGAATAAAAATTGGCAACAAGAAACCGAAAACTTAGGCTTCAAGTAATCACCAAATTTTTGCAGTATTTAAAATCGACACATCATTTATAAAGCATTTTATGTGAAGAAGCCAATTTCAAACCATGTTTGACAAACAACTTTAAAACATAAAACTGTTTTAGCTTTGTTTTTAATTTTTGCACAACGCCTCTCGGCGGACACTGTAGACTATAAAACTAAAAGAAACGTCACGGAATTGGAACAAGAAAAAATTTGTGCCAATCAAGTACATCTATTGTTGAAGGATCCCGATATAACTAGCTTTTAGTTGACAAAGAGTGACACCTTATAAGAAATTCTTTCAGTGTGTTTTGAAACTCTTGTCGTTCTTATTAAACGTAGCACGTGTCGAATTTGTTCTTAAAAGACACGGTAGCGCTTCTCCTTTTTGGACATAATAATAATAATAATAATAATAATAATAATAATAATTAAAAATTCATAACGCGCCTTTTCCATGCGGATATGATCAAAAGCGCGATACAATGCTATTAAAAAGTTAGAGAGCATATTAAAACTCAAAAGTACATAGTAATTAAAGCTCAAAGGTAAATAAAGCTAAAAAATTGAAATAAAAACTCTAGGTACGTGGCGTAAAATTTTTATAAACATTACTTATGAAAGGCAAGTCTAAAGAGATGCGTTTTAAGTAAAGATTTAAAACGTTCAAAATTGTCCTCACGACGGATGTGAAGGGGCAGATCGTTTCATAAGTTAGGGGCAGCAGATGAAAAGGCGCAATCCTCTACAGTCTTTTTCGGCTTTAAACTAGGACATATTAATGTAAGACCATTAGCTGAACGGAGACTATAGCGCGGCTGTTCTTTCATAGTGATCAAGTCACTCAAGTACCCAGGCGCATAACCATAGATAGCTTTGAAAGTAAGAAGAAGGTTTCTAAAATCGATTTTAAATATAACAGGAAGCCAATGTAACGAACATAGTACAGGTGTTAGGTGACTGTAGCGAGGTACATTAGATATAAGCCTAGCAGCTGCATTCTGCAGGCGTTTCAGTTTACATGGGTGAACAGAGGATAAACCAAATAGAAGACTGTTAGGAGAATGGTTCGTTGTGTTCTGGTTTGTCCCTTTGGTTATAGTTGCCATAATCTACTTTGCTCTTACGATAAAAATCAAATCCCAATTGATACTAGGCGAGCTGTCAAACAACACAAGAAATGAGCGTTTGAAGAGAGAAAGAAATTTACTGAATGAGATACAAGGAAATATATGAAGTTCATATATTTTGTACTGCGGTATTAGATACATATGATGCACGATCCTCGCAGTAGATAGCGCTATTTAAGCAATAGCGAAAATCAGACCTGAAAAAAATCAGGCCTTTACGGGACTCGAACCACTGACCTCTGCGATACTAGTGCAGCGCTCTACCAATTGAGCTAACAGGCAGTACAAAATATATGAACTTCATATATTTCATTGTATCTCATTTATCACTTTCACGGGTTTGTTACAAATCAACTTAACGGCCTGCTCCCAGTTGGCTTGTTAGCTCAATTGGTAGAGCGCTGCACTAGTATCGCAGAGGTCAGTGATTCGAGTCCCGTACAGGCCTGATTTTTTTTCAGGTCTGATTTTCGCTATTGCATAAATAGCGCTATCTACTGCGAGGATCGTGCATCATATGTATCTAATACCGCAGTACAAAATATATGAACTTCATATATTTCATTGTATCTCATTTATCACTTTCACGGGTTTATTACTAATGAACTTAACAGCCTGCTCCCAGTTGGCTTGTTAGCTCAAATGGTAGAGCGCTGCACTAGTATCGCAGTGGTCAGTGGTTCGAGTACCGTACAGGCCTGATTTTTTTCAGGTCTGATTTTCGCTATTGCTTAAATAGCGCTATCTACTGCGAGGATCGTGCATCAAACGTATCTAATACCGCAGTTCAAAGTATATGAACTTCATATATTCATTGTGTCTCATTTATCACTTTCGCGGGTTTATTACGAATCAACTTAACGGCCTGCTCCCAGTTGGCTTGTTAGCTCAATTGGTAGAGCGCTGCACTAGTATCGCAGAGGTCAGTGGTTCGAGTCCCGTACAGGCCTGATTTTTTTCAGGTCTGATTTTCGCTATTGCATAAATAGTGCTATCTACTTCGAGGATCGTGCATCATACGTATCTAATACCGCAGTTCAAAATATATGAACTTCATATATTCATTGTGTCTCATTTATCACTTTCGCGGGTTTATTACGAATCAACTTAACGGCCTGCTCCCAGTTGGCTTCTTAGCTCAATTGGTAGAGCGCTGCACTAGTATCGCAGTGGTCAGTGGTTCGAGTCCCGTACAGGCCTGATTTTTTTCATGTCTGATTTTCGCGATTGCATAAATAGCGCTATCTACTGCGAGGATCGTGCATCATACGTAATCCTGTTTAGATAATCAAGTAGTAATAACAACTAATATAAGTGGTCTGTTGCAAATTACTGTTTCTTGTCTATCCCTCTTTGTAACACAGGAAAAAGAGAAAGATACCAGCTTACTTCAGACCAAGCTTTATAAAGCGGTATCAGTTGTAGTTGGCACCACACCAGAGGTTCAAAAACTAGATCAAGCGAGAAGACGTCACAAGAGCAAACCAAACAACATAGTGCTAGCAAATGACTACCAGACGAAACTTTCTTTAGTGCAATCAAAAGTCTTGGCTGAACAACGCAAACTCAAGAAAAAATTCGAGGAATGGGAGAAAGAGTTCTTTGTGACTCACAATTGTTTGCTGGCATTACCTGAAGATATAAACAACGATGCAACAGCAAAGGAGCTAAAGAAAAAAATTAAGTTTGCGGATGGACTGTTAAATGAATGGAAAATGGACGCCCTGGGTTGTAAATAATTATTGAGAAATGTACATAAGTCTTGTTTTGGACCGTCTGATACGTAATAATTCATGTCACTGAGGTTGCGTTGTCAATAAACAATAACAAACATAATATTTTAAAGGTTTATGGCAACCTTATTAAGCCATTAGTAATAAATTTATACTTTAAACCATACCTTTTCTCTTGGCCTTGAAAGAAGCTTGTTTCTGACCTTAAAATAAGATATTACAGTAATGATCCACGCTTATCTCGTTGGACCTTTTCTCGGAATTACCGCTGGAGAAAGCAAAAATGACATTGTGGGCTAAATAACTTGTTTCCTTTTCTGGATTGTCTGCCACTCGGGCACTGGGAACGATATTGATCTTGACGAAAAATTTCCTCCCGCCAACCTCCCGCCATTATTTAGATTGAGCGCGGGAATCTGTGTAATCATCATGATGGGAAAAAAAGTCGTGAAAACACAACTGAAGAAAAACGAAACATGCACAGGGAGAGGAAAAAACGAAAACGACAGCAAAGAAGCCTCGAGAAGGAGAGAACACTTGCCTTGGAATTACAAAAAGAAAAGGATCGTCTCACGAGGCAGCGACAGGTATACGAGTATGAGAGGTAATCCCCGCCATAACTGTCTTTTCATTTTATGGCACTGTTTTCCTGTTTATTGTAGCACGTTTCATTTCACTGTAGACGTCTCTTTTCCGTGAAAAGCATATTCCGCAGTTTTGCACAAGTACATTTTGTACAATGACATTAACTACACCTTAAAGCACTCTCGTAGAATAGGGAGGCTTAGTTTTTGCAGAATTCGGCTTCGTGAATTTGTCACAATTGAATCTCTTGAATTTCACGAAATTCAACTCCCTGGGCTGCTTTGTCAGCGGTTTTACTTCAAATACAAGAAGGGGGCGGTCACTCAGCATAAAACATGGCCTCCGCGTGCGAAGTCGGGGAATGTCTCCGTGTTCACCTCAATGATGTAGTAAGATTTTTAGAGAGTGGTAACAACGACTGCGATACCTTAGATTATGCAATTTTCCGATTAGATTGGGTCTTAAATGTGCTTGCGAGATACTTGGACACTGAAGGTACAGGAGCGATAAACGCACGCGTAATCGACCTCGTTTGCGCACTGGTGGCCCAAGCTCTGTCACAGGCTCTTTCAAAGTGAATAATTAAAGAGTTTGTATCGTGGTTTTGTTGGACTTGCTTTTGAGCTCCGTAAATGTAAAGTTGTGTGAAATAATCACAGAAATGAAGTCTTAACTTCATAGAGAGTAGTCTGTGTTGTTCTCCTCGCGATTTGAGGCCGTTTTGATGTGTTTGAGCTTGACGCCCTAAATTACCGTGCTTAAAATACGGGAAGGTCGGAAACTTCTGTTGACACATACTCGCCAAAATCGCTCGAAAACAACACTTAATACTTTCCCTCGAATCAAAACTCGGCAGCACGAAAGCCAAATAGTTTCCCTTTAAGTTCACTGAAAAAAATCCCACAAAAGTCGGTTTGTCGTGCAACCAATCCAGCGAGAATTTCAAATGAACGGCCGTTCCGAATTCTTCTAATGCGTGGAAAGAACTTCTTGTGCAGCTGAGAGACCGTTAATGCGCGGTCAACCTAGAACCTAGTCAAATCTCTCTCAACGGGTCCTCCACATAGTAATCTAACACCAACTCTTCACACATACTAAGGTACCCCGGGTAAGAGGATATTTGTAAAAATCCATTGAAAACAGTGAAGATGGACAGCATCGACGATCTAGTCAAGTCGATGAGTTTTGTTGCTTAGAATGATTAGGTAAATTAAAATGTCTAGCGACTGGTTTCGATGTGTCCTTGTTATTCCTTTCCACGTCTCGAAGGTGTTCTCGGAATCGGTCACCTAGTCTTCTGCCTGTTTCGCCGACGTATATCTTTTTGCAATAAGTGCAAGTTATGCAATAGATTACATTGGCGGAGGTGTACGTGAAGTGATCGGTGATCTTAATGGATCGTTTAGGTCCCGATATTTTATCAGTGTTGTGAATGAAAGGACACGTTTTGCATCGTGCACGAGCGCATTTAAAAGTGCCTGGTTGGTCATTAGTCTGAAAAGAACTTCTGACCAAAAAATTGCTTATGTTTTTGTCGCGTTTGAATGAAATGAGCGGAGGCTGCGAAAAGATAGTGCTTGTCTCTGGATCGTTTTGAAGTAATTTAAAGTTTTTAAGAATGATGGATTTTAACTTAGTGGTTGTGAGGGTGAAACGTGAGAGTGAATGGAATGCGGTCGGAATCTTCCTTATGCGACGTTTGTAGTGCTGAATGTCGATCAATAAGTTGGGCGCGGTGGTAACCCGCTTGAACGACAGAAACAGGGTAACCACGTTTATCGAAAAACTGGCATATTGACTCTGATTTGTGGTGGAAATCAGAGTCATCACTACATAAACGACGAAGTCTTAGAAACTGAGAAAAAGGAGTGGAATTCTTAACGTGAGATGGATGCGAAGACGAATATAACAATTAATTATGCGAGTCTGTAGGTTTGTAATACACACTAGTGCATAAACCGTTACCTTCAATTGAAACTTTGATGTCTAAAAAGGATAAAGAATTATCAGAAATTTCCCATTATCACAACACTGATAAAATATCGGGACCGAAACGATCCATTAAGATCACCGATCACTTCACGTGCACCACCTCCAATGTAATCTATTGCATAACTTGCACTTATTGCAAAAAGACATACATCGGCGAAACAGGATGACAAGGACACATCGAAACCAGTCGCTAGACATTTTAATTTACCTAATCATTCTAAGCAACATATGGCAATCTGCGGTCTTTCCTTACCCTTAGGTAGCACGGAAAGCCGTAAAAATCTTGAACAAAAGCTCATCTTTCAAACCGGCAGTCTAAATCCCACTGGGATCAACGAACGCTTTTCATTCCACTAATTTATTCTTGTTTTTCTCGTTGCCATGTTCCCACCAATAACGTAGCTCCATTTTCTGCCTTTAAAAGCACACTCAACCCACAATTCCTCTATTCGCTCCGACGAAAGGGCTAACGCTCGAAACGTCAGCTTTTGTAATCTTTTCGGTGGCCAATTTACCATTTCAACTTTGTTGATATATCCAAATTATCCCAGCGGTGGTATTTTGCCTTTACCTGTATTGAACGGTCAGTCAAAGCAGATATCTATAAAATTGAATCCACGTTTATCTCCCAAAATCAATGCTAGTAGTATCTTTTTGAACAAGTTTTTGTACATTAAATGGTCAACTATGGCATAAAATGAAATTTTAACCCTTTTTTTGTAATACCCCTTGTCTATGGAACCTGTGTTAAGCGGTCATCATATAATTCCGTCTGAAGTCGAGTTTATTAGTCGATATGTTGATATGTACAAGATAAATTTTGCGTAGAATTGTCCGCGCGCATACAACTTATTTATCTATTTATTTGTTCATTTATTTATTCATTTACTTTATTTTTGCGGTGGTCGCATAAAAAGGTAGTATCAATTCTACCTAGAATATCTTTGGCAAACTATCTACAAACCATCCCCGAACAGTCGAACACAATCGATTCTTATTGTCGTTGGGTTCACAAGTTCTCTTATCGAGAAACCAAGAGTAAGGAAAGAAAACCATTCGCTAGGATCTCGTTAAGTTCCATTTGGTGTTTCATTTCTGTTTTGCTGCTGCACATGGGGTCTGTGTGACGCTTCCAGACACAAAATGGGATAATTCGTAAGACGGGAAAACAGCTACTCGCCACCAACGATACAATGAAATTTACGGCTGAAATATCAGACTCGGAAATTTCATTCTTGCCACAAAAGTGTACAGAAGCGAGAGATTTAACAGGGAAATTGACGCTTGACGCCGGTGCAAAGGCATTACAAAGCGACGAATACCTCTAATTTCAATACAGGAATTTTCATTCGTGTCATCACTAGGCGTAAAGAAAGGACCATGCCTAAAAAGTAGAAGCGCTACTGTGTCTTATAAAAACAAATTCGACACGCGCAACGTTTTATAAGAACGACAAGAGTTTCAAAACACACCAAAAAAATACCCAGGGTAACTTAAAGCAAGCACTCTATTCATACAATGGTTCTGTCGAGAAATGAAAGGAAAAGAGTCTAGCGATTCGCTTCGGACCCAGCGCTTGAGTGCCACTTTACTATTTGCCATATTTCTGTTGATCTTTGCACATTTCCATTTTCCCTCAAGCAGCCCTCATTGAATGTATAATTCATGCATAAAGATAAAACCATGAATAATTGAAAATTGCGACGAAATTATTGGAAATGTTAACGACACTCGGTTGGCAATCTGCGCATCAATTATCGTTCATTACTGTGAGGGTCGCTTTCGTAAATTTCGTTGAAATTTAGTTGATTTCTTGATCGACTCTGTGATATTTATTCACAATACAAAGAAATGTGGCCAAAGGTTTCGTAAACAAACTTCTTTTCGTAAGGCTTCATAAAGGAGGGTGATTTTCTCTCCTCTTGATTATCTTTTATTTTATTTATTGATTTATTTTTTTCAGTTTCAAATTTTCCAATTTCCATAGAAAAGACTAATCGTAATCCCAAACTCAAAAGGTTGAAGGCTTCTTGATACTATTTATTTTTTATATTGATCAGATAATTAGTTATCTACCAGTAGAGTCTAAAGTGTTAAAACCGTATGATATTCACAATAGAAACGCAAATCCTGAAACCAGAGTTCAAACAACGGTTAGAACCGTTGGACGAAGTTTCTCTATGTATAGGATGTAAGTTAATGTCTCCAACTGATATCATTCGCGAATTTCGCGAAACAACTAAGTTTAATGAGTTTCAAAGATATCCCAGTTTATCTCAATAACATTTATAGCTATTTTGCATGTACAGCTGATTATAGAGAAACGAAAAAGAGGCTGAAAACCTCGAACTTCGCTTCCACTGACTTTCATCGAAAGCTAGGTTAAAAACCTCGGATTCAATAAAACAAGGCTTCCCTTAAAGCAGCTGAGGATATTACTGAGAACTTGACACTAACACTTGGATGAAATAAAATAAATGCAAAGAGTTTCTAGAGCAGTTTGACCAAGTCAGAAATTATAAAGGAAGAGCTTATTTTTACTAAACAGTGAATAGCTTTCCTTCAAATTCATATAATCGATTTTTTTTTTTAAATTAAGGGTATGATCGGAAAAATGACAATTTTCGAAACTTCTAAGTTATTCTCGTTGTAACTATTATATGATTTTTATTAGTACTTTTAACGAAATGGTAAGAAAACAACTCCAGAAATAGCCCAGCTACAGATGTTTACTGATGTTGAATAACAGTTGACAGCTGGTACGAATGATCACGTAGCTATTTTGCATGTACAGCTGATTATAGAGAAACGAAAAAGAGGCTGAAAACCTCGAACTTCGCTTCCACTGACTTTCATCGAAAGCTAGGTTAAAAACCTCGGATTCAATAAAACAAGGCTTCCCTTAAAGCAGCTGAGGATATTACTGAGAACTTGACACTAACACTTGGATGAAATAAAATAAATGCAAAGAGTTTCTAGAGCAGTTTGACCAAGTCAGAAATTATAAAGGAAGAGCTTATTTTTACTAAACAGTGAATAGCTTTCCTTCAAATTCATATAATCGATTTTTTTTTTTAAATTAAGGGTATGATCGGAAAAATGACAATTTTCGAAACTTCTAAGTTATTCTCGTTGTAACTATTATATGATTTTTATTAGTACTTTTAACGAAATGGTAAGAAAACAACTCCAGAAATAGCCCAGCTACAGATGTTTACTGATGTTGAATAACAGTTGACAGCTGGTACGAATGATCACGTATTAAAGCGAGCCAAAAGATCTACATATTCTGTCCTGCGGATGCATTTCAAGCAATTGATTTTTCCATTATGTTGCCATCGAAAGTTTAATCCAGCCCGGAACTTACAAAGTAGCCTCGTTACTCAGTAGACGGGTTGGATTTTTTTTTAAAAAATTTTATTGATTTTCAAGAACTTCTCCTGAAATAGAAAAGCCTAGCACAATGTAAGGCCAATTTTTAATTTTATATACATGACAAAAGGTTTGTTTTCATTCTTCACCCGAGGAATATAATTAACAGACGTGATAAGTCGATGGGACAAAGCCAGAAAAAGCTTGAAGTTTAGCTTGGTACGAAAACAGTCGGCATACTTGAACGTGATCACATCGTATAAATGATTGACGGCCCCTTCCTTTTCAAGCTTCCCACTCAGTTAGTGGTTGAAAAAATTTGACGTCTTTTCCAACGCCCAGAGGGTAACCTCCAGGCGAAAAGAACTCTCCAAATGCGTTATTCTACATCCATTCTACATCTATTAGTTTATATATTTTATTTTTGCGGTGGTCCCCTTAAAAGGCAGTATCAATTCTACATAGTACATCTTTGGAATACTATTTACGAACCACACCCGAACAGCTGAACACACTCGATTATTATTGTAGTTGGGAGTAAAAGTTCACAAGTTCTCTTATCGAGAAACCAAGAGTAAGGAAAGAAACTAATTCGCTAGGATTTCGTTTAGCTCCATTCACTGTTTGCTGTCTCTTTTGTTGCTGTACATGGGGTCTGTGTAACACGTCCAGACACAAAATAGGATAAATTTTAAGACGGGCAAACAGCCACTCGCCACAATACAATGAAATTCACGGCTGAAATATCAGACTCAAAAATTGCATTCTTGACACAAAAGCGTACAAAAGCGAGAGATTTAACAGGGAAATTGATGCTTGACGCCGGTGCAAACGCATGACAAAGAGACGAAGACCTCTAATTTCAATACAGGAATTTTCATTCTTGTCATCCACCAGGCGTAAAGAAAGGATCATGTCCAAAAAGGAGACGCGTTACCGTCCGTACATTTTAAAAACAAATTCGACACGCACAACGTTTAATAAGATCCTCTTGCAAATTTCGCACGTTGCTACATCCTTCTACAACACACTTAGTCGGCATATTTTCGGACAATATCGACTACAACATATTATAATTGATGCGCAGGTTACACGCTGAGTGTCAGCGACACTTCCAATAATTTCGTCGCAGTTTTTAATTATAGATGGGTTCTATTTTTTATGCATGAATAATACATTCAATGAGGGTTGCATGAGGAAAAATGGGAAACTGCAAAGATCAAATGGAAGTTTGGCGAATAACGTGGCATTAAACCGCTGAGTCCGAAGCCAATCTCTAAACTCTTTTCCTTTCGATTCTCGATCAGAGAAATTAGAAGCCTCATAACCATTGTATAAATAGAGTGTTTGTTTTAAGTTACCCTGGGTATTCTTTCGGCGTACATTCAAACACTTGTCGTTCATATTAAACGCAGATGAATAAAGGCTGAAAGTTTCTAAAGAAACTGTGGTGCTGCGTCGGTGGGTGTAACAAGGTAATTTGGTTATATCAACTAAGTTGAAATTGTAAATTGGCCACCGTAACGAATGAAACACAGACACAGACACAGCGGAAGCTTTACACGGATTTTTTTCCATCGACTTCAGCAGCTGTGTAATTCTGTTCAGTGTGGAACATGTCCTCTCAGTCACATAAAAAAAACTTACTACTAAACCCGAAATAAGAAATCAGCTTTTTTATTTCCCTGCGATCACCAAATGGATACGAACTGCAATTTGGCTAATTTGCTTTCGACTGTAAAGGGATTTTTAACGAAAATATCGTCGTTGCACAGGACCTTGCAAAACGTTTGCTTTCCTTGTGTTAATATTGCGGCGCCTTATTGATTATTAGGGACTTTAAGCAAACCACGACGGCGACGGCAACGAGAACGTGGAAAAAAAATAGATCTAATTGGCAGAACAATAGCTCAGCACGTGCGTTTTAAAACTTTGTACATATTTTAAAAATACAGGATTAAATTTGTTTAATATAAATGTTAACAGGTGATAGAGTAAGTTTCCTTTAAAAGAGCTAAGCCCGCCTCCAGTGTTGAAGAAATTCTGCCTGAAGAAGAAGCTGACCTCTCAGAGCTCAAAATGTCAGCAAACGTGTCTGAAACAGTGAACGGGACATATTCCAGGTCAAGCTGCATCAACCCCACAGCGTTAAGAATCGGCGGAACCTTTGTTTTTTGTTTGATATTTGTAGTTTCGCTCATTGGAAACGCTTTCGTAGGAATAGTTGTCTACAGGAACAAAACATTGAGAAAACCCATTAACTTTTTCATCGTAAACATGGCCATGTCTGATCTGCTGTATCCGATGTTTTTGTTTCCTCCTAATATAGCTCTGTCATTCACGAGTAACTCCTGGCTTATAAGTGGACTTCTTGGCCATGTGTTGTGCAAGCTTGTTCACTTCTTCACTAAAGTCTCCATGTATGTGTCAGTTCAGAGCCTGGTGCTGATAGCGGTGGATCGATTTGTAGCTGTGGTGTTTCCTCTCCGCTCCCCACTGATCAGTTCAAAGCAGTGCCGGTACTTCACTCTCGCCACTTGGATCATTGCTGTGGCTTTCCGCTGCCCTGGACTAATCGCAAATAAACTTGTGGAGAATCAAGAAGCGCAAAAGTGTAGAGGGGACTGGAACTACGTGTTTGGAGATACTTTTTCCTTAAAATTCTTCAAGGTGGCCATCTATGTTCTATTCGTATATCTTCCTTTAGTTTTGATCGCCATACTTTATGTCATCATTGCTATAAAGCTCAAATCCCAGGAGACTCCGGGCGAGCAATCAACCAACGCAAGAAAACTGCGTTTGAAAAAAGAGAGAAATGTTCTGAAGATGTCTGTTGCCATCGTGTTAGTGTCTCTATTATGCTTGATGCCTTTTTCCATGTTGTGGTTTCTTGAAAATTTTTCGTCGAATACCACAATGATATCGTCCTGTAATTTTCAATACTTCTGGTATATCGCCTATTTTCTTGCTGTGTCAAACTGTGCTATAAACCCTTGTATCTGTTTTATCTTCAGTGCAAATTATCGTCAGGGTCTAAAGAATCTGCTCAACTGCTTTTTGTGCTGATTCAAGCCTGATATTTTAAGTCGTTTTTTAGTATTATGTAGTAAAGAGAGAGTCAAGCTAAAAATTTCATTTAAATTAAAAACTGGCCGATAGCATCCATAAAATACTTTTGTTTACTAGCGAATCTATTAAATTGTCTCAGAGTGCAACGGTGTTTTGGATACTCATAGGCAATGCGTGATAAGCAGACATAGTACATATTCAAGTAGGCCACTATGATTAATAACGAACTTAGCTTGAAGGAGTATAGTTCATTGAAAATGTATGACACCTTATTTGCCCTCTTTATTTAAAACTCACGAGCATAGCATTCGTAATTAATTTTTCCTTGAAGGAACACTACAAATAACTCAATGCTAAGCTCTAACCTAATCAAGTAGGACAAGGGTATATTAACACATCTCTAGGTCACCCTGTTTAACAAATACTGGAGCCAGTAATAGTCAATAAAACTTAATTGGATAAGTTTTCCTCGATGTATAATGAATTTCTCTATTCTTAGGTAGTAGATAGGCGCCGAAAAAACGTTTATGTAATAATTGGTGCGCAGATTGCCGACTGAGTATCAGCAAAATTTTTAATAATTTCGTCACAATTTTAAACTATAGTTGAGTCTGTTATTTAAGTGAGCTAAGACAGCGATGAAATCATACATACATAAGCAGTTGACGAAAAAGGGAATTATTGTTTTCGTATAGGACCAAGGGAAAAGCATTTAAAACTGTCATGTAATTTGTTGCAATCGGAGTGCGAGTCTCTATTCAGTTTGATAGCATTACTTTACCCTGCCATTACTTTGAAAATCAAATCCGAGAAGACTCCAGGCGAGAAATCAGTAAACCCGAAAGGGAAACCATTGAAGGGGTACTTCATGTAATAGAAACGTTCGTCCTTTGTTAGCCAAAAAAAAAAAAGGACTCCCAGAAAAAACTTCCTGCTTTCGAAAAAGGTAAGGTGTTCTGTGATGCTTTCATGAAGCCTTAAAAAAAATACTCAAAAGGCACACCTCAGGCACAGAGAAGTTAAAAAAGTTGAAGAACTGAGATCAAATTATCATGGTGATGCTAAGAAAGGAAAAAAAAAAAACACAAGCGCAAAATTGGCATGTATCAACTCTTCTCCTGACAACCTAAATTGACATTAATTTTGTTTCCAACCTGTTCTTTCCCCAATTTCCCCTGACAGAGGGTCTCTGAAGTAGGCAAAAAAACAATTAAAATCAGGAGTTTCACTAAATCAGACACAGCTGTGTGGAGTCAGAAGAGTTTAATTTTAACACATGCTCTGTACATTTTATTGAATGCTGCCAGCATTTGAGGCAATCCTTGGCCACAGATCTGCACACTCCTTGGCTACAGGGCCAGTGATAGCAGAGCCTGTAAAGATAACACAAGACTTGAGCATATAACACAATGCTGATATACAAATAAACAACTACTGCAAAAGTAAATACTGATTGATAAATTCACAAAGGATCAATCAATTTACATTTGAAAATGTACTCTTTGCATCATCAGATTACTGGACATTCCAGGAAACGAGCAAACATTTCAGAGGGTTCACAGGTTGTGTTCATGGTTAGACTACAAGCAGTCTGTCGCACGAGTCAAAAAACATCAGTGAAAAAAACAACTGATGTTAACCCCCCCCCCCCCCCCAGAGTTCTGCACTGCATGTTACAAACTTAGCCAAAAAGGAGGGGCTGCTTAAAGTCTAGTTGATGGCTTTTATGGTGACTTGTTTTTTCTTCCTTTTGAATTATTGACTTGAGTTACAAACATAGTCATTAGTTAGTGACAGCACGCAGGGCTCAACACTAACTTTTCAACTTACTACTCAATTAGCTAGTGAAAACTTAGATGTTAAAACAATTTCAGTTTGTTTACTAGCCAAGCTAGCTAATGGAAATTGAAAACCACTCACCAAAACTGAATTTCTACTAATCTGTGGCTTGTTGGCTACTGTTACCGGTAGTGCTGAGCCTGAGCATGCCTCAATTTTATTAAAAAATACAATCACAAAAAGGATGACTTGACTTGACATCTCGCAAAACTTCACCATCAACCCACACACTCAACTAAAACACTCTGTTACACACCAACCTAGCAACTGAGCAACCTGTTACCCAGCAACTAAGTCTTTTTTTTTTCTCTTGTAATAAAATTCAGTTACAATTTGCTTTCCCTTACCTTTCATCTCTCCTTTGACATTCACTATGACTCCTGCATTATCTGTAAAGAAAAAATGTCCATACACAATTCTTGTTTGATCAGGAAAAAACAAAGACCTACTGAGGTCTAAGCAATGCTAGACAATACTTATTTTTCCCTTTTCTTTGCTCTCCATTGACCGAGTGGAATTACAAGCAAACAAGGAAAAAGGAGTACAAAAATCATTCGGATTTTTTTCAATTTTCTTGAATTATCTGACTTTTCTAGAGTAAATTCATTTAGACTCACTTTAGATAAACCCTGATATCAACACAAGTGAGGTATTTGTACACTGCATACACAGTCAGGTCATACCAAATCATAAAATTTATTTACTTCAGTCGCTTGAGTCATGAAGCATACCTTCAAAATAAATGAACAGCCCGTTCTTCCTTCTAAAGGCCTTCCGTTGTCTGATAACCACAGCAGGCATTACTGGAAAATAAAATATTAAAATATATTTTGTAAAGAGAAACAAAACTTTGATAGAACATGGTGAAAGTCTAGAGTCAAATGATGGCAAGTTTGGGTCCAGGTCAGTGTCTGAGCAACTGAGTACCCACCTCTCCCCCCTAAACCCAAAAAGAGTCACCTGAGAACAAGTTAGGGTCAATGTTGGGTTAGGATAATGACATGGATCCACAAGTTATTTTAACAAGTAAACAAAATAGACAATGGATCACTTTTCACTTATGTTATTGGGCACTTAACCAACATTAAACACAATAAACTTTGTTTGCTGGCAATGCCATGTAAAATTACACTCAATCATGAGCATTTTGGTTTTTCCAGCTTTACTTTTAATTCTAAGCCCAGTGCAGTAGTATATATAAAAATGTACGTATGATGCACGATCCTCGCAGTAGAGAGCGCTATTTATGCCATAGTGAAAATTTTCGCTATTGCATAAATAGCGCTCTCTACTGCGAGGATCACGCATCATACGTATCTAATACCGCAGTTCAAAATATATGAACCTCATATATTCACTGTAACTGATTTATCATCACGGGTTTATTACGAATCAACTTAACGGCCTGCTCCCAGTCGGCTTGTTAGCTCAATTGGTAGAGCGCTGCACTAGTATCGCAGAGGTTAGTGGTTTGAATCCCGTACAGGCCTGAATTTTTTTCAGGTCTGATTTTCGCTATTGCATTAATAGTGCTCTCTACTGCGAGGATCGTGCATCATACATATCTAATACCGCAGTTCAAAATATATGAACCTCGTATATTCATTGTATCATCTCAAAATGTAGCCAAACAATTCAACAAAGAAGTGTTTGGAATATTTTCATTTATATTGGGTGAAAAGTTTGTCACAAGTTAACTCCGCAAACTCACCTTGTGCAAGTTAGTTTATTTCATGTTCAAATGTCTCCCAGCATTTTTGGACTTTGGTTGGGAGTAGGCATGAAAGTTTTGTTGTTAAAACTAGTGTTATTAAAGCTGGTGTCAAAGAAATGTTTCCCACAGAGGCCTGAAAAATCTCCCATTTCTCATGACTAAAAAATATCCTGTTAGTGTAATTTCTAGCTCACCTTTTTTCCTAAGCTCCGGTTTTCCTTTCTTTACTGTTGCCAGGACCATATCACCAGAACCTGCAGCAGGCAATCTGTTAAGACGACCCTTGATTCCCTTAACTGCAATGATATACAAGTTCTTGGCTCCTGTGTTGTCTGCACAGTTTATTACTGCACCTACTGGCAGACCCAGGGAGATACGAAACTTCCCTCCAGAAGAACCACCACGTCCTGACAAAGAATAACACACAAAAAATCCACAAACTAGCCAGAAAAATGCGACAAATGCAGTTCTCTACAGAGGTCACAATGCAATGTGCAATGACTTAATCAACCATTGACTTTCATGTCCAACTGTTGAGGAAGTATTTGTCTTTGCAGGGCGGCAGTGATGCGCAAAACATGTATAGCCATAGAGTTTGGTGTATCATCTAATCGAATTTTTCACAACACATGAAAATATAGTCTTTCATAGCTTCTACATAAGATTGGCTATGAAATAAAATTTGGTGAAAAAAAAAACGACATTTTCATAAGCATTATTTTTGATTGGCTGTGATAGTCCCATGTTTTTTTAACATACAAAACTCCGTTCCATTTAAAGTTAAGGCACAAACTAAATTACACAAGTACGTGTAAGATAATTGGCAGAAAAATTAAGTAAACTATTCTAACGAGAAATTTTCAACTTAAACACGACCTTATTTTCAATCGAGGCCTAAAACAAGTAAAATGCACTTCGCAACAACAGCATAATGAAACACATCTGCAACCATCCTCTTCGGGAACACATTGACATTTATCGACTTAACTTCCACAGAAAATTTACAATGTCATTAAATTTTTTGAGATTAAAATAAAGTTTATTTATCTATAACTTCATACAAAGGGTCTTTCACGGCAAGATGCCTTTCAATAAGCCGATGAAACACGATTGCGGTTCCTCTCTCTCTGGTTCCTTACCTCTCTTCGACATGTTGGATAGAGAAAGAGGACTATGCTAAGCGACGCATGCGCCGAGTAGGTCCCAGTACCTCTGGAGCTTTGTTCCCGTGTGGGGTCAGGTAAGGATTGTTTCGGCAGTCGATCAATCTTTCTGTTTTCGCTTTCAAAAGACCTAGCCGAAAACTCAGACTAATTTTGGCTAAATAACTTAAAGAAATGCTTAGAGAAGAGAGTATGCTGCTTTACGAGGTTACTTTTCGCACCAGTTTGAGGGATGGAAGGCAAAGCATAGCGAAGAAGTGCAAAACTAGCGATCGGCTCGCGAACGCTGATCACGAATAGAAACTTCTCGTTCTTAATGACAATTTCAGAAAATGCAAAACAATGGCATACTGCCACTTGCAGTGCCACTGGAAGCGATATCACTGACTAAGTCAGTATCCTACAAATTTAGGCGAGCGCAACGAGGATACGTTTATACCGAAACACTCCTTTCAGGTGTGTGAAAGTGTCGCTCAACCGAGCGCGAAGCATCGGGAGTGACTAGAATAGAAACTTGGGTTGGCATTGGCCTCCTAAGACAGGGTACCGAACCAGAGCTTTTACGGATATCACCAGATCAGCCACGGGGGCGATACGATGGAGATACCTGTAATAGCACCCTACGCTTCCGGGTTAAAATGGTCACCGGTTCGGTTAATATAATCGTTGTATCTCGAATTTCACAAACATATGGTAGTGAGATCGTCGGTTTCTTGCCGCATCGAAGTAACAGGCTGAGATGACAGGAGAATTTGAATAGTAAGTATTTATGGTTGCTGTTACTGCTCTATTTAATTTTTTATGACAATTACAGTTGGAAAATTTAGGACCAACTTGATGCGCATGCGTTTGCAAAAGACCCTAGTGAAGATACTTTTTCTAGCCAATTAATACTTGTAGCCTACTCACAATGATTAAATTTTAAGAAGAAAGTCTGTAGGGCCACTTGTGGGTCCATAAAAGAAATCGAAGAGGGGAGATAAACCTCCAATTCCGGGCCGCTCACAGACTCACTTCGTCACATGAAGTCACGTGACATGCCTCATACTATTACAAAATACACCACACACATGGGGTCTTCAACAGTCTAATTTTATCAGTTGTCTTTATTTATCTTTGAAAACAAAGTATAGAAGGAAAAACGTATCTTGGGGAAATATTTTGGTAAACGTGACTATGTGTTTTAAAATGGCGCCCGCTAACAAGGATTATTACCACTAAACGCGGTCAAACGACACATTGTCCTCTCTAAAACGCTCCTTTTCGCGGGCCAAATGGCAAAGTGCGGGCTTTAAATGACATTTGCCGCCCTGATATATATTTTATTAAATGACTTTCTACGATTTGGCCTTGTGTATTGATAATAATGATAATCACGTGACTTTTGTCGGGCATATAGTTTACTTGTGTCCCTCGTAGCATTATTTACACCCTCGCTCTGCTCGGGTGCAAATGATACTCCTCGGGCCACAAATAAACTATTGTCACGCGCGAGGAGAAGTGAAGACATTCAGTTTTGCGTCTTCAACGCGCTGACCGTTCGGAGTCCCAGACAGACCGCACGTTGTGATTGCTTTTCTAAACAGTCTGATCATGCTTTAAGGAGACTAAGGAAAGTAAGAGGGTAAAGAGAATTTACTATGTATTAGAACTATATACAGTATGCATAGCTGGCAGTTTTTAGCGCGCGTACAAGTGCGCGTGATGTGTGAAGATACCGCGTGTTTTCAAAACTATCTTCTGTCCCGAGCCTCTTGCAGCTTTGCAGTTCACCTCTTTGTTCAGATTTTTGGATAACTAAGCTATGGATATTGTGTGCCGCAAGTTGTAATTTATAATCCGAGCATACTTAACATTTTATGTGGCTCCTTTGAGACTGGAAGGGGTGACTATCATTTAAATAAATGAAAGTACTAGGAGTCCATTTCCTAGAAGTACCGCGATTTGAAAACAGGAACCCGACAGAAACTTGCAACTTCCTTTTTTTCTTTACATTCTTCTAGTTAATTTTCGCTTTACAACATTACCTGAATCGGAGACAGATACGCTAAAAAGGCTATTTTCCCATAGCTTCAATGCTTATTGTCCACAAAAAAATCACCTAAAGCTGTCATTTCCCCAAATTGACAGCCATTGTGTTCTATCCCAGTAAAATCTCAGCATTCTGATCGTGTTGGGGGTAGGGGTGGTCGCTATCCCAATACCACGTGATAGATATTCCACTTTATCTGACGCCCTACTTCGTCTTCCGTCTCCTAAAGTTCTATTCTGGCGAAGTTGTTCTTTTTGTCTCGTCGGCTTATAAGCTCAGCAATGTCCAGGCCAAGAGTTTTTTTCGATATCACCATCGGCGGAAAAGCTGCCGGACGAATTGTGATGGAGGTAAGCAACAGAACGATCTTCTGCAATATTTGACAGTAATAGAAAGCGTTGTCAGACAAAAGCTAAGGTATTTTACACGGAGAGGTCTACACTTTTTGTTTCATTTTTCTTTTTCGATTAATCCTTTCTTACCGTACTATTTACAGCTCAGAGCTGATGTAGTCCCGAAGACTGCAGGTTTGTGTAAAAATAATTGTTTAGTTTTCTAGCTAGTCGACTATCGGCTCAAAAGTTTAATCGTTTTCACGAAACAACTCCGATCACCCAAATTTCATGCGTTGACGCCGTTGAATTTCCTCGAGGAGTTTTCAGTGGAACAAACTTAACCATTAACGACAACATTACCCATTTCAACTTGAGAGAAACGGGATTTTGTTGTTTCGCTTTGAAAATTTTACACCAGTCAGGTCAACCGAAAGAAATCAATGGAAACTGCACGGCACGTGTTGTTGAGGTTTCACATTTTCACAGATGGTATTGGTAAGATTGAGAAACCAATTCGAGAAACTGCTACCAAGTTGAGAAATGGACATTCCTCCCGCGGAAAATTTATGAAGAAAATTTGAGGCTTAATGTAGACACATTTCGGTCCCTCCTATTAATTAACAATGAAACTAGTCAGTACGTTCAGAGCAGTTTTTTTTTTCAAAGGAGTATTTAAACAAATGCAGCATGGAACGAGCTTAGCTTTACTATGTTGCATGATTGGGTGAGAAAACTCGTGCCACTCGGGCAACCTATAGGAAGTGAAATTAGAGCTAATTGGCCAGGTCACTTACATGTTCATTCTCCCATGCTTCGGGGAGACAGATTGCTTGTTTTTTTTTCCACGAGTTCTGATGCTCACCTTTTGATATTTTATTAGTACTCTGAGTAGCTGTTGTGTTATCTTAGATTTTAAAGCTGGCACCTGCACAGTGGTAAATTGTGAAGAAGTTGTAAGGGTTTTCCTTACTTGCTAAGGCCAACACAGTCCAGTGTCAATTTCAGTCAATTTTTTGTATGGTTTTTTGTTTTTGTTTTTCTCTTTTAGAGAACTTCCGTGCACTATGCACTGGCGAGAAGGGATTTGGCTACAAAGGGAGTAAATTCCATCGAATCATTACTGACTTTATGTGCCAGGTAAAGTTTCTGTAACTTCTTCAGATGTGAATTTCAAGATTATTTTTCCTTATTCATATTTTAACTCGAAACTGTTTGTCATTTTTATGTTCATGAAGTTGATCTTTCCTTAATGGCCACCTTTCTAAAGTGACCCCTTCATTTGTCCCAGCAAATGCCCCACACAGTAACCCTCATTTTGCTATTTTGGAGCAGGGGTACCATAGACCCCTTAACAAAAATGCAAGGGGGCACAGTGCCCCCTACACTTAAGTGCCAAAAATATTGCTATAGCAGCAAAATGGCAAAATATTCAGTCTGGTGATCTTTCCACAAATCCCTTTATCAGCACCGTGTACAGCAAAAGAGTATATTTACATATAACATTTTTGAACGACACCAGCCTGTGTCGGAGAAGCTGATTGACTGCAGCAGTTATCCATTCAACTTGATAGGGTGTCTATGAAATTAATTAGAGTAGAGGTATGTGCATGGCCAGGTGAAAGATAACTCCCCCCCCCCCTTGTTTTAAAACACTCTGTTGTCACTGCATGTACACCCTTCCTTACTTTAAAAGCCACTTCCTCACTCTGGTTACTCTTCTGTGGCCTTCAGATTGCTGTCTTGAGAAGTTCAAGGGATTTTAACCTTGAGGAAACAAACACTCATTAAAATAAAAGATGCTGATGAGTTTTCTAGACATAAGAATGTCCTATTTTCTTTGCAGGTCAAGAGCTAAATAAATTCAACATTAAGATGTTGACTTTGTCTCTGTCAGACTCTAGCTTATTCAATGAGTTATAGCTTGTCTTCTGTAGTTATAAGATATAAATTGATTTATAAATAACATAGCAAATATAGCCTCTTCATGTTGGTAATTTCTTGGCCAAAAATCAGTCAGATTTGCAAATTTCATGTGTGAAATAGGAGTCTAATTCTAACCAGCTATTTCAGCCTTCTTAGGTACTTCTCTGCCGTGAAAAGGACCTGCCCTCCAAATTCTTTCTCAAATATAGCACAATTAGGGTGCTAAGTTGTAAAGCACTTGGACAACCATACATTGAACATTGAAAAACAGCAATGAAAAGATACAGCCATTGTAAAATGGATAAGTGACTGTTGAGCTTCTTGTACACACAATTAACCTTTTTTCAACCATTTAATATAAACAGGGGGGAGATTTTACTCGTGGCAATGGAACTGGTGGCAAATCCATTTATGGTGAGAAGTTTGCTGATGAGAACTTCACCTTAAAGCATACCGGTAAAGGTAAGAGTTTAATTTACTTCTTCACAGAGGTCAAGGGATCAGGTGTAACATCCTTTTTTGGATTGGCTGTGCTTAAAGATTCTTGTTTGCTGTATGTAAACCGCCTCCTGGTTAGCTCGATGGATAGAACACTGGACTGTTGTGCGGGAGGTTGAGGGTTTGAGCCCCGGCCGGACCAACACTCAAGGTCTTAAAACGATTGAGAAGAATATACCACCTTTCTATAACATCAAGAAATGGTTAGATATTCTAGTCTTCTCAGATAGGGACGAATAAATGGAGGTCTCGTCTCCTGCAAGGTTAGGGGTAGGAGACGTTAATTTCCCACGCACGAGATTACTGTGTGATGGATGCCCTCCCCTGGGGTGGGATGGGTGGGTTTGTTGGAGCTTAAACCTTGTAGGGGACCTATGTCCGATTGTTTCTGCTCCAGTACATGGTGCAAATCCTTAAAGGCCCATTTTCATCTGAGATCCTTTTCAGTTGTTTTGTTTTTGTTTTGGAATCGCGCTATTGTTAAATGGCGAACTCTGATAGTCATTCACAAACACTATTAAAAAGAAAAACAAAGATTTGGTGAAGAACACAGTAAACAAATTTGCAGCTAAATATTTGAGACTGAAAAATCCTAAATCGAGTCTGTGTATAAAACTTGTACAAAGCTTACTTGATGTTGAAGGAAATTGTTCGGCTTCAGCACTAAATAAAATATAAACAAATAACCAATATTGGCCAAAACTGATTTACTTTATGCATTTCAATTATAGAATAATGACTTGTACAAATGAGATCGCTTACATACATATCTCAGGATCTCAAGTAAAAATCAGTCAAATAATTATACTCACCTCGAAAAAATCTCCCCAGAGTCTCTAGTTCCATCGTAGGAACAATGCAATAACATTTCTGCAAAAGCACTGTCTGTAGTGTTACCGAAACCCATTGTTGTTTTTCTTTGCCCTCAATAAATCATACACAGACTCTCGAAGTGGAATAACCTTTGCCGAGCCGGGCAGACCTGGCCTTCCTCTATACCGCTTCTTCGGCGGCATTAACTTTTCAAATGACGTATTTCACTGTCATACATGTAAGAATTAAAAACTATTTACTGAAATGGATACTAGGATAGTTTGTTGTTTGCACATGATTCAAGATGGAACTTTGAAAGCCCTAATTAGTAAGATGGAACTTTGAAAGCCCTAATTAGTAAGATGGAAGAAGATATCAAAGCGATTCCGCAACTTCGAGGAAAATTGCGTAATTTTCACATATGAAAAATGATCTGGGCGCACAAGGTATCTCAGTTGAAAATGGGCCTGGTTAAATAAAAAAATTAATAAATTGTTTCCACTGGTACATCTTTGCATTTATTTGACTCCAAATATGGTTTATAGGGTGTAGTTTTTGTTAATTATTATTTTATTTTAGGAATCCTTTCCATGGCAAATGCTGGTCCCAACACCAATGGATCACAGTTCTTTATTTGCACTTCTAAAACTACATGGCTGGATGGCAAACATGTTGTGTTTGGATCAGTTGTGGAAGGTAGCAGTATCGTTGAGCAAATGAATGATGTTGGTTCTGATTCCGGCAAAACATCAAAGCCTGTGGTTATAGCAGACTGTGGGCAGTTGTAATGAAACACTCCTTTTGATCTGCTGAACATGTAAACTGTAGAATGGTAGAGATCAGGAAATAAAACTTAAAGTTGTTTTTGCTGTATGTTAACCACAAATTGTTTCCACTGGTACATTAAACAAAGGTTTTATAAGGGATAGTCTCTAAACATATTCACAGAAAACTATTAGTGGTGTACCTTGAACAGACAATATCCAAAAGTTGAAAAGGTTTGTGAGTACTCAGTGGGCCTGCTTTTCATTATAATAGCGGTAACCTAAATAGTGGATGCGGGGATGAATGATTTGTGCCAAAATTTACCTATCAGTCCAAAATCTAACCAATAGATTTCTATTGAAGGGTAAAAGGAATACATTGCACAGCTTTGAAGCATGCTTTCTCTATATTTCAGTGTTCACCAAATAAATGCAGTTTATACCAAGCTTTGCTGATAAGACCCCTCTCATTAAATATAACTGTTCTTTCTTCCACTATTTAAACATCTAGTCTTTTTACAATGCACAACATTTTAAACTTTTATGCTGACTGATATCTCGCAACTCTTAATTGTGATTAACAATTTCCTTTGTCAACTAACAATAAAGAAATAGAATTGCTTAACTTTAAGCCAATGCCACTGTTGTTTCAAGAAATCAATCATGTTGAAGAAAAAAAACTTGCACATATTTACTATGCAGTTAAAAAACTGTTCTTGCTGTCTTTGGAACAAACTTGGACATCCTTTGATTGTGTAATGTAACTATTTCTTGCACAAGATAAAGCCAGTGCATGGCTTCAAATGTTGTTAAATCACTGACATTGCTCTTGAAATGGTTCTTTACCCATAACATGTACAAGTGCACTTAAAATACATGTTAATTATATATTAGTATTTACAAAAAAGGGACTTGTATTACAAAATTTTAGATACTGCTTAAAAAAGACTTTGGTCTTTTGAATAAATATTAAAAGCAAACTTTTTTCAGTGATGTGCACTTGACCTTCCATGAATAACTTACTAAGGGAAGTTTAAAATAATGTATTTCATTGCAAAGATAGCTGTAGGCTTTCTACGTTTTCTAAAAGTACAAATAAAAAAGAAATACTAATATGAGCTAATTTTCGAGGTGACTGAGTGTGGTGGTGCAAGCCACTACACACTCACTTCAAGCCTTAACACTGAACTTATTTTAACAGAAAATCCTTTACAGCAAGTTAAACAACTCAAATGTAAGCATTACTAAGTTAAACTGCTTACAGTACATCAAAAATTTAAATTGTTTAAAGCTATCTAAGTTCCCACTTAAATAATTAAATTGATTTTTTTTGGTTAGACATGAACAATACAATAAGCTTGTAGCAAAGAACACTAACTAAATTCCCTTCTCCGTTCAATAAACATGTAAAATCTCTTGGAAAGGAGCCCTTCCCCCTAAATTTGTATTAATGATGTTTTGCATCTGGATGGAAAGTTGTGTCCAGTTTCTAACAGTCTTATTTGTCTCCTCAGCAAAATTATATTAAGCTGAGTTATCTGGTTCCAGTATCACATCTAAACCATTATCATTGGTAACTTCTTGGTTAATAACCTCACTTTCACAATCAGATTGCCTTTTGTCAATAACTTCTCCACAGTCTTCTTCATTGACTTTACCTTGAACTTCTAATAAAGTTTTTCTTCCAACAGTTTCTTGTTTTGTTGATATAATGTTACTTTCACATCTATCTGCAGATCCCTCTGAATTATTTGAATCATGAGTTCTCTTGGTTACCCTTTTTAATTCAAGGTCTTCCAATGTGGAAGTTGATTCTTGCATTGCCACTTCATGTACCCAGCTTGTCAGATCATCATCTATCTCATTCAAGTTCACTTCCTCACACTCTAACTGTTGATTTTTCAATGCCTTGCTGTCTTGGTTGGTAACAAGCTGTATTTCTAAACCATGTGGATATTCTTTGCTATCAGAAAACTTACTTGCTTCATTTGTGTCCTCAGATGTAATCACACAACTATCAACTTGTACAACACTCCATTTTTCCTTGGGAATAGGAGATTTGTGATCACAGTTTGACAAGTTTTCTGTTATTTCTCTTCCTGTTTCAACATCCTCAGAAGGACCAGTTGAACTATCTTCACCATGGCATACAACAGACTCCTCAGATTCCCTGATGCCCTTGGTAAATGATTCTTGAAGCTTTCTGCTCCCTTGCAGCTCATCAAGAGAGTTACAACCCTCAGGGTCCCCATCTCGCTCACCCACAATCAACCCATTGTTCTCAAGTTCTACCTCTTTTGCCGATGAGACTACTGCTATCTTAAACCCATAAGATGGTTTCCTTTGCAGCACAGGCCCACCTTCCAAGTTTGTTAGATCTGTGTCACCTGAGAAATCTCCATCAGGGGACTCTGCCCCAACCCCCTCCTCTCGCTCAAGTAAAAGAGCATCCAGGCTCTCTCTGCTTTGTCTCATTTCATGGATTTCTTCACTGATACCTTCTAAGTTCTTCAGGGCCATGGAGTATTTTTGTTTTGCCTCCTGGAGACTTGCCTGTGTGATTTCAACTTGACGCTTGTGTGCCTAAGGATTAATGCATGTGCCAATTTAACTCATGGAAGGGTGGTTAATTTATTTGATTTATTACAAGTTAAATATAGCTGGGATGAAAAATTCCCAAAACATTCCTGAACAAATCATTTGCAGCAAAAGAAAAATGAGAAGTTATTTCTATTGGGTAAGTTATGGTTGGCTTACAATTTCCCATTAATTTACTATTTACTTTGCACAAATCAATATGATAAGCTCAGATGAGTGAGCTGAGCTCACTTCAGAGATAATTTAAACCAAAAGGTCATTTTTGAGAGAATACACCACTGCTGTCACTGGTATCTTGTTACATTAACTGGACTATGGCAACATTATCGTTCACTTTCTGGGCATTACTTGGACAATAGATATACATGTATCCATGTATAGAAGTTCCCTTATACTTTTTATGTAAACTGTAATTGGCAATTTTTTCTTGTGAATCTTGATTTGACTCTTTTTTATTCGTTAATTGAAGATGATGAGATCTTTTCATGCCCATGTAAAATAGTTTTTTTGACCCCTGAATTAAGAGCTTGATTCAAATGACTGTGTTGCATTTTGCAAGAGTGTGAAAGAGTTTTGGACATTCTTAATGATGTGTGAAAAGGTCAAATAATTTTTATTACCTAACTAAGTTTTGCAAAGGGGTGCAAGGGACCCTCTGTATAATGTTTTAGTGATAGTTACTGATAAGTCAAAGATAAAAAAAACGGCTAAGAACTGTTTTGTTACATGAAAATCAAAACTTATCAGTTACTATTCTGCAAGGAATGTTTACCTCTAATATTTGATCATACTTCATCTTCAAATCAAAGTATGGCCTAGAAATGAAGAGAGAAAAAATGCTACTCAAAGAGTTTTACTTAGAAATTGTTATTGGTAAAGGCATTGATCAATAATCTTGAGAAGGTAATATCTTTCAGTTAAAGTGCCTGAAGTTTCAACAACTAAGTTAACATCACCATCAGAATCGTTGCCACTGACTGTCTCTGAGATTAACTTCGGCTCAAGTTGTCAAGACACCAGCGCCCAGTTGTTCAAAGGCTGATTAGTGCTAACCCAGGGTTAAATTTTAATCCCGGTTTCTATATTTCTCTGTTCAAAAGCAGTTTTGGAATGATTTTGCCAATTCTTTTTAGAACAATTGATCATCAAATTTTAGACAAATGGAATTACACTGAATTTTCTTATGAAGCTTTCAGATCTAAAATCAAATTTCACACTAACCCTGGGTTATCTTAACCCATCTTTGAACAACCCAGCCCAGTTCAATTGTCACAATCAGCAGTGACCTCAGGGTTTAAATGGTATACTGGTTGAAAAGGCAAGACTATCACTACTGGCAGATCCTACAGACAGTAACTAACAAAACTTCATGTTTGTGAAGATCATAATTACTCTATACCTAGACTTGTTGATAGCAGAATTCAGCTTTGATTTTAATTCTGTCACTTTTCTTCCAGCTTCACTGAAAGCCTGTGCTGTCTCAAGATGTTCTTTCTCCCTCAAAGCACGCTCTTTGTCAGACTCCATAACCTGCCATTAATAAAAGAGAAATCACTGAAACTCTTCACCATGTAAGGTAGAAACCCAGACCTGTGGTTTTAAATTCCAGGGGTCTAACAGAGAGCTAATACATTTTTTATTGTGAGCTATAATGTAAACCATACCCAGGTTCATAACAAGCTTCCAATGCATTGTTAAGATCAGCAAGGTTAATGGCAGCATGTGTGTAAATGAAACAAGTTTTTGATCTTAGTCTTTAAGTTTGGGAAGATGACATTCTTTATTTCATATGAGTGGGACGCACATACTAGTTGCTTTCATCTGCAGCACTGTAAATCTCTTTCACAAAAAACAGTCTGTGATGAACATGCCTGTGGTGGTTGAATGCATCGAGTTGTGAATTATGACCCAACTTCATAGAACATACTTCTCTATGCACATCAATATTTGACGTAAAAGCCGTTCCTCAATATGTCATCTTACATTAACATGTTCTACACTCAGGCTTTGGTAAAATTGAAGAAGAGCTCCCCAAAATATCTGTCGGCCAACTGTCAGTGGACAGTTGGCCGACATAATGAAAACAAATTTAGAAACAAGTAAAGTGACTGTCATCTTGGTAAGTTTGAACTTTCACAATTACCTCAAAATGAATTTTGACAAACACCATGCAATAGAAGTAAATTTCGAGTGCAAGGCATTATTGGCCATATCGATCTTTATGTGAACTTGGTGTGAAGTATCTGACTGAAACATTTCGTTCCACTGAAATTGGAAGAGTTTTGTTACTTAGATTTAGCAATACGAGTAAATTTTTTCAAAGACTCACAAAATTGCACAAGCCTGTGCTTTCGTTGTGTTTCTGTCGTGTTTTCATTCTGTTTTTCCTTGTTCCGTTTGCCAAAAGTCAGCTGACAGTCAGCCAACAGATATTTTGGGGAGCTGTTCTTCAATTTTACCCAGGCTTACCGGCTACAGTATCATTCAGATCTATGGCATGATGGTCTGACATTTGAAATCAAATATAATGGATAACACTGACAATGAACCTTTTTCAAAGTACCAGTAACCTTGTGAACAAAACATTTACTCACAGGAAAAAAAAGACAAATTCTATACAGGACCCCCAACCTTTAGAACAGCTTGATTTAACATTTCCTGCCATGTTGGGTCCAGTACTTTATGCTCCTTAGATGTGGAGACAAGTTTCTGTTCTGCTATGGACAGCATTTTTTTTGCTGCTTGATGTGAGCTACGGGCCCTCTCATATTTTAGTGCAGCTTTCTGAGTTTCAATCTGTGACTAAAGATAAATATTTAGTTGTCTTTCACTGACTGCAAAATCATTAAATATTACACAGATTATACCAGGTATAAAATTGCTTCTTTTTTGTTAAGCTTGGATACTATACACTAGGGTTTCTTTCAATGGAAAATTGCTCAGACAAGTTCTCTAATTGTTGTAAATAACTGAATAGTTAAACTCAATAACTCATAGTTTATTTGATATACACACTACAAAAACATTTTTGCTAATGAACATGGAAATATGTGGCAGTTAGAAGATGAAACCCTTAATTTTTGCTGTGTACTAATTAACTGTCATAAAACTATAATAGATCATAAAAAATGGTCGGATTCAATGCTTTTAGTTAAAAGTCAAAAAGTTCAAACCTGTTTTGCTTTTTGTACAGCGTTATAATAAGGTCGAGCTCTGTCTATATATTTTGGTCCAAGAAAGGTGGCTTGGCTTTTCAGAATATATGCTGACTCTGTTAGCGTCTGTCTGAATGTTGCTTGAAGCTCCTGAAAAATTTAAAAAATATATAAAAATAAATGAATAAATCAATTGGAATTGTTGATGAGTAGTGGCTCTTCCATAGAGCAGCTCTTCGGCAACTGTTTTCTAGGTTGAATTTGGAATTTTGAGTGTTGGTCTTTATGGAGTGAGGAAAAATGAGAATGTAGAAAAAAATCTTTGGGGCAAGGATGAAGACCAACAACAAACTACAATCAACCACAAATGAATAAAGAGGGTGAGTCTTTATTTCCTTTTGCTTCAGTGGGAGAGTATAACGAGGTCAATGTGTTTTTATCCACTGCTAACGAAATTGGCCATTATTATGAGTTTCAAAGCTGATATTTTGAGTGTTAGCCATTTTCAGAATTAAGATGAAGGGCTAACACTTGACACTTCAGCTTTGAAACTCTTTATGATGGCCAATTTACAATCAACCACATCTGACTGATACCACAGGGATGTAGATAATAGCCCGAAGCCGGGAAAATAACCCAGCTGTGAATGTGACTTTTCCAGCTGCAAAGCACTACTTCTTTCTCCAAAATGTTTTTAAATGATGTCAGAAGATTGTTTATTTATTTCGTTTGTTTACACCTTCATTGCTGTCTTACCTGAACTGAAAGGATTGTACATACATATAGATACATACATACGTGCACGCTCACACACACACACACACATACATACATACATAGGTTAGTTGACCACTCCCCATGGGGGCTTTTCAGGGCCAATTCCCACCCATCGCACCCCAGGGGAGGACATCCACGACACAGTAATCTCATGCATAGAAAATTAACGTCTCCTACCCCTAGGAGATGGGGCCTACAGTTTATTCGTCCTTATCTGAGAAGACTAGAATATCTATCCATTTCTTAATTATAGAAAGGTAGCAAATTCTCAGGCTCACTATTTTAAGACCATAAGTATTGGTCCGGTGGGGGCTCCAACCCTCGACCTCCCGCACAACACAATCCAGTGCTCTAACCAATTGAGCTAACCAGGAGGCAGTTAGCTCAATTGGTTGTAAACACTCCATTTAGTGCAACGATCGCATCATTCACGATGATTCACATCATCCATTTTGCAGGCTCAATAGCCAGTGGTATTTTTAATTCATGCATGTGAAATAATGAATGCCCTTAATTTTGCTCCCAAAATCAAGGAAAATGCATCTCCAAGAGCATGCATTTTCAAGATTTCCTGAGGGGGGGCATGTCCCCAGACCCCCTTGGTATAGTGTGCCAAAGGCACGCTAGAGTGGGCCTTCAGCCCAAGTACCCGCCTATCATTGCTAGATTTCTGCTTGTTAAAAACTTTAGCTAAATCCCTGTACCAGGTGCAGGAATTGAACCCTCACTGCTGTGCCCGTAGGAGGCTAATGATCACACTATTGCAACAGGCCTATTTTTCTTATATTTGATATTTGATAACAAGCAGGTGTAGAGTAACTAATAAATAAAGTATGGCCCTTATTCACATGGCCTGTGCTACTACAAGTCCTACAGCTCATCGTCACTTCATCAGTGAAATTACAACCGAGTCTTCATCAGTTATCAAACCAACTTCATTAATTTAAATATTTCAGAAACTTCAATGTTCGATATTTCATCGTAAGTACAGTCAAATCCCTGGTAAATTGCCCCATCCGCAAAGGAATCAGAATACAAGTAAAAGTCTGTGGACGGCTCAAACTGAAGACTTCTAGAGGCTCTGAGAGCTAACCCTCAACTTGAGTGCAGAATGCGTTTTACTCTTTGGTTCACTCTCGTGACATTTGGAATTGACATCTTCAATATAAAATTATTGTAATCAATATCGAAAAAAGAAAAAAACAGTTTGACTTTGGCGTCGATCGACCCTCAGAATCAACGTCTTGTCTTCATTTGTTTAGTATACCGAAGATTAATCTGAGCATGTATACATCTTCCATTACGCTGCACTTTACGGCAACGACATACCACAAAGCAGAGAACGGAAAACTTCAAAAGAATAATATTCTTACCTCGAGATCGTGTTCCAGACGATTGATTTCTGCGGTCGAAGAGTTCAATCGCTCTAGCTCCCCCTGTTTGAATAGCACGAAAAAAAAACTCAACACTTCAGAATCGAATGGAAAAACGTTAATATGTGTACGTAATATAGAAGCACTCTTACTGTGGTAGTTTTCTGAGCAGTCAAAACTAAAAGATAAATATTAATGAATGTAACGTTAAATTTTTAGGGTGTTGTAATCATTTACAATAACAACCGATCGTATGTTCACAGAAACTGTAATTACCTTCACTCGGGGATCTAAGACATCTTCACTGTCATCCTCATCGTCGACATCCCCATCAGTACCACGAAATTGCACTTTACTCTCTGTATAGGTCTGTGAGACACCTGACGCCATCTTCTATGGTGACATGATGATAAAAAGCGATATAAGAAGGTTACGTCTCAAACGGGCAGAAATAGGCGGTGATAAAGTCCGGGAGAAAGTCAAAACAGGTGTATTTTAATGGAGCCTCGATTCGATGTTGCTGTGGCGGCTGGGCAGAAACCGCTGATTCACATAAGAAATAATTCTTCTTCCATCGTGGATTTTTTTTCTCTCTTCTCAAAGAACAACATAACGTCGATTATTGTTTCTGAGGATTTCTCCAATGTAACAGAATTTATCAGGTTATTTGGGAAGGACTACAATGGGAGCAATGCTAAAAAATATACAAGGTGACGCTTTCCGACGCTGGCCTTTTTGACTGCAGAGTCGAATCATGAGTCTCAGCTGATCAATATGACTCCCGACGATGTCGGGTTCAAACATCTGTTATTTCGTACCTAAGCGATGGCGAATTGCCGTTTTTGCCATTGTGCTGTTGTTGGTTGCCTATTTTGTCCTTGAACCGATGATTAAAACAGGTTCGCCAATCAATTTTGGATGTGAATACGAAATGACAGACGTGCTATTAACGCCGGAATCTCTCGGAGTCAGCTTTTGCCCTATTTGTTTTGGTCGGAATGAATCTATCTGTGAAGGTGTTTTATACAGTACTGTGCGGTTACGCCGTAAAAAGAGGGCTTCGTTGGAAGATAAATGGAAACCGAAAGCTCTAGGTCTGTTGAATAAGGACAGAATTTCAATCAAACATTTAGGAAATATTAGCGAGTTTCACAAACTTGATAACGAATTGTGTAGCCTGGTGGGAACGATTAATGCTCCATGCGGTAATGATGTCATTTGGAAATCATTCGTTAATCCTTCATCCATAGAGAGGTGAGCGATGGTTTATCAAATTTTGAAAACTTTTTTTTTTTGATTGGGGTTTGTTACTGATTGTTAATCGACGTGTCAACACAGGAGCTCTCGGTGTTTATACAGCCATGTGTTGTATGTCAAACAACGGAAAAGGGAAAAATCCTTTTTCAAAACAATGGAGCTAATCGAGGCAAAAAAAAGAAAAACAATTTCAGTTTTCTTCGCAATACTCATCTTGGTCAATAAAAACGTAAAAAAAAGAACTTGGCCAATATGTACCCAGAGGTGGCATATGGTATCCGCGGACTGGACTGGACTAGTAAAACGCGGACTAGTAAAGCGCGGACTAGTAAAACGCGGACTAGTAAAACGCGGACTAGTAAAACGCGGACTAGTAAAACGCGGACTAGTAAAATGCGGACTAGTAAAACGCGGACTAGTAAAACGACAACAACAAAAAAAACAATTTCATACGAAGGCGATCATAAGACTTAATGGCAAGCCAATTTAGTAAGTGACAATCCCTGTTTGACTTTTAAGCTGCAAATGGGTTTGACATGTGCCAGATACAAACGAATTTATAAGTTTAGGCTAAGAAAGAATTTTATTCAGCACTAGTTCAAAATTCTAAAATACACTTTCGTCGTAAATTTCACGGCAGAAACGCAGGAATTCGATGAATAAAAGTCGCATTAAATCTCCTTGTGTCTAGGTAGAAAGAGTCTCATTGACTTCAGCTTTTCGGTGGAAGAACACACGCTGTTACAGAAAACAAACAAGCAGACGGACGACTCCAAAACACAATTTGCATTCACTTACAATTTGACTTTCCGTGACATTTTAAAACGGAACAGAGGTAAATCTTCGAAGATTAATCGTCATTGGAAATAAAAAATACTTTTCGTAAGATCTCTGTTTTTCTCTTTACGAGAAAATCGTCGCATGATCAATTAACTCGTGTGTGTTTGTCACACAAGTACTGCTGTGTCTTCAAAAGCGTATGCTTCAATTGACAGGTGTCACATCGTGACAGTTACTTTTCCAAAAAATGTTTGAAAATTTGTTCGGAAGCCTTTTAACTACCTTTGCAAATAAAAATCTTTCATTGAAAGTTTTCTCTTTAATTTGAAGAACCCGAATGATTTTAGGGCTACAATTACAAGTTTATTTATGGGAAAATCCTCCTTGAACTGAACAATTTTATAGCGAGTGAGTTATAAAGAAAACAAATGTTATTCAAATTAAAGAGAAAGCTTTCGCCGAAATATTTTTTTTGTCAGTGTAAAGATAGTTAAAAGGCTTCCGAACAAATTTTCAAACATTTTTTTGAAAAGTAACTGTCATGATGTGACACCTGTCAATTGAAGCATACGCTTTTGAAGAAACAGCAGTACTTGTGTGACAAACACACACGTGTTAACTGATCATGCGACGATTTTCTCGTAAAGAGAAAAACAGAGATCTTACGAAAAGTATTTTTTATTTCCAACGACGATTAATCTTCGAAGATTTACCTCTGTTCCGTTTTAAAATGTCATGGAAAGTGAAATTGTAAGTGAATGCAAATATGTGTTTCCCGCTCTTTTTGGTTTTTATCTTTTTTCACACGCACGCACAAATGACAACTTTGTCCGCAACGGACGCGGGTCCTTTCGTTTCAAAAAAATTTAGCAAAATCAGTCAGCCCCACCCAGGCACACCGGCGTCTTTGATGATTTTGAGAATTTTGAAACTTTTAGGAAACCGCAAAAATTGAGTCGCATTAGAAAATGCTTGTGTTGACAGAGTTTAATCCCTAGAGTAAACAATTCGGTCGTAATGCGACCCGAGCCTTAAAGAATCCAGGATGCTACACCAATTTTTGAACAGTTCAGAAATATACGAACAGTTCAGAAGTTCCCATTACGGACCGACCTATGCTGGTGAATAACACTTTTATCTTTTTCTAACGCATAAAAACAATGATTGCTAAAAGAACCCGAATGATTTACGGCTACAATTACGAGTTTAATTACGGGAAAATCCTCCTTGAACTTCACAATTTGATGGCGAGTGAGTTATAAAGAAAACAAGCGTTATTCAAGTTAAAGAGGATGTTTTCGCCGAAACATTTTTTTGATAAGCAACTCTGACGATGTGACACCTGTCAATTGAAGAAGAAAGAAGCATACGCTTTTGAAGAAACAGCAGTACTGGTATGACAAACACACACGAGTTAAATTATCATGCGACGATTTTCTCGTAAAAAGAAAAACAGTTAAGGCTGGTTTTCACTTGCGACGGAGTCGGAGTCGGAGTCGAAGTCGGAGTCATAAGAGCGCTTATGACTAGTGAAAATCGAAAAACGGAGTTGTAAGCGGAGTCATAAGCCCGACGGAATCGGAGTCGGAAGAATCAGAACGTTTCCATTTTCTTCCGATTCCGCTTATGACTCCGTTGCTTACGATCTAGTGAAAACTGCAGGGTCGGAGTCGGAAGCGGAATCGGAAGAATAAACCAATCACAATGCTTGTTCTCAGGTCCTCCGAGTACAATTCGAAAAAGAACATGGCGGCTTCTTTAGACGAAAGAATTGCAGAGGCGGTGAGACGTTTCCCAGTACTTTACGATAAATCATGCAAAGACTTTAAAGATAATAATAAGAAAATGAACGCATGGGAAGACGTAGCAAAGATAGCAGGGCTTCCATCAGGTATGTTTTAATTACAAAAGCGA